>NC_138771.1:168369878-168727378 GCF_965119305.1 Pelophylax lessonae
AAAATTTCAGCAAATTTTGGATGGTAACTTGATGCCACCTGTGAAAAATCTGAAGTTAAAGAGAGGATGGCTTCTAGAAATGGATAATGATCCTAAACACACCTCGAAATCCACGGGGGATTACATCAAGAGGCGTAAACTGAAGGTTTTGCCATGGCCTTCACAATCGCCTGACCTCAACATAATTGAAAATCTATGGATAGACCTTAAAAGAGCAGTGCGTGACAGACAGCCCAGAAATCTCAAAGAACTGGAAGACTTTTGTAAGGAAGAATGGGCAAAGATACCTCAAACAAGAATTGAAAGACTCTTGGCTGGCTATAAAAAACATTTACAAACTGTGATACTTGCCAAAGGGGGCAGTACAAGATATTAACTCTGCAGGGTGCCCAAACTTTTGCAGACACCACTTTTTTTTCTGTTATTTTGAAAGTGTAAATGATGGAAATAAAATCTAACTTTTGCTGACATATTATAAGAATGTCTAATCTGTAATTTGATGCCTTTGGAGATTTTCCATCTTTCCTTGGCTTCTTTATGCACATTAATACAAATTTTTACCTTGGGTGCCCAAACTTTCGATCCCCACTGTATTGGCCTAAATTTATGAAGAAATTCGATTTTTTCCATTTTTTTTTTTTAAATTGTCACTCTTTTTTTGTTTATTGTGTAAAAAAAAAAAAAAATAGCGGTGACCAAATACCACCAAAGCTCTATTTGTGGAAAAAAATGGCATACATTTTATTTGGGTACAGTGCTGCATGCCTGCTTAATTGTCAGTTAAATTAACGCATTGCCGTATCACAGAAGATAGTCCACTCACGTAGGGGGGTATATCTTCCGGAGGTCAAGTGGTTAATTTAAGTGTCCTACAACCATGTAAGTGTAATTGATGTTAACATATTGGCCTGTAAGTTTATCTATTTATTTACTATATGATAGTCAGAATTTGTGATGAACTGCATTTAATCTGCCCATAAAATGCCCATTCTATCTGGCATGATCTGACCACCCTCAGGCAAGGCATCAGCTGTCCATGCATAAACAAAAACATGTGACACCAACATTAAAGGAGACACATGCAGATACCCCTGTAGCCAGCCTATCTAACTTGTTTAATTACTTAATTCCCAAGCACGTGTTGCTAGCAAAGTCTGCATTCATTGTTATACATGAGACGATTTCCCTATCCAGATATAAAAAAAAGTTGTCACCTCATATTTACGAGCACCTTAACAATCCTAAAAGTTTTTCCATCATGTCAATAAGTGTTATTTTACTTTTTGTAAGTGCTTATCAGTCTTTAATTAATGCCAGCTTAAAACTGTCCCCTCTGGCATTTTGAAGGCGAGGAATGCTGTTAAGTAAGAGCTATATTAGCCACCAGGGACAGTTCCCTTTTCTTAATGCATGGGTATACAGTTCTTAGGGAATGCTCAGTGTTACTGCAAAGTTTTCAGGGTATGTTCAACTTGCATATTTTCTGATGGGTCCTATTGAGCTAGTTCAGACAAGCAGCTTACTTCTTATTGAAAAGCTATGTAAAGCTATAAAGACATAGCTCTGTGTGTAATAGATGCCTGAGGCCAAGACCTTTGTGGTCAAAGAATGAAACCTATTATAACATACACACACGGATCTATGACTAAAATTGAAAATGCTGAGAGTGAAATAGCATACTTCATTAGCATTCTCTCATACAAATAGGATTTAAACTGTAGAGGTAAACAGACCTCTTTTTTTTCAGCTATTGTAGCAGGTAAAATCAAAATACTACACTGCAAAAATTTTTAATAAGGCTAACTGGGGATAAGCTTTGGGTTTGAGTTAAACATGAGTTTGCAGCATTGTAGAACGGCAAACTAATATGCCTATTCACCGCTATAGAAACCAATAATCAGTAATATACTTCCTGGCCTTGATCTGTGGTCAAGTGGTTATAAAAGGCCAATAATGAGGGTTTTACTATGTGCCAGTAACCTCAGGGTTCCCAGCAGCCTTTTGTCAGTGTGTGTTGGGGACTTGGAGTAGATAGGGAAAGATGACAGTGTCTTTTCAGGGAGAGATAGGTGCTGCAATACAGTGCTACACAGTGCTGTATTATGCTAAATTACAGTGAATTGCAGTGTGGTGAGCTACTGTGCTGCATTGTGCTGGATTACTGTGAATCACAGGTGGGCTTCATATTTTTGTGTACCCACCTCTGTGCTTACAGTGCATAATCCCAACAATCCTTTCTAGGACTACTTTTTTGTGTGTGTCAATAATTTTCGTTATGTTTAATTGCTTTTTTTATTTTATATATATATTTTTACCTAGATTAAAAACACATTGTAACTGACATAGGCAAATCTGGCCTTTGTTTGTAGCACATCACTGTATACTTATGTTGTACAGTTTAGCGGACCAAATCACTGCATTCTTAAGAACACAAAAGCACCACATCCTTATTGCTCCTATTGCAATAACTGATAACATGATAAGACTAATCAGATAGACAATCTCCTATATTCATAAAGGAGGACATAAAAGGTAGGGGCAATGGTGCTTCAAGAGCAGTTCTGCATACTTAGAGCAAAGGGGTGGTTTGCAAACTGGCATGAAGAAGTCGACTGAATTAATTCAGCACAGCATCAGTAACTTGTTGCAGGATGTGCAAGAGTTCATGTTGTCCAATAATGAGGAAGAGAGTGTCAGGAGCATAGAGGGAAGGTATATCAGGTAGGGAAGAGGAATTGGCTGTGATGTTGCTGCACCTTACTGCCAAGTAGGCCTGAGCAGTGCAAAAGGTAGGAATTACGAGGTAGCAGACTGTACCTAGGTGCCAGAAACTTTAGAGGAAGAAAGTGAGGGAAACCACTCACTATCAGCAAGGTAGGATTTCCAAGAGCAGGTACAGCTTGAAGAGGACCTAAGGGAGAAGCCATCACCTTCCACTGGATAGCAAAGCTCCACAGGTACAGGCCTTCTTCCATTTTCAGCTCCTGCCACCTCTCTCGGCTTGCCATTGCCACCATTGCCAGTTCCTGACACTTCTGCTGGTTTGCCACCATTACCCTGCTACCTCCCCCGGTCTGCTAATGCCACCATTACCAGTTCTAGCCACCTCTGCTGACCTGCCACGACTTACAGCTCCTGCAACCTCTGCTGAACCTCCACATTTACCAGCTTCTGTGGCCTCTCCTGCCCTGTTCCAATGCTTCAGCACTGTAAGAGTGACACACATAATATTTCAGCAGCTGGGTCTTAGCTGCATGGTAAATCATGGTTGGTGTCCCCTAGCTTGCCTATTATGATTGTCCAACACTTTAAATATTTGTGGCTCTTTAAATATTTGTGGCAGCTAATGTATAACATTTGTGGGTATTTTCTCTGAAATAATACACAACAATTCACAAATCCTAATAAAACCTGTAAAGCTGCTTACATACTGTGCATCCACTGCACAATATGTATGGCTATTGTTTGTAAAATAATACACTCTAATTTTTATTTCTTGTAAAAACCTGCCTTGTCTATTCGTCCTAAATTGTGGCCTAATAAAGCTGCTTACATACTGTGCACTGACTGTACAATATTTCTGTGTATTTTCTACAAAACAAATACACTTATATTTTAATTTAAAATAAAACTGTCTTTTCTCGCCCTCTAAAAAAAAATAAAAAAAATGCTTACTTACTGTCCATAAATTGTACAATATATTTAATTATTTTTATGTAAAATATTGTACCCCAATTTGTATACCTTAATATAACCTCCCTTATGCTGTGCATCAGCTGTACAATATTTCTGGCTATTTTCTGTGAAATAATATACTTCACGTTTTATACCTTGATAAAACCTACCCCATCTCTTCCTTTTATATTTCAGTCTAGCAAAGATGCTTACATAATGTGAATTGACTGTCCACATTCCTTAGCTTTGTACTGAGGAGTGCCTGATAAAAAAGTTAATCTCAATTGAAAGTCTTTTTTTTTAAAAATAAAACCTGGATGTTTCTCTTTAATTGTAACATACTTTACAGGTGCTTACATACAGTTAGTTTGCTTCTATACTGCGCATCAACTATACAACATTTATGGCTATTTTTTTTTGTGAAATTATGTGCTTCAATTTTTATTTCATGATAAGACCTACTTCATTACTTGTGGTATAAAAAGCTGCTTATATTCTGTGCATCAACTATACAATATTTCTTGCTATTTTCTTTGAAATAATGTATTATAATGTATGTTTCTTGATAAAACTTGCCTGTCTTTTTCTTTTAATTGTGGCCTAATTAAGCTGCTTACATAATGTACATTAAATGTACAATATTTCTGACTATTGTCTCTGAAGTAATACATGCTTAATTTTATTTTAGGATAAAAACTGTCTTGTTTTTGAAATGTGGGATTGTGGTTTTAAAGGCATCTCATATTCACATAAAATGGAGGAGCCACCTCCTCAATCACTTGTCTATTAGCCTTAAAATTGGCCAGAATTTATTTTCAAATTTCACCCCCTCAGACTTCAGTGGGGTTAGGATTTAATTTAGCATTTTTTGGACTTTATGATGGGTTAGATGAACGCCTCACATTTAAAACCCAGACATGTCCCCTCATCCCTAATGCCAACATATGAATAAAAAAGGCTGTCTTAAAAATTGGATTTCTTTAGTCAAAAAAGTCCTTTTTTAAGACCAACTCCAGGACATTAGCAACCCCCTCCCAACCCTCCCCTTCCCTCTAACTACCCTCCGTAAAGAAAAAATAAAAACCTGTCCAAATTCCCATTTTACTCAACTTAAGCTGTCTGAAAATACAATACAAATACATTACATTACTTCCGAATTTTTATTCTGTCGTACGAGAATTTTCATACTTTAGTAACCTATTCGTTTTCGATATGGAGACTAGCACGCAAAAAAAAGAAAATGGACGATCATTCGTCCGATAATCTCATTGTGTGTAATAGGCTTTAGTCAGTCATCCTCTTTTGAGCCATGTTATAAGAAATAATGTAAACAAAAGAAAGAACACACTTAGTGCATATCTCCCAACTATCCCTTATTTCGAGGGACTGTCCCTCATTTGGAACTAATTCCCTCTGTCCCTCTTTCCTCCTCATTTGTCCCTCATTTTGGTGTGAACTATACAGTTTATATAAAATGCACTATTTAGCTATCAAAAAGTGTTTTACAGTGCTAAACCTTTCACCCAAATTCTAAATTGCTGCATTTGTAAGTGTAATGTTATTGATATAACCTCTTTAAACAATGATGTATAAAACTGTATAAATGAATGTTCTATTTAACTGCCAAAAGTTTTTTTTTTCTAGCTTTTAATTATGTCATAGTTGCAAACGTAAATAACTGTATTGCTTATTCTCAGATGTAGTAGTAAACCGTGATATTGCCCATAGCAGAAGTCAAATGTCAAATAGCTCACTGCAGAAACATAATGGAATTTGGTTTCTATTTTGCTTACAAAGTATTTACAGACTTTCTTCATTTCTATTCTTTTAGGGTTATAGCAAAAATGCAACTAATATATTAAAAACAGTTATTTAAAAAAAAAAAAAATCATACACTTTAAGCAATAAACACACATCAATATATCTATCAACATGTTATTCTTGTCTTCTTTTTGATGCTGCTTAGTGATGCAGCATGTTTATATGGTACATAGTACTGCAATGTTTTGTTGTGACTGGAAATCTTAAAACAGTAGAATGTCTCTTGTGACGTCTCTCACATGTCTGCTGGCAAGTACCTGGGATTAAAGTCTTTTTTCCTAATGCTTTTAATGTAATGTACCTGATAGACTAGTTATCCTGTGAAAGACATTTATGCCACCCAAGGCATAAAAGTACTTTTTTTTTCAAATCAGGATTTGTGTAATCAGCTTATTTCCCATACAGATAGCAAGTGACCTTATTACATGTACACCTTATATTTATCTTAACAATGCATGATGATATTGTATCTGTGTGCAACTGCATTCCTATAATTTATATTGTGGCAGGATTGTTGCTATTATCTACATTAGGTAGGGGTAAATGTTTTTTGTATTTTTAATACAAAATATAATTGTATAATAGATGTTTGGTGTATTATGATTTACCCACTTCTGGACCGTAGGATTTTCCCCCTTAATGACCAGGCCATATTTTGCGATTCAGCATTGCGTTACTTTACCGGACAATTGCAGGGTCATACAATGTTGTACCCAAATAAAATTGATGTCCTTTTTTGCCCACAAATAGAGCTTTCTTTTGGTGGTATTTGATCACCTGTGTATTTTTTATTTTTTGCGCTATAAAAAAAAAAGAGCGACAATTCTGAAAAATATAACAATATTTTTTTCATTCTGCTGTATAACATTCCCAAAAAAAAAAAAAAAATATATATTTTTTTAACATTTTAGGCGAATTTGTTTTCTGCTACATATTTTTGGTAAAAAAAAATGGCAATAAGCGTATTTTCATTGGTTTGCGCAAAAGTTATCGCGTCTACTAACTACGGGAAAGATTTATCTCATTTTTATTGTTTTTTTTTTTTTACTAGTAATGGCAGCGATCTGCGATTTTTAGCAGCACTGCGACATTGCAGCAGACAGATCGGACCCCTAACTGACATTTTTGGCACTTTTGGGGGGGCCAGTGACATTGCTACAGTAATCAGTGCTAAAAATATGCACTGTTACTGTAATAATGACACTGGCAGGGAAGGGGTTAACATTGTGGGTGATCAAGGGGTTAAATGTGAGCCCAGAGGAGTGATTCTAACTGTGGGAGGGGCATGGCTTCTGAAATGATTATAGAGACCTGTGATCCTATATAGAAGGATCACAGGGGCTCTATGATCATTCCAGGAAGAAGAACGGTCAGCTGTGTTTACAACAGCTGCCCGTCCTTTACTCTCAGCGGGGAGCGATCGTGGGTGTCAGACAATCGAAGCCATCTGACCCGTGCATCGGCTTCCTCACTGCCGAATGGGCGCGGGAGCGCACCGCCAGCGGCACACGCTCGTCCCCTAGCTCCCTGCTTGCGACAGACATAGCCCTACGTTGTTTTGCACAGGAGAGCCACATTGCCGCAGTAAATAGGCGGCGGCCGGTCGGGAACCGGTTAAGATACATTTCAAAATTATTGTTTTTTCCATATAAGGTATCAAATTATGTTGGGAGGCTGGGGGGGGGGGGGAATAGACAGAAAGGAGTAGGCCTTCATTTTTGTATGTAAAGTTGCTCAAATGAAAGCACAGATGCCATTCCTGAAGATGTAATTTTTTGATGAAACGTGTCGAATAGGATTAGTCTGTGATGTCCTCACATCTAACAGGATAACATTGGTGAACCCAATCCTGATGTATGTAGATAGCAGTGTTAAACAGTGCTGTATAGCAAACAATGAAGGTGTTACCGATCCAGGTGTCAGTCCTCCAGATCACACCTGTATAGCACATGGAAATGTGAGGTGTTTTTTTTATAATGATTTAAGTTTTTAAAGGTTTTATGCTATGCAAGCCTCTCTCCCCCTTTATTTTTCCTGAGTTGCTACTGAAAGGAGACTGACTTGGGAGGTGACTTGTGAAAGTGCTCCTAACGCGAAACACAATGTCATGGTTACTCTGTTGGTTGCAGTCTAAGCCTTGCAGCTCTGATCTTTAGTTGCTCCTGATTCGGCTCTAAGGAAGAGGGGACACCCCTCAAAACAGCTCTTTTGGATGTTTCATCCCACAATTGGCACTTGTCAGCAGACTATGCTGGGAGGAACACTTGGCAGACTGTATTTTGCTTGATACATGTATCTGTTTGTGAGCATAATTGTATAGACATTATGTTTTTTAACAATAAATCATTGCAAAGATAATGCGCTAGGCTGCTGCACCCTCTATTCCTTTCCTTAGCTGCTCCTCCCCGGTATCCTCCAGTGGCTTACTGATACCACTTCCGGGGCACTCGGTCTTGGCCCGGATGACTACATGGGCTTAGGGTTTTTAAGATTGTTAACACATATTGATTAAGTGATTGTTTTGCCTGAGACATACACACGTATATGGAAAATACTGCATATCCTCACATCTACAGCATTTCACAAAAGTGAGTACACCCCTCATGTTTTTGTAAATATTTTATTATATCTTTTCATGTGAAAACACTGAAAAAATTACACTTTGCTACAATGTAAAGTAGTGGGTGTACAGCATGTATAACAGTGTAAATTTGCTGTTCCCTCAAAATAACTCAACACAAAGCCATTAATGTCTAAACTGCTGGCAACAAAAGTGAGTACACCCCTAAGTTAAACTGTCCAAATTGGGCCCAAAGTGTCAATATGTTGTGTGCCCACCATTATTTTCGAGCATTGCCTTAACCCTCTTGGGCATGGAGTTCACCAGAGCTTCACAGGTTACCACTGGAGTCCTCTTCCACTCCTCCATGATGACATCATGGAGCTGGTGGTTGTTAGAGACCTTGCAGTCCTCCACCTTCCATTTGAGGATGTCCCACAGGTGCTCAATAGGGTTTTGGTCTGGAGACATGCTTGGCCAGTCTCTCACTTTTACCCTCAGCTTCTTTAGCAAGACAATGTTCATCATGGAAGTATGTTTGGGGTCGTTATCATGTTGGAATACTGCCCTGTGGTTCATAGGGGATGATGCTCTGCTTCAGTATGTCACAGTACACGTTGGCATTCATGGTTCCCTCAATGAACTGTAGCTCCCATGTGGCGGCAGCACTCATGCAGCCCCAGACCATGACACTCCCACCACCATGTTTGACTGTAGGCAGGACACACTTGTCTTTGTACTTCTCATCTGGTTACCGCCACACACGCTTGACACCAGCTGAACCAAATAAGTTTATCTTGGTTTCATCAGACCACAGGACATGGTTCCAGTAATCCATGTCCTTAGCCTTCTTGTCTTCAGCAAACTGTTTGTGGGCTTTCTTGTGCATCATCTTTAGAAAAGGCTTCCTTCTGGAAGGACAGCAATGCAGACCAATTTGATGCAGTGTGCGGCGTATGGTCTGAGAACTGACAGGCTGACCCCCACCCCTTCAACCTCTGCAGCAATGCTGGCAACACTCATACATCTATTTCCAAAAGGCAACCTCTGGATATGATGCTGAGCATGTGCACTCAACTTTTTTTTGGTCCACCATGGTGAGGCCTGTTCTGAGTGGAACCTATCATGTTAAATTGCTGTATGGTCTTGGCCACCATGTGGCAGCTCAGTTTCGGGTCTTGGCAATCTTCTTATAGCCTAGGCCATCTTTATGTAGAGCAACAATTCTTTTTTTCAGATCCTCAGAGAGTTTTTTGCCATGAGGAGCCATGTTGAACTTCCAGTGACCAGTATGAGAGAGTGAGAGCGATAGCACCAAATTTAACACACCTACTCCCCATTCACACCCGAGATCTTGTAACACTAAAGAGTCACATGACATCAGGTAGGGAAAATGGCTAATTGAGCCCAATTCAGACATTTTCATTTAGGCCTGTACTCACTTTTGTTGCCAGCGGTTTAGACATTAATGGCTGTGTGTTGAGTTATTTTGAGGGGACCGCAAATTTACATTGTTATACAAGCTGTACACTCACTACATTACATTGTAGCAAAGTGTCATTTGTTCAGCTTTGTCACATGAAAGGATATAATAAAATATTTACAAAAATGTAAGGAGTGTATTTATTTTTGTGAGATACTGTATAATCAGCACGATAATGTTGTTTTTAATATTTTTACTTTTTTTCGGTGAGACATCAGCGGTCCATAGAGATTTTTGAGACAGAGAAAGGGTCTGAGGACATAGAGCCCAATTCCCTTTCTCTGCAGCCTCAGTTGCACTGCAGATAGATGAATAGATGCTCTGTACAGAGACTCCTATTAATTCACAAACAGAAGCATAGTAAACACAATTTACTATGCTTCAGTACAAAATGGACACAGGAGTGATCAGTTCTGATCACTCCTGTGTCCATTCAGGAAGAGGCTGGTAAACATGAACATTGTGTAGATCACCAATCTCTCACCCCAGCAGCAGCTGCAGTTGGTGGGAAGGAGGGGAAAATGGCCTGTAGTGCTGCATGAAGGGGGCACCAGGGAATCCTTGAGGCGGTGGAGCAGTAGGAGGGTCCAGAGCAGTGATGGGGAACTACTTTTACACCTAAATCCCACTTTGGCTCCCTTGCAGCACCTGAAACCAGCGGGAGGGGAGATGAGGAGAACTGGCAGCTGCAAAAGATCCACAGAGGATTGTGCAGCAGGGGAGGGAGATGGGGAATGGTGGCCATGATGGGAATCAGGTATCATCCATTGTTCGGTGTGTGACAGGGCACAATGGATGATACATCACTGAGTGTAATGTCCTGTCCCAGCCAGTGGCGTTGCTATGGGGGTATTGCGCTCACCTTCAAGGAGGTGAAGAAGTGAGCCAGGAGCCTCTCATGAAGCCCCCAACTGGTCAGCCTGCCCCTGATGTAGAGTAATAATACCTATATACTCTTGGTGTGGAGTGAAGTTTGATGTTGTACCTTGTATGTGATGCTTCATGACACTCTCCAGGTGCTCCAGCCTCTTGATAATCCTCAGGGTTTCCCCCTTTTCCTTGGGCTCCAGTTTGGTGCTGTCAGGGAGGGCCACATAGAGGCCGGCCATGCAGTTGGTCACCTAGTCCACATAGCATGGGCACAGAATGTTATGCATCCCACTCAGGGTGACACAGGTGGACACCAGCGGTTTGGTTTTGCTTGTACATACCATCCTCAGTTGGCTCCATAGAGCCAGACACCACCACAAGCCGTTACATTCCCACTCCTGCTTCTGCTGCGGACAGACAGCGTGCGGGCTGCGCAAAGCCCACAGAGGGGAGAGGCGAGGGAGGTGCAGCATACCAAATGACCACTTGGGGGTACTGTAGGTAGGCTTCACTGAGTGCAGAAACTTCTCACTTTTGGAACATCTCTGGCCGCCTTCAGTGCTTCCTTTGCTGCAATTCCCTATGAGCATCGCCCAAATGGTCAGTCCGCCCCTGGTCCTAGCAGATGAGGAATTGTTTCAGAGTGGACTATTATGGTATGCCCAGTTTTATTTGCGCTTATACTTCGTTATTGTAGATTATGATTGTTATTATTTCAATTGTTTATGCATAATTTCAGTTGTTTGATGGAGTAGAATCTTTATATACATAGTTAGTATTATGTATGAGAACACTAGAAGTGCTGGGCCTTTTACTGCAAGATTGTTGCCATGACTACGACACAACTTTTCAACATATCTGAAGGAAGAATGGTGTCAAACAATCTTTCTTGTCCATAGTAATCAACAAGATTCTTCTTTATTTAAACTCATACATTACAAAAAAAAAGACAGAAAAACTTGATTAGGTTACATTCTGATTAGGTTTTAAATAGAAGCCAGTGATATATTGCCATACCCTGCAGCACAAGACCTATGACCTAATTCAGTAATGAAGGGCCAAAGCCAATGATGGTTTGCAATATTAAGTAACCACAGGAACTATTTAGATGTCATATTAGTTCACAATGTTTCACGAACTTTGCACAATTCTTTATCTTCAACACGTAATTTGCAGGTTCTTGCAAGTTGCCTCATGCCCTAGCCACTTGCCCGACAACTATTCAGCAGGTACATTTGTCCTTATTAAAAAAAAAAAAGAGTTTATATTTTTATGTACTCATTCTTAACTGCTGTAGCTCCCACGAACCAGCACTTAAGAAAAATTACTTTTAATTGATAATGGTTTGCTAGAACATGTAAAACATGTTTTTAAAAAAACTGCTTATGGTGTAAATCATTGGTTTCTGATACTAAAGTTCATAAGGTTCAAACAAAGATTCAAAGGTTAATTGCTTCTTGGATGGTGAAGACTATTGCTTTGGCCTATAAATCAATGGGGTTGGCAATTCTGGAACTCAAAATGGCACACTCTAGATGCAGTGTTTCCACATCATGAGCAACAGCAAATCAGGTCTCCTCAGAAACAATTTACATAGTTACATAGATAATCTAGTTAAAAAAGACACAAGTCCATCTAGCTGAACCAATAGAAGGAAAAAAAACAAACAAACAAACACATACATATAGATATACATACACACAAATATATATATATACAGTATATATATATATATATATATATATATATATATATATATATATATATACACATACACACATACATACATACATACATACATACATACATACATACACATACACAATTCTATATATAATCCTATACCCAAAGTTGATCCAGAGGAAAGCAAAAAAAAAAAAAAAGACAATAAAGCATGATCCAATTTGCTCCAGCAGGGGAAAAAAAATTCCTTCCTAATCCCTCAAGAGGCAATCGGACATTCCCTGGTTTAACTTTACCTATAAATATTAGTATCCAGTTATATTAAGTGTATTTAGGAAATAATCCAGGCTTTCCCTAAAGCATTCTACTCATTGGGACAGAACCAGCCCTTGAGGGAGTCTATTGCACATTTTCTTACTGTGAAGAAGCCTTTCCATATTTGGAAATTAAATCTCTTTTTATCCAATTTTCCAACAAATTGTATAGCAGCTACCTGATCCTCCTTTCATACCTTTCTTATGCATTACTGTATACAGCCAGCTGCCTTGACTACTGAAGACTTTGAGTGGAGTGGTATTTCGTCTTTGCATTTCCCATATGTGTGCCTACATGGACCTCTCAGGGAAATCAAAAAATTGTCATTCATTTTCCTTTCCTGACTAGCTCCATGGCAGACCACCTACCTATCTGTGAAGAGGAGCTAGTAACAGAATGCTAGACTTATGGGGGATGTAAATTGTGTTAAATGTTAAATGTCCTATCAGTGTAGAGGGTGGGGAGGGCCTAACCCATGTGTGTGTTGCCATTGAGCTAGTCAGGAAAGGAAAATTGTAGTACGTATAAATAACTATTTTCCGACGTTTGCCATTTTCTGCACAGATCCTTTTAGTGTTTCTCTTACTTTTTCTTTACTATATTTTTGCATTTTTTTTTACATAATGTAACCAGAGCAATGCAGTTTTTCCATAGTGACATTGTATTACTTTGTGGAGGTGATCAGGTTTTTTTTTTTTTTTTTTTTTTTACACAACAGTAATGACCACTATTAAAAACATTCCTTTTTATGAATGGCATCCATTGATATCCAGTATATACTATTGTAATAGCTGTGACTGGCCACACCTATAACATGGTACACAGGTGCTGTGATTGGCCTTGTTTGTACCATCTGATCACTGTGAACAATCACAGAGATCATCACAATAGTACACAATGAATAAAAATAGAAATATCCACACTCAAAAAATTAAGAATAAGAAAGCAGCCACTTTTAAAACTGTGATACCAGTCAAGTAAATAGGTAAAACAAAATAAAGCAGCGCTAATGTGTTTACAACGCGCTGATAGATAACTAATGTGCAAACACTAAAAAGTGCAAATAACATAACTGTGATGACAATCAAGTAGTTGGGTGAAACAAAATAGAGCAGCGCTAACGTGCTCACAAAGCGCTAATTGATGACTAAAAGTAAAAGTGCAAAACACTGCAAAATCAATCTATAAAAAGTGCAAATCCATATAAAGTCAATTGATGTGGTGAAATTCAATAATAACGATTTGATGTGATTGAAGATCAAGAATAGAAATCACCATCACCAGCCACCGTGATCATGCGCCTCTTACCAAATTCCAAGACCATAAATTATAATGGTCAGATGCGCTCATAACGGGCAGATGGATGTCATGGATGGAAAGGCAAACTGCAGGCATGGGAATCCATAAACTCGAAAATAAATAAATAAACAAAATCCCATAGTGAAGACCGTCAAGGATACAGAAATTATGTTTATTTAAAAGAGTGGTGCAGTTACCTTAAGAAGGTTTATATACAGCGATAAGGAATACTGGTAAGCTGTCGGCCACGGCAAAACACCACTCCATGTTTGCGTCTGTGCACACGCGATGATGTCACCTCCAAGCCACTCCCGTACAAAATGAATGGTTATGAATGAAAGCCATTAATTGTATACAAATGTCATGTAATCATTGTAATTGGTCACAGCGATCACATGGTACTGGGACTAGCCTGGTAAACCAATCTGTCATCCGCTGTGCCTCGAGGACACAGCCGGTGGCAGATCATACTGCAACACGCCCGCTAGGGTGAGCGCTTGGTGTGGGACTGGAAGGACGTCATATGAAGTCCACCCAGAACTAGAAAGCTCCCACTCAGCTGTCTTTTGTCAATAGGCCAGATGGGAAGCTGTTAAACATGTGAACTAGAAAGGAGGGTGACGCACAGAGGTGATATAGATGTGAAATCACCCCAAAGTTAGTACACAGTCAGTAGGGGGTAGATAAAAATAGTTTATTAACATTACCAGAAAGGATGATAATATTGAAGTGTAACCGTCAGGTCCTGAATACCAGTGAAGACGTGGATGAACCAACAGGGTTGGAGGGCACTGTTGTGGATACCTCTTTCGGGGTAAATGAACCCCTGGGATGGATGGATAAATCCCTGGTAAAGAGAGGAGCAGAGCCAGAGGGATGATAGGTATGTGTGTCAGCCGTTACACACAACCGCTTCCAGGATGGACGTCACTCGATCACTGGGCAGACACACCCAGAGCAGGAACCAGTGTGGAACACAAGCTTCTCTGGCAATAGCGGCAACAAGGAGCATTTAAAGGGCGAGGAGTGGGCAGGACTATAAAAAACACAATAACAAATTCAAAAAAATAAAAAAAATAAAAAATAATAATGCTATAAAAGGAAGCTGTTAAACACCTGCAATTTTTCTCCTCTTGACAAATTATGTTTTTTATCATACATAGTAAATGACACTTTTATTATTTGCTATGTGGTGTTGTAGCTTCACGCATGAGGACCAAGATGTCAGCTGAATGTGAACATATAGTCTGACATAGTCTGACAATGATTTTTCATACATAGTTTATGTGCATGCACACTTTCAATGTCTAGAAAAAAAATTAACATTCCTTAAACAGGATTACAGGGAAAACAGAAAAAGGATGCTCAGCGTTCTTTCCACTGCCATGTGCCCTCACCATGGAACTAAGACCCCTATTTCTCTGTGCCATCTGTTCCCTCCTTTATCTGACCAGCTTTTAATGGTGGGACTGTACATTGTGACACTACTTCCCAGAAGTACCTTAACTCTGGACATCTGTTTTAGGGTCAGTAGAACAAAAGCACAATCTACACATTGATATGCAGAAAAAAAGTATGTGGAACAGACTTTGTATAAGTTCTTGTTCAATCTAGGCTTGTTTGGAGACAATACCTGCTACATGTAATATATAGAAAGAAAAATAATGATACTAGCCTGGCAGCAAAATAGAAAAGTGATTGTATACACCGGGTGCTTATAGTACAAATGTGTATGTCTATATACGTATACGTTATATGTATATATATATATATATATATATATATATCTATATGTATATGTATATATTTATCTATATCTATATATATATATATTTATCTATCTATCTATATATATATATATATATATATATATATATACACTGTATGTATATAAAGAATATTTATGGCTGATTTACTAAGAAATGGCTAAGATTTTTTCCTAAACAGAGGAGAAAAAGTGTTTTAAGGAAGAACTTGTGCTCTGTTTTGATTCTACAATGCTTTTAAACAAATTCCTGTATGTAACCTCTCTGCTGTTCAAATTAAACCAGTGCACTTTTTTTTTTTTTAGGAAAATATGCTTGGTAAAATTGCAGGTAAATTTAACAAAGTAATATTGAATCAATTAATAATCATGGAACGCATATTAAGTGGGGCTCACTGTGTGTGACATGTAATGGCATTTACTATTAGTACCCAGTCGCCCTAAGATTTAAAGTGATTCTAATGGCGACTTTTTTTTTCAAATAATATTCATATCATACTTACCTGCTTTGTGCACAGAACAGCCCTGATGCTCTTCTTCTGGGGTCTCCCACCAGCGCTCCTGCCTCCTTCTGCATATCGAGTGCCCCCATAGAAAGCTGCTTTGACATACAGAGCATGGCTCAGCCCCATCCCCCACTCTCTCCTCACTGGCCGGGACTGACAGCAGCAGGAGCCAATGGCTCCCATTGCTGCCTCTTTTTCTTATGAGGAGGGAGAGAGCTGAGATGCTCTGATGTACATCACTGGATTAAGATCGGGCTCAGGTAAGTATTTAGGGGGGGGGGCTTTGGGGGAGCTGCATAGAGAAGGTTTTATTTATATAAATACATAGAATGCATTAAGGTAAAAAAACTTGTACCTTTAGAACCACATCAACCATGTATTGTACCAAACAACAAACATGTGCATGCTATGCTAAAAAAGTCGGAAGAGGTCTTAGGTCAGTTTTTTTCTTTCATTGCTGGACCTTTGTTGAAATTTGGAGAACAACATTAAAGGGATTGTGAAGGCAGAAGGTTTTTTTATTTTAATGCATTCTGTGCATTAGCATAAAAAGCCTTCTGTGTGCAGAAGTCCCCCCTCGGCCCTCCTAATACTTACCTGAGCCCATCTCTATCCAGCGATGTCCACAAGTGCCTCAGCTGTCCGGGACTCTCTCATCTGATTAGCCGAGACACAGCAGCAGCACCATTGGCTCCCGCTGCTATCAATCAAACTCAGTTAGCCAATCAGGTGAAGGAGGGGGAGGGGCATATGGCAGCTCCATATCTAAGTGGATACACAGACCTGCAGCTCAGCTTGGCTGCCCCCATAGCAAGCTGCTGTACTCAACAGGAGGGAGGGGCCAGGGGCTCCAGCCATTGACCCGAGAAGAGAAGAATCTGGGCTGCCCTGTAAAAAACACTTCACAGAGGAGGTATGTATAACATGTTTGTTATTTTAATAGAAAAAAAAATAAAAGAAGAGACTTTACAATCACTTTAAGGTATTGAGCGGACTTAGGGCCACTTTGCTTTTATTAAGCACAAAATGTCTCTGGTCCTAGAAGTCCATCGATATCTAGGATAATATAATATAAAACATTACAAGGTGCTTGGAGACCTGTTTGTGTAATTAGTTCATTCTGATAGAAGTGATTATTCTATATGAATGATGAATGTGGAAAGTTCTTACATATGATGGTTATTCTGTACTGCGGATTTGGATTTGGCAAATTCTTCCACTGAGGATAACTGCAAAGCAATTTTTCAAATTTCCTCTGAGACTGTTTCCTAACTTACCAATTAGTGTCGATTGTGAGTGTTCATTTTGTGGCTTGGACACCTGCTTGCTTGCAGCTGATGTGGGAATACCAATTCATTTCAAACAGACTGAGTAATGACTATCAATTAGTATTAAGGGAATCTGCATTCAGTAACTCACAATTTATTTCAAGAGCAATTAACCTAGCTATGCAAAGCACTAGACAAAAGGAGAACATTTCTGACCCATGCTTAAAAGCTGATGCTGTAGTGTAAGAACCAGGTTTTATTAAAATCCCTTGGATGTCCTTGTGACAACTCTCTCCTAGGATGAGTAGGAACCAATAGCATGACATCTTTCCTGTCAAATAAAGCCTGCATTGGTATGTTAAGACTGCATACTGAAAATTCGAAGATATGTTACAGCTAGAATAAAAAATTAACTCCCATGAAAACCTCCCTCGAAAGTAAAAATTATTTTACCAAATATTTCTCATCAATAAATAAAATCATTTGATGGACTGGTAATGCAACCTAGGATGCATTTATCTTCCCCCAGCTCCCACGCAGACACCACTCTGCTATTTCCACTTTACTTTCTTTCAGTGGGTGGTGTCCCGGTTGCTAGGCAACTATCTTTGCCTATCTTTGAAAATAAGTACAAACTTTTTCAGTATGGACATGAAGTGCAGGCATGGGCGTCCGCAGAACTTTTTTCAGGGGGGGGGGGCATCATTTTAAGCTCACCCATGCTCCGCTCCTTTTCAACAAATGTCATGAAGGGGAGGGGCTTAGTCATTATACCTTTTTTCAGTATTTATTTTTAAAGAGCAAACAGCAGCACCTATTCTTAAAGCATCTGTTAACCTAAAAAAAAAAAAATGATCCTGTTCCCTTAAAGCATGCTATACAGCACAGTGCTTTGCTGTGTCATTTTGACCCTTCTATCACCGAACATACCTGGCTGATCTCGCCTGGCTATGCCCTCCCTCTGTAAACTGACCACTATATACCATGGCTGCCGAGCCCTGACACTGTGGTCAGTTTACGTACCTCGGTCACCTGCAGTCCTCCTGTCTCCCTGTCTGATCCCATGTCAGTGCCCACCCCCCTCCCCTCCTGCTGCTGTAGTTTCATTTAAAGTTTCTTATCCTGTCTACAGTCTGTTTAATAATCCTGTGTACCCCAGTGTCTTTATAAAAATAAGCCATCCTTTACCAGTTTTCAGAGCACCACTCACTGCTCACGTGACCTGCCACCTCTCTCCTCCTCCTCCCCTCCTGGCTGACATCAGTGAGGAATCCTCGGCCCGCCCTCTGCAGGCAGCTATTAGACAGGGAGAGGAGAGAGCCAGCGGGTCACATGAGTGGCACTCGGCCCTCTGAAAACTGGTAAAGGACTGCTTATTTTTTTAAAACACATACACATAAACACAGGATTATTAAACAGGCTAGACAGGAAGGTATAAAGTGGCTTAACAACCTCTTGAAAGGGGAAGTTGATTCCAGGGGGGGCAAATGCCCCCCTTGCCCCTACCTGCGGATGCCCATGAGTGCAGGGCCTGCGCTTGGGCAGCTATGATAGATGAGTGTACTGGATACCAGACTTCAAACATCAGATTATAATTCTGTGGACCTTTAACGCAGTTGACAGTAGATGGACATTTCTCTTCAAACCTCAGTAACAAGTAGGGTGGTGGTGCCAGTAAACCGAATGACATGCTGCCTAAAGGGCCATACACACGATTTTCTGATAACTTTTTCCTTCAGATTTACCTTTTCTATGTAGTGCAAGGGCCTGCCAGATTGCATACAAATTGAAAGTGTTTAGGTCTCACCTCATATTATATAGTTTTGGTAAGTCTAAAGGAAAAAGTCTTCAGAAAATCTTATAGTGTGTATGGCCCATAAGACTTGCATTATTGAGAATAATTGTCTGCATACAGGAAAAACCTTGCTCACCAGTTTACTTCTACATTTATATGAACGATATCCAGCATTTTAGAAAATACTTTTTGTCATCTATATTCACCATTCCACTGCTCATTGCAAATCAAGCTGGACAACTATTTAAATACAAGCTGAAAACATTATATTTATCATCAAGTAAACACAGTCTTTTATTGCATCCAGCTACTCCTGCTGTCACATAGGAACTCTTTATCACACCAATATCTTTAGGTGAAAAAAAAATTGCTTAGTTTACCTTAATTTAATTGTTCTAATTATTTTCCCATTGCAAAATTGTGCTGGGCTTTCAAATAGCCTCTAGACATAGCTGTACAATTCTTTCTTCCTAAATGATCAAAAGTGTGATAGATCAACCATGATCCTCTTCTTCTGCACTCCAACAGATGTGGCAAAACAAAAGTTTGTGTTAATGCTGTAAGATTCTGAAACCTCAAAATCGCCAAGCTTAGTAGTTAATTGGCCATGTAATGTTGGGAACATGTTTCTTTTATACAACATATATATTTAGCCACCCAGAGAAGCCAAGAAGTTTATGCTCAGGTGCTGGAACCTATGTGAGTTTCAGTCAAAGTACTTTCAGGTTCCATAAATATGTGACCAAACCTTTATCAGAGGCATGACGCTTACAGATACCACTAACCTTCTGCTGTGGTTGGGCATAGGGTAATAAAAGAAGTAGAGAAATTGACCTTTTCTGCCATGCTACAATATTGAGTTTGACTGGAGTATGTTTGTTACTTAAGGTGAACATCTGTTATGCTGCAGTTGCACCAAAATTGAAAAGTGTTACTAATACATTCAAATATCATGGTAATCTGCAAGTGACTAAATTTCAAAATGGACCAGCTTGATCTGTTTTGAGGCCTAAACTGTTGAGAAACAAAGATCCAATTGCTATATATGAGGATGGGGGGAAGGGGTGCATAATGTACATTTCTCTAATGGGACAGTGTTTGTTATTTAGACCGATAGTAGTGGGGGTAGGAGAATTTTTTTATTTTTGTTTACCATAAAGCACTTTTGTTTTTTATGAAAGAGTTACTATAAACTGACCTTTAGCTTTTTTACCTAAATGCTAGAAAGCAGACAAAGGAATACAATGTACATATACTTTAAAGGAGTTGTAAAGTCAGAAGGTTTTTTATCCTAATGTATTCTATGCATTAAAATAAAAAACCTTCTGTGTGTAGCAGCCTCCCCAGCACCCCCTAATACTTACCTTAGTCCCATCTCTTTCAAGCGATGTCCATTCTTGGCTACCCGGGACTCTCCCTCCTGTGTGGCTGAGACACAGCCGTGGCGCCATTAGCTCCAGCTGCTGTCAATCATAGTCAGTTAGCCAATCAAGAGAGAAAGGAGGCGGGGCCGATCCACTGCTCCATGTCTGAATGGACACACAGAGCATGCATAAACTCAATAAAATATTATTTCCTAGGTTTCTGACTTTTTTTTAATAGATTAAAGGAGTTGTAAAGTCAAAAGTTTTTTTTATCTCAATGCATTCTATGCATTGAGATAAAAAGCCTCCTATGTGTAGCAGCTGCCTTCTGCACTTTAATACTTACCTGAGCCCCATCTCTGTCCAGCGATGTACACAAGTCCCTCGGCCATCCAAGACTCTCCCTTCTGATTGGCTGAGACACAAGCAGTGGCACCATTGGCTGTCAATCAAAGTCAGTTAGCCAATCAGGAGAGAGAGAGGATGGGCCGAACTGCAGCTCCATGTCTGAATGGACACACAGAGCCGCAGCTCGGCTTGGGTGCCCCTATAGCAAGTTAATTTCTGTGGGGGCACTCAACAGGAGGGAGAAGCCAGGAGCAGCAATAAGGACCTGAGAAAAGGAGGGTCCAGGCTGTTCTGTGCCAAACTAATTGCACATTGAAGGTAAGTATAACATGTTTATTTTTTATTTTTTTAAAACGAGACTTTACAGTCACTTTAAGGGTGTCACAATTAAAAGAGAAAACTAAGCAAATATCTGAACATAGACAATGTTAAAGTGATTCTAAAGGCAATGTTATACCTGCTCTGTGCAATGATATTGCATATAACTGGTCCCTAACCTCTTCTTTGGCGGTCTCTTGCATGTGCCCTCTGCTCCTTATTCCAGTGGGTAACCCCATAGCAAGCTCTGTGCCATAGCAGCCCATGTGTCAGTCATAGACACACACACAGCATGGCTCAGCCACACCCCCCGCTCCCTCCTCACAGGGTTTGACTGACAGAAGCAGGTGCTTATGGCTCCCACTGCTTTCAGAGTCTTCTGTGAGACCAGGAAGTCAGTCGAGTGGTGCTGTAGAAGGGGACAGAGAAGAGCTAGAGCAGTGATGGCGAACCTTGGCACCCCAGATGTTTTGGAACTACATTTCCCATGATGTTCAACTACACTGCAGAGTGCATGAGCATCATGGGAAATGTAGTTCCAAAACATCTGGGGTACCAAGGTTCACCATCACTGAGCTAGAGGAACAATTTTTACCTTAATGCAGGAAATACATTAAGGTGAAAAACATTTGGCTTTTCATGAAATCATTGTTGCTAAAGGCTAATCCCAAACTTTAGAAACATTTAAAACAATTAAACAAAATTAGACCATAAAGAAATACAAAACTGACACACAGCAAATGTCACACATACAGCACATAAAAAAAAGCTGCAACCAGAAACTGTATTTTACTGCTTGGGCTGTTAACAGTGATTATAAACAAATTGTGCAGCGCTAACCATAGATAGTAAACCCAGTGAAATGGATGTGCATAATAAATATCTTTATTGTATTATCGGAGCGCTTTTGTTTTCTATCCCTTTATTACTGATGAGTTGGCTGACTGCTGGTTCCTGTTGCATCCACCCCCCCTGGACTTTTTCTTGGTTTAAGTCCCGGACTGCCTAGCTTGACCACCTATCATTTAGTGGCCATGTTTTTGTGATAAGGAAACTGCCTTATATTATGTAGGGTGTGAAGCCATTTTCTTGGCCTCCAGTCCCCCTCTCTTCCTGTATGAGGTTCTTCTGGGAATACTGGTGCTGCCTTCTTTCTGCTGGACTGCTATTTGGGAACTACCTTTTCAATTCTCTATATACTTTTTTTTATGATCTGCATGCATTATTATACAGCTATTGATTATGCACATGCATTTCACTGGGTTTACTATCTATGGTTAGTGCTGCACAGTTTGTTTATACTTTGTTGATTGGAGCTTGTATCTTTATTCCAAGTGCTAGCTGCTTACTTCATAGAGCAGTGTTCTTTCTGTTTTATTTTTTGTTAACAGTGATTGCTATAGCTTTTGCCAACAGAAGTCTAGGTTAGTTTACATGAAGAATTGATTTAAATAATGTTGTTGCCTTATGAGTTTATGTGTAATCTCCATTAGTCTGTTGCCTGATGAGGAGTTTATGTATAAATCTCCATTTTGTAATTGTAAAAATTAATGTAAATATAAATGTACACATTTTTGATTTCAAAACGAATATTTGCTATATGATTGGTAGATTTGGAAGTTGTGTGACTTCAGTCTGCAGGCAATAGTAACTTGATTAACAAGTCCATTTGAAATGCCAGCCCTGCTATTTACACTAGAAAACAAACTGATATGCCAAATAGTATCATTCTGTACTTAAGTTCCTGTAAACCAGACATTACGGGGCCAGAAAATAACAGATAATCATCCATGACAGGTCATTCCTTTATTTCGCCCTCTAATTCAAAGACTCAGTCTTTAGATATGCAATGAAGGTGATCGTCATTTCAGGGATGGGCAATTTGCCCAGCAGCTGACTTAGCATGAATAATCCCCCCCCAGAGAGGAGGGCTATGGAGAGGCTGGGTTATGCTCAATATAGGGGCTGAATTATGCTAATCCTGAACGAGATACGCCCAGAGGGAGGAGAAGAGTAAGATAGCTGAACCAATCAGAATAGCTCTATACAAGTCTATGCGATATGGTTATATATTAGTGAAGGTAAAAAGACAGAGATCCCTCTCTTGCAAGCAGACTAGGATGAAGCTAGTGGGGATGGTAAATATAGACTATACCTCTCACACTTAGAATGTATACATGCTTTTTCTCTTTAGTGTTTGAATACGCACGGCAGGCACCATGCCTGAAGTGAAAAGGTAACTTAACTCCATGCTCAATACGTACATGGTATTGTAAATAGGGTTATTGTGGGTGATTTGTAAATAACATTGAAAGCCAAGGGATCTGTACTAACAATGTTTTGTAAATACTGTTTAGTGTGTAATTTGTATATATATATATTATGTAACCCTTTCAATAAATGTGTATTGCTGATTGAACTACCTCTTTTGTGTAAAGATCTCTCTGGATCTAGATGTGTATAGGTGCATGCTACTACAATAATTGGGGTGTATGCACAGGTACACATAACAAAAGGCAACAATGTGAAGGATGTATTGCAATGGTTTTGGTTTACTAAAGGTTAAAGAGGTAGTATCACCACTTGGTGACTTGCACCTTATATTAAAGCTTACCTGTAAATACAAGGAATATCTCCTAAACATGCACTGTTTAGGAGATATTTACAATTTCTGCTGGCATTAATGTCATGGGTGCATGCGTACTGCTCTCTGATGGGAAGGCATACTGACTGTACTGTCCCTTCAGACCGCTGTGCCCCGACCGTGTCTCCTGCATATGAGCAGGAATATGCGAACCTAGAAGGAAGACCGAGAGAAGATGGAAGCCCTGTCCTCTCACTTCCAGGTCTAACTGGCTTTGTGGGGGAGTAATTGGCTCCTGCTGCTGTCATTCAAAGCCAGTGGTGAGGCAATGCTTTGCCCAATCAGGGCACAGTGAATAGCTAGTTGTTAAGTAGCGGGGCCGGGAAGCAGCCGTGGTGTCCTTAACAACCGATGAGTCAACAGCTGTCAATGGGCTTCCCCACTGACAGCTGAATAACAAAAAACATTGCCTGCAATAAAAAAGTGAAAAAAAGGTGTGGGGTCCCCCCAATCCAATCCCGCTCTTCGGGTCTGGTATGGATTTTAAGGGGAACCCCATGCCAAATTTAAAAAAACAGCCCCTGAACCATACCAGACCACATGCCCTCAACATGGGGGGGGGGGCTTTGGGGCAGGGAGGGGTCTGCCCCCCACCCCAAACCCCCTAATCCTCATGTTGATGGGGAAAAAGAGCCTCTTCCTGACAACCCTGGGTGGTGGTTGTGGGGGTCTGCGGGTTGGGAGCGTATCAGAATCTGGAAGCCCCCTTTAACAAGGGGGCCCCTGATCCCGGTCCCCCTATGTAAATGAGTATAGGGTACAAAGTACCCCTACCCATTTACAAAAAGCGTCAACAAGTAATAAAAACACAGAGACAGTTGACAATTCCTATATTAAAAAAATGTAAAAAAAGTTAAAAAAATGTTCCCTGATGGAGATCTATTGTCAATCGGACACCGATGCCACCACCGACCCAAAGGCACCCTCCCTTGTGATGTCACTGACCAGTGCATGCTGGGTCAGTGATGTCACAAGGGGGCAGAGCTACCAGGTGATTTCTCCAGGTGGCTCCGCCCTTACATGTCAAATGGCCAGGCATTCAGGGGTTAGCCTTAGATGACAGCGAAGCGTTTTTTTTTTCTTTTTCTTTTTTGTGTCCGGCGGTGGCAGTGTCATGATTGACGATTGATCTACATCGGGGGGGGGACACTGTTTTTAAAATTGTTAATAAAGGAATTGTCAAAAACTGCCTCCTGTTTTTATTTATTTTTACACTTTTTTTGGTAAATGGGTAGGGGTAATAAGTGCCCCATGCTCATTTACATGGGGGGGGGCGGGATCTGGGGGCCCCCTTGTTAAAGGGGGCTTCCAGATTCTGATAAGCCCCCTACCCACAGACCCTTCACAACCACCACCCAGGATTGTCAGGAAGAGTCCCTTGTCCCTATCAACATAGGGACAAGATACTTTGGGGTGAGGGGGGGGGGCATGTGGCCTGGTATGGTCCAGGAGGGGGAAGCTGCTCGCTCGTCTCCACACTTTCCTGACCATGTCAGTTTTGCTGCAGTAGGTTCTATCCACTGTACAGATGGACCACTTTACAGGCAGACTAAGGGACCCCCTAGGCACTATTTTTAAAGGAATTTTTCACTTTTATTGTTTCACTTTAAGCATCAATGAAATCACTGCTCCTAAAAAAAAAACAATCTTTTTTAAAAATATTTTTGGCTAATAACTTGCATATAAGCCTTCAAAATGGGGACTTTTGATTTTTCAAGTTCAGGTACCATAGACTTTAAAGAGGAAGTAAACTGCTGCCTTTTTTTTTTTTTTTTTTGACCTGCAAAGTAAAGGCATAATGTGCTAGGCTCAATAAAATGTAAATTTTTAAGACAAAGGCAAACACAAAGGTGTGGTTGTCCTTTTACTGAGGGCAACTGATTGTTTGATACAGATTAGAACAGAGAAAACCACTTTGTGGATAACACATTCATAAAGTGTAGTCCATGGTGTAAAACCCACATTTTGTCACAAAGCTCTTTCTACCTAAAGCAGTAGTAAACTCCTATTTTTAATTTTGTCCGACAGGTAAGCTTTTAAGAAGTCTTACTTGTAGGTACTTTGAATATCCCCTAAATCTGCCCTAAATCTGCACTGTTTGGAAGATATTCACAGTGGTTCCAGCCAATGATGTCAATGTGCATACACATTGCACTCTGCATTTAAGGCACACTAAGGTTGATTTACTAAAACGGGAGAGTGCATAATCTGGTGCAGTCCTGCAGAGAAATCAATCAGCTTACAAAATCTAATTTGGTACCATGCACACCTGCACCAGATTTTGCACTTTCCAGTTTTAGTAAATCAACCCCTCTGAGTGTGCTGTGAATGCACGGAGTGCCATGTTGAGATAGTGACTCCTGTGCACATGCGTGGGAGTGACGTCTTCCTGGCCTGACCATTCAAACGACTGAAGAGCACGAACCTGGTAGGAAGACCAGTGAAGATGGAAGGACTGGAAGAACTGACAACATTTGAAAGGTAAATCTATCATAATGTGCTAATATGTGAGTTTAATTAATTCAATTTAAGTGAATGTTTACATTTTTGAAAAAATAACAAAGAATTAAAGTGACACTTAGCTGTCCAAAAATATTCCATTCTTATTCTGTTTTCCTGACACCTGATTGTGTCCTCTGTGAGGTCCTATCTCTCCTTTTGCCTCTTACTTCAGTTTATTTTGAATGAACAGTGCATATTAGTTTTAGTTATGTGTACTGCTTTTTGCATATTTCCAATCCCAAAGTCCCTAATCAATCTTGGAAGTAAACAAGTGAAGGTGGATACATTGCTACTTACAGTGGGACCATGGAGAAGGTAGCTACCATCTAATTTGAAGTTGGATCAGAGCACCAAAAAAAAAAAAAGGGATTTGGAGATTTAGAGAAGCTAAGAGTTAACACATACTTGAATAGTATTTGTTTCTTTCATCTAGAGTTTAGTGTCACTTTAAAATATCTGTAAACATATTTTTTGTTGCCTGCTTACTTACTACTTACTTACTCTAAAGCTGGATACACTCTATACAACATTTGTTGTTTGATTTCCTTTAGATTTACCTTCAACTATATAGTGCAAGGTCCTGATTGCATACAAATTTAAAGTGTTTAGGTTTGACCTCATAGTCTATGGCTTTGGTAAATCTAAAGGAAAAATTCTATAGAAAATTGTATCTTGAGACCCAAATGAAGATAATTTTCATTTTCAGAGAGTTGCCATAGGAATGGGTGTCCAAAATGGAGGATCATCTATCACTCTTAGTGACAACTCTAAAATTTAGAATTTTGCATTGCTGTCTTGGTGAAAATAAATCTACAGTATGTGCAATGGGCTGTGTGATATGTTGGCAACCTGTAATACTGGAAATAATTAGCTACCCATGCTCTTGATCAGGGCTGTCTTTAACGCAGGGCAAAAGGGGAAGCTGCCCCGGGCCCGGGCATTGTTGTGGGGCCAAAGGTAGCTGCCCCTTGAGTCCACACTGCCTGCAAATAGTTGATAAGTGGATTTGGGGGGGGGGGCCCAAGAAAATGTTTGCCCAGGGTCCAAATGATATTAAAGATGGCCCTGCTCTTGATAAGAGTGGAACTCCACACAATGGGGATGCGTGTGAAATTTCATCAGACTTCAATTCACCATGAAATAGGTGTTTCACGTTTAGGTTGAATGACACTTTGGTAAATTAATCTCTAATTTTTGAGGCACCAATTAACATGAAAAAATAAATAAATAAATAAAAAGTCAGAGAAATGAGACATTATCATTATCCACATGTTTAGCCTGTGGTTTACAGTACAGAAACCAGAAGATCAACATAACAGCCAGGCAACTAGCATTTTTAGAAGAACTCAGCAGTGACATACTTCATGTTTCTCTCTTTTTTCTTTTTTTTTTGTAATGTTTAAATAAATATCCTAACAAGTAATCTTAATTTTAGACATTAACCGCTTGCCAACCGCCGCACGACTATTTACTGCGGCGGTCAGCCCCTCACAGGCAAAGCGACGTAGTACTACGTCGCTAGCCTGTGAGGGTCGAGGGAGCGAGCGCGCGCCCCCGGAGGTGCGCTCCTGCTCCCGCGTGGTCACGGACCTCCCCGCACATGTGACCGGCGGACCCGATGTCTGCCAGCCACTCGGCAATCGTCGGTGCAGAGGGAGAAAGGCAGGCGGCTAATGTAAACAAGCCGCCTGTCATTCTCCCCTGTGTAGGAATAGTGATCATACGGTTCTACTATGTAGGACCGTTGATCACTGTTCCTACACCTCAAGCCACAACCAATCACAGTTAGAATCACGCCCCTAGGGACACACATAACCCCTCCCTCTCAAAAAAAGTTAACCCCTTCACTGCCAGTGTAATTTTACAGTGCATATGTATAGCACTGATTACTGTAGAAATGTCACTGGTAACCCCAAAAGTGTCAAAAATGTCAGTCAAGGGTCCGATCTGTCCGCCGCAATGTCGCAGTGCCGCAAAAAAAATTGCCACCATTAAGCGTTTAAAAAAAACCAAGAAAAAGGACAAAAATCTTTCCCTTTGTTAGTAAACGCGATAACTTTTGCGCAAACCAATCAAAATACGCTTTTTGCGATTTTTTTTACCAAACATATGTAGCATAAAACAAATTGGCTGAAAATGTTAAAAAAATTTGATTTTTACATTTTTTTTGGGGGGGGAATTTCATATAAAAAAAATGTGAAAAATATTGTTATTTTTGCAAAATTTACACACTTTTTTTGTTTATAGCGCATGATCAAAAAATTGCACAGGTGATCAAATACCACCAAAAGAAAGCTCTGTTTGTGGGAAAAAAAGGACGTGAAATTTGTTTAGGTACAGCGTTGCACGACAGCGCAATTGTCCGTTAAATTCACGCAGTGCCGAATCGCAAAATAGGCCCTGGTCAGGAAGGGGGTAAAATCTTCTGGGGCTTAAGTGGTTAAGGATAAAGCTATAATTGGAGTTTAGTTTCTGCACACAGCATAGTTTTATGCTGTTTATAATCTTTTTATGTAAGTCAAATACTTTAAGTTCTGTCTGACAATAAAATATATGTCAGTGGAAGCTTGGTCATACTGTGTGAATGTTATATAGCTCCGTCATGCCAAATAACTTGTATTTAAGGTTTACTGGTCCTCGAAGGTTGACTGTAACACAGATTCCAGCTGTTTTACAATGCAAATAAAAGTAGTTTGTTACTGACACTTGACATTTTGTAATTCTATATGTAGTTGTTAAGCTACGTGTGCTTGCTCAGCCTATTACATTTAATATTCAAGCCTTGCTTCTCATTCCCAAAAGTGTGGGAGTGCAGTGAGATTTGTGCACTGAATTCATGCAAATTCTGAAATTTTAAACGTAACTTACTAAAGCTAAAGAGCTAGCATATTTTAAAATAATGAACACTGAAAGTCAAAGTTTTGAGAACTTATTGGACCTGAAGATAAAAAATTTGCTTTGATGACTGTCTCTCTGCCCAATAAATTAACATTTGAAATACAAAAAGGAGCATCAGATCAAAAGCAGATAAAAGAGTCCAAGATCATTGTAATTATTATATATAAACAGCCAACACTTTTAGGTGCAACACCATTCCCCCTTAATTAGGGATACAAGAATAAGCAACAACATAGACATAAAGGTAGAAATGCAAACGAATATACACTGTCTGGCCATAAAAAAAGTCACCACCTGGAATTATCTAAGCAACTAACTAAACTTAGCATGCAGTAACTATTCTATTGGGTAGTTACTGTATGTGCCCAAAAAAATGAGGTCAGCTGACTACCTGAATATACTGAATGACCAGGTTATTCCATCAATGGATTTTTTTTCTTTCCTAATGGCACGGGTATATTCCAAGATGACAATGCCAGGATTCATCGGGCTCAAATTGTGAAAGAGTGGTTCAGGGAGCATGAGACATTATTTTCACATATGGATTGGCCACCACAGAGTCCAGAACTTAACCCCATTGAGAATCTTTGGGATGTGCTGTTGAAGGCTTTGCGCAGTGGTCTGATTCTCCCATCATCAATTCAAGATCTTGGTGAAAAATGAATGCAACACTGGATGGATATAAATCTTGTGACATTGCAGAAGCTTATCAAAACAATGCCACAGTGAATGTGTGCCGTACAAAGCCAACTAAATATTAGAGTGTGTGACCTTTTTTTTTGTTGGCAAATTTTTTTTGGCCAGGCAGAACTTACATAATGAATGAATTTACTGTTTTTATATGACTTTTTATCAACAATTAAAATTAACTTGAACTCTTTTAGCCAATTTTGGTCTGGCACTCTATCATCTGACTACACTTGCAAGGCTAAAAGTTCCAAGTGCCTCCTTAAAAATGTTGGTCTGGAATCCAATAAATTACATTGGTAGATTTGCATTGAAAAGTTTGTTTTTTCCTGTCCATTGAAAAAGAAATTAATGGTGATCATTCACCAGAGATATTTCAATATTTTGGAAACATATCTTGCAAAACATAAAAGTACTTGATTTATTTTCAAGATTTTAGAAATATGTAACTTTAACATGATAATCGAATTGCATAATTCAATTTCAATATTTTCAAATCTGTTTTAAATTATTACCTGGTGATCCTCTGAAAAAGGTTCTTGTTCAGGCCTTTCCTATTATATGGTGACAGTGCACTGTCAATGTCGCTCAATATGTTCTTCTGCATTTTCTTCCTAATACAGTCTACAGGTGTCTCTCTCAAAAATACATGGGTATTATCTACTTTTGTCAAAAGCAAACCTGTCTAGAGAAATGCCATGTAGCATGTGTTGGAATTATGTATATAGACATGAAAGGCATTGAAAAAGTACTGTGTGATCAGCAGCACCAACATGCAATGAAGGATGATTAAAGGCAAATAAGTTTTTTTTTGGTAATTGTTTATAATGCACAGTGCACAGTGAATGTATTCTTTGGGTAACAGTACGGCACAGAACTTTAGCCTTTTTGCTACTAAAATAATATCCTAAAGAGTTTTCTGACTGGGACTCAGGACAACACAGGCACATTTATTTTTTCACTTGTTTATTTTTTAATAAACAGTGCAAAAGTACACTGCTCAAAAAATTAAAGGAACACTTTTAAAACACATCAGATCTCAATGGGGAAAAATATCATGCTGGATATCTATATTGATATGGACTGGGTAATGTGTTAGGAACAAAAGAATGTCACCTCATTTGATGGAAATTAAAATTATCAACCTACAGAGGGCTGGATTCAAAGGCACTCTGAAAATTCATTGCAGAAACTCAAAATGGTACTCAGTAGTTTGTATGGCCCCCACTTGCTTATATGCATGCCTGACAACATTGGTGCATGCTCCTAATGAGAAGTCGGATCTGGTGTCCTGGGGTATTTCCTCCCGGATCTTTACCAGGGCATCACTGAGCCCCTGAACAGACTGCAATCTGGCAGGGTCCGATGGACTGAATCATAATGTGCCAGAGGTGTTCTTTTGAATTTAGGTCAGGTGAGTGTAGGGGCCATTCAATGGTCTGAATTCTTTCATCCTCCAGGAACTGGCTGCATGCTCTCGTCACATGAGAATGGGCATTGTTGTGCATCAGGAGAAACCCAGGACCCACTGCACCAGTGTAGGGTCTGACAATGGGTCCAAGGATTTCATCCCGATACCTTATGGCAGTCAGGGTGCCATTGTCTAGCCTGTAGAGGTCTGTGCATCCATCCATGGATATACCTCCCCAGACTTTTACTGACCCACCAACAAACTGTTCATGCTGAATGATGTTACAGGCAGCATATTGTTCTCCATGGCTTCTCGAGACCCTTTCATATCTGTCACATGTGCTCAGGGTGAACCTGCTCTCATCTGTGAAAAGCACAGGGGGCCAATGGTGGACCTGCCAATTCTGGTGTTCAATGGCAAATGCTAATCAAGTTCCACAATGCCGGACACTGAGCATAGGGCCCACTAGAGGAAATCGAGCCCTCGGGCCATCCTTGTGAAGTCTGTTTCTGATTGTTTGGTCAGAGACATTTACACCAGTGGCCTGCTGGAGGTCATTTTTTAGGGCTCTGGCAGTGCTCATCCTGATCCTCCTTGCACAAAGGAGCAGATACTGATCCTGCTGATGGGTTATGGACCTTCTACGACCCTATCTAGCTCTCCTAGAGTAACTGCCTCTCTCCTGGAATCTCCTTCATGCTCTTGAGAGTGTGCTGGGAGACACAGCAAACCTTTTGGCAAAGGCACGTATTCATGTGCCATCCTGGAGGAGTTGGACTGCCTGTAAAAACTCTATTGGGTCCAGGTATCGCCTCATGCTACCAGTAGTGACTAGTGATGAGCCAAACACCCCCCTGTTTGGTTCGCACCAGAACACCGCGAACAAGGGAAAATTTTGTTCGAACAAACAAACTCCATTGACGTCTATGGGACTCGAACATCAAAAATCAAACAGCCTCATTTTGAAGGCTTAAATGCAAGTTATTGCCCAAAAAAGTTTATGGGGGTCCAGGTACTGACCTGGGGAACATGTAGCAATGCAAATTTTTTTTTTAAACGATCGTCTTTAAAGGAGCAGTGATTTACTGATTTTAATGAGGCTTAAAGTGAAACTACAAAAATGAAAAATTCCTTTAAATATCGTGCCTTAGTGGACTCCATTAATGTGCCTGTAAAGTAGCGCATCTCTATGATGTATGTAGCCTGCTGCAGCAATACTGACATTTCTAAAGAAAAAAATGTCATATACAAATATACATACAAATTTCAAATGGCATGTACTTGTCATACAGGTGCAGAAAAATTGGGCTTTGGTTGTTGGCGGTGCCTGAACACCCCAACTCCTCGCAGTTGCTCTTGCTGGGTGCAGGAACAGGTCCTGCAGCTAAAAATTCCATACACATTTTGAAATTGCATGTACATGTCATACAGGTGCAGAAAATTTGTGCCTTAGTTGTTGGTGGTGCCTGAACACCACAACCCCTCACAGTTACTCCTCCTGGGTTCAGGAACTGAAACATGCTGGTAAGAATTCCATACAAATTTGAAATTGCAAGTACTTGTCATACAGGTGCCATAAAATTGAGCCTTTGCTGCTGGTGGTGCCTGAACACCGTAACCCCTCACAGTTACTCTTGCTGGGTGCAGGAACGCGGCCTGCTGGTAAGAATTCCATACAAATTTGAAATCGCATGTACTTGTCATACAGGTGCCAAAAATTGGGCCTTTGGTGTTGGTGGTGCCTGAACACCATAACTCCTCACAGTTACACTTGCTGGGTGCAGGAACGGGCCCTGCTGGTAAAAATTCCATACAAGACCGAAATTGGCAAAGATCAAGCGTTGTATGTGTTCTTATCAGTGATCTAGTGGGGGCGCTGTGCTGTCATCTGACCTGGCCAAGGTTGGGTGTCGGCTTTGCAAACCTGCTGGAGTGATGGGGACCTGGAAGGTTAGTATCGGCAGGAACTGAAACTGAAATTGAGCCTTTGGTGTTGGTGGTTCCTGAACACTGTAACCCATCACAGTTACTCTTGCTGGGTGCAGGAACGGCACCTGCTGGTAAGAATTCCATACAAATTTGAAATTGCATGAAATTGTATTACAGGTGCCAAAAATTGGGCCTTTGGTGTTTCCGGTGCCTGAACACCGTAACCCCTCACAGTAACTCTTGATCGGCGCAGGGCACAGGGCGCAGGGTACAGGGACAGGGCCTGCTGTTAAAAATGACATACAAAATTTAAATTGTATGCACCTGTCATACAAGTGCAGAAATATTAGGCCTTGGGGGTTGGCGGGGACCTAAACCAAAAACATTGTTGGAAGCTAGCAGAATTAAGCTTGAGGAATAGGATGGGCAGCATATGCAGTCTTCAAGGGATGGCAGACCTCTAGCAAATGCAATCAGTTACATCAGCATCAGGCGCTTGATAGTTGCTGTTGGTCCAGGACTGATTCATTTTGATAAAAGTCAGCTGGTCAACAGAGTCTGTGGACAGACGCACTCTTTTGTCCATCACAAAACCTCCAGCAGCACTGAACATCCGTTCAGAAAGCACGCTGGAAGCAGGACAGACCAGTAGCTCCATTGCATATTATGCAAGTTCTGGCCAGTGGCCTATCCTCAAGACCCAGTAACCCAGTAGATGCTCACTTGGAAAGGTCTCCAAGTCGGCTCTTGACCCTAGATAATCATGCACCATATGATGGAGTCGCTGCCGATGGTTGCTTAAACATAACGGCCCTGGGTGCTGCTAAGGACTAAAGAACTGTTTAAAGGCATCGATCAGCCGGCTGCCTTCTCCACCGCTCCTCCTTTGGCTGAACAATGCTTCAGAAACACGGCCAGAGAATGTTAACCTCCCAGTGTCTGGAAAGGTGTTTCATCCTTTTCTCCCTCTGTGAAGGCAGGATGAGCTCTGCAACTTTACACTTGTAACGTGGATCAAGAAGAGTTGTCAACCAGTAATTATCCCTCTCCTTGATAGCATGAATCTTCAGGTCCTTTCGCAGGCTTTGCAGAATCAGGGAGCCCATGCAATGTAAATTTGAGGAGGCATGAGCTTCTGAGTCCTCTGGGTCACTAAGAATGACATTGTCAGGAGCAACCTCTCCCCAACCATGTACAACTCCTGGGGTTTCTAGGGAATAGGGAATCAAAACCATCACTTGAAGACTGTTGTATGCTATCCTCTACACCCATGCTGCCAAAATCCTCCTCCTTCTCTTCCTTCTGTATGTTTTGTGTCCCTGCAGGCATGATATCTTCATAAAGGGGGCCATGTGAGGAAAGGAAGTCCTCCTCTTCCTCCCGCTACTCTGTCTCAAGTGCCCTGTCCACCATGATTCCATGAAGTGTGTGCTCCAGCAGGTAGACTAGAGGGATAGTGTCACTGATGCATGCATCGTCCTTGCTCACCATCCTTGTGGCCTCCTCAAATGGTGACAGGACGGTGCATGCATCCTTTATCAAAAGCCACTGACGTGGCGAAAAAAAGCCAAGCTTCCCTAACCCTGTCCTTGTGTCATACTCACACAGGTACTCATTGATGGCCCTCTGCTGCGTGTGCAGTCACTGCAGCATTGCCAATGTTGAGTTCCACCTGGGAGCATGTCACAAATGAGGCGGTTGGTGGGCAGGTTGAATTCCCGTTGAATGTCAGATAAGCGAGCACTGGCATTGTATGAATGCCGGAAATGGCCACAGACTTTTCTGGCCTGTCTCAGGAGATCTTGGAAGCCCGGGTATCTGGTCAAAAAAGGCTGCACCAACAGATTCAGGACATGTGCCAAGCATGTGTCAAGTGTCCCTATCGAAGGGCAGAGAGATGTTTGGTGCCATTATTGCATACAACCATTCCTGGCTCAAGCTGTCATGGCATCAACCATCTCTGAGCCTGCCCCTGCAGAGCTGACAGAATCTCTGCCCTGTGTGACTCCTATCCTCTAGACAGACCAGCTGAAGCACGGCATGGCATCTTTTAGCCTGACTGCTTGCGTAGCCCCTTGCTTAGGGAGCACTGATGCTTCAGGGGACAATTGAGCAGAAGAGGAGGTGGAGTAGCCAGATGTGGCAGAACCAGCACCAGATTTTTGGAGGCATGGTGGCAAAACAAGCTGCAACACTGAACCCTGTCCTGCATCCTTCCTAGCTGCCAGCAGAGTTACCCAGTGGGCGGTGAAGGAAATGTAATGCCCCTTTCCATGCCTGCTGAAGTAATGTGAACCTTCCTGTTGACTGCTCTGTTCAACAAGGCCAAAACACTACCTTCCACATGACGGTAGAGAGCCGGAATGGCCTTACGCAAAAAGAAATATCTTTTTGGTACCTGCCACTGTGGTACAGCACATTCCACAAATTCGTGAAAGGGAGCAGAGTCTACCAGATGAAAAGGCAGCAATTGTAATGCTAGCAATTTGGCCAAGATAGCATTAAGATGCTGAGAATGTGGATGGCTGGGACAGTATTTCTTTCTATGGTTCAGCAACTGGGGTAGTGAAATTTGCTGCTGCTCAAATCAAGTGGTGGTGTACTGCTAGCAGAATGGGTGCAAGTTTCTGTGGCACTCATTGCTATACCATCATCCCCCCCAATGCAAGTATTTGAGAAGACATGAGGTATATTAGGGTTAGAGATCCCAGATGAGGAGAAAGGTGAAGTATGCTTGTTTTTATCTTGTGGCTCTTTCAGGTGCTGTTGCCAACAGGTTGCATGGCAGGTCGTCATGTCTTGTCAAGCATGTAGTGCCCAAGCGGCTGGTGTTCTGGCCACGCTTTATCCGCTTCAGACAGATGTTGGAAACAGCAACACTGCGGACTACTGCACATGTGCTGAAAAAAGCCCACACTAATGAACTTTTGGAAGTCCGCGGGGAGTTTGCAGCACCCTGCACCTGTGGAACTCTGTGCTGTGATGCAATAGGTTGGCTACTCATATGGAGGCCCCTGGAGCACATCCTGCCTTGTTGGAGTTGTGCTGCCTCCTCCTCCCTCTCCTCCTCCCCCTCAGTTTCCTCCTCTATCCTGTCAGGCACCCAAGTACAGTCAGTGACCTCATCATCCCCTCCCTCCTCGTCACTGGAGCAAATTTGGCAGTATGCTGCAGCTGCGGCAACATGACTGCTAGTTTCTTGTCCGTCATTGTCACCCCCTCTCTTTAGGCTCACGTTATTGCCTTCATTAACCTGTGAATCAACATCACATCTTTCAAATTGCTACGCATCCTCCAGCAGCATGTCACTGACACTATGATCGAATAGTTCAGGTGACTCCTTCGTGCATGATAGTGGGGCGACAGAAGGAGTAGCTGTGGAGAAAGAGCCTGTGGAACGGGCTGCTTTGGCAGCTCTAGTGGAAGGCAAACTAGTATGAGCGTGGGTGCCAGAGGACGAGGAGGATGAGGACGGCTTATTCAACCACCCTGCCAACTCTTCTACATGTTGTGGCTGAATAATATGGCCAGCACTGTAAAAAAGGATGGGCGTGCCCCGCCTGCAGGACATGCACCATGTCTGTGACCACCACTTTTCACTGTGGCCTGTGAGCATCTGCCTCTCCTTGTCAACCTTTTGGACATGATGTGGATTTTGGGGAAGTTTTTATTACTGGTTGATCAATATATAATCTATATATAATGCACTGCTGATATGTACTGAACTAACCGATAGATACTGAATGGCCTGATATAAACTCAAGTGGCCTATATATCTTTAGAGATATCAATGTATGGCCTATACAGAGCCGACCAATAGATACTGAATAGCTTGATATATACTCAAGTGGCCTATATATATTAGATATCAATGTATGCTCTATACTGAACTGACTGATAGATACACAATGGCCTAATACATATACTCTATTGTCCTATATATATATAGAGAGAGATCAATGTATGCTCTATACTGAACTGACCATGACTAATAGATAGTTAATGGCCTAATACATGTAATCAATTGTCCTATATATATATATAGAGAGATCAATTTATGCTCTATACTGACCATGACCGATAGATAGTCAATGACCTAATATATGTAAACAATTGTCCTATATATAGAGAGAGATCACTGTATGCTCTATACTGAACTGACCTACAGTATAGATAGTCAATGGCCTAATATATGTAATCAATTGTCCTATATATATATATAGAGAGAGAGATCAATGTATGCTCTATACTCAACTGACCGATAGATACTCAGTGGCATAATATATAATCAATTGATAAACTGCAAATCACTCTCCTCTCCCTGCCTCAATCACAATCCTCTCCCTTCCTAACTCACTGCTAGCAATGTCTACAATTAGACTACACTGCACTGTCTGAAAAAACTGCAAATCACTCTCCTCTCCCTGCCTCAAACACATTTCTCTCCCTTCCTCAACTACTTGCTATCTCGCCCACACAGTCACACTACACGTGGCTGCTGTGCGAGCAGCCTTTATATTGTGTGGGGCGTGTACTTAGCCCCTGATTTGTTAAAGCCATGAGCCATGATTGGTTAAAGGCAGCCTGCATTTGTCCAATCGTGGCAGAAATGATTCGATTGGCCAAAGCATGGAGGTCAGGGTGCATGCTTTGGCAAATCACATAATGCACTGCAAGCGCACAGTGCATTATGGATGCAAATGAAATTTACCGTGAAGAAGCACATTTGTTGATCATTCGACGAATGAGCGAACAGCCAATGTTTGAGTCGAACTTTCGTTCGACTCAAACTCGAAGCTCATCCCAAGTAGTGACCCTAGCCAAATGCAAAACTAGTGAAAAACAGAGAGAAAAGTTGAGTAGGGAAAACAAATGTCAGTGGCCACCCCCTGTAAAACCATTCCTGTTTTGAAGGTTGTCTCATTGTTACCCATCTAGTGAACCTGTTGTTAATTTCATTAACACCAAAGCAGCTGAAACTGATTAACACCCCCCTCTGCTACTTAACTGACCAGATCAATATCCCAGGCATTTAACCATTTCTCGCAAAATCACTTACCTGTATGTCATTTTGAGGAAGTGATTGTACCGGAGTGGTGCCTGCAGCTGGAGGCATCACCCTGGTACTGTTTTTTAGAGCTGATGGTCGGCTTTCATAAAATAACAACCAATGCGGCTAAGCGGCTCTGCCCAGGTCTCTTGTCTCACCGGGAGGACAGAGAGACCAGCCAGAACGTCCACCGGCTGGCTGGAGTCCGGAACAAAGCTGGATTTGGCTTTGATCGGGTCTCTGATGTAGTAACCCAGAAGTGGCATTACAGCGACACTTAAGGTTTACCCAGTAGCCTACAGCACCGATTTTAAAAAATTCAAAGTATTTAAAAATGCAGAATTTGGTGTTTTGAATACTTTCAGGTGGAGAGGAGGGGTTTAGGGTCTTTTAGACCAGTGTTTCTCAACTCCGGTCCTCAGGGCACACTAACAGGCCAGATTTTAGGTATTACCTTGGGGAAATGCAGACAAGAATACTGCAATCATAGAGCAGCAAATAATATCACCTGTGATGTACTTCAGTTTTCTTGCAAACCTGGTCTGTTAGTGTGCTCTGAGGACCAGAGTTGAGAAGCACTGTTTTAGACCCCCAATCCCTTCATAAAGAGTTCTTATCACTTCCTATTACTGTCATAAGGGATGTTTACATTCATTGTGACAACAATAAAAAAGATCAAATTTTTTTAAAAGGGACAGTGTAAAAATAATAAAAAATAAAATAAATTTAAAAAATGTTTTCAAGTGCCCTGTCCCCACGTGCTCTGGCGCCAAAGAAAATGCATACCTAAGTTGCGCGCGCAAATGTAAACAGTGTTCAAATCACACATGTGAGGTATTGCTTTGATCGTTAGAGTGAGAGCAATAATTTTAGCACTAGACCTCCTCTGTAACTCTAAACTGGTAACCGGTACAAATTATTTAAAGCACCGCGTATTGAGAGTTTTAAGTACCGTAACCTGTTCGCCATTGGACGGGTGCATGCAATTTTAAAGCATGACATGTTAGGTATCTATTTACTCAGCGTAACATCATCTTTCACAATATACAAAAATATGGGGCTAATTTTTCTGTTTAGTTTCTTTAAAAATTTAGTGAAGTGTATTTTTTCCCCAAAAAATTGCGTTTAAAAGACATACATAATACAGTGTGACATAAAATATTGCAACTATGATTAAAAAGCGTTCATTTTTTTTTTTTTGAGCCGTGTACATATAAACCCTACAATACAAGCAGGATCAACAGGTAATTATCTTTACAAACCTACAACCAAGTCTGAAACACTTGGCCTTTGTTAGTTTATAGTAACAATTTTAGTGTTTTAAATGTAGTGGTTTTGAGGGACATTCAAAGTATATATTTTTTTATCACCCTCTTTGGATCTGGCTGATAGCATCTAAGAACAAGAATGATGGACAGCCAGATCAATTTATGCAGGACCAGCTTTACAATGAATAAGCAAACCTGTCATATTGTGCTTTGTGCTGTATCCATTTTAATTCTTAGTAATTGTATGTGCAGTATAAGTGAATATAAGTTTAGTGAAACATATTTGCTTCATGAGTCATGCTTCCTACACCACTGATGGAGAAAGCATTTTCTTCTCTTGTACTTCCTGAAGGAAAGCATATCTCAAGTAATTAGGTTGTCTAATTTGTAAACAGCACTCAGGAGATTGATATGGCCTCAAAACACATTATTCAAATAATGTAAAAAGTATCTCTACCTACCAATTAGGACAACTTAAAGTGTTATTAACTCAAAAGCAAACATGCATTAAACTGCAGCTTCCAAATTCATAGATGTGATGGCTGCATACATTTTCTTTTTTAGGTTTTATTTCACTTATTTTCACCTGGTGATCCAGCCAGTAAATCAGTTTTTTTTTTCAACGCCACAATCTGTCCTGCAAATGTAGCAGTAAAAGGGTTGAGACAAACCATTTACAATTGGCTGGGGTGGTTACAATGAAGTTGCTGTAACTGTTTGTGTAACTGCATTGTGAGCTGGAGTTTGGCTTCAGTTAGTGTATCTAAATCTGATAGTACATTTGGCAATCCCACCCCCCCCCCCCCAGACTGACTGTTACTGCTGTCCAAAGGTGCCCCTGTGCTCCTTCACCCAGAGTAGGCTAATACAGGAGGTGTGTTACTAGGTGAAAACAGAAGCCTAAGATAAGTAAACGAATGCAGCCACCACATCTAATGATTGGTAAGCTGCAATATATTACATTTTTGGTTTTGAGTTTTTACACCACTTTAATAAGTATATTAGCCCTAAAGTGGTTCTAAAGCCTAAATTTTTTTACCTGGATGCATTCCTTTCATTAAGGTAAAAAATATTTAGGTAAAAGTATTGCCCCTTCACCCTCCCATATACCCATCTCACTCGATCCAGTGCTGTGCCCTTCTGCAGCAGCTCTCTCCTCTCACTTCCGGGTCTCACAGGCTTTGCTGAGGCAGCAGGGGCCATTGGAAAATCCTGTGATAAGGGGCAGGGCCAAGCTATGCTATCTGTGTCTATGGACACAGGCAGCATGGCTTGGGAACAAGCTTGTGGGTGTGCCATGATAGGAAGCGGCTTCATATGGTGGCACGCCAGGAGCACCAGAGCCAAGAGATGGCTTGGGGCCACTCTGTTTAATTCACTTGCAGATGGCAGGAAAGTATAAACCAGTTTATTTAAAAAAAAAAAAAAAAACATTGAGTTTACAATCACTTTAATTCTTAATCAGGTGTGGGAAACCGTATGTGATTCGGACAGGAATCACACCGCATTCCTGTTCAAATCACATGCGATTCTTTGCAGGGCGATTTGAGCCCATTTATTTTGTATGATTCAAATTGTACCGCACAGGCATAAAAAAGGTGCAGTAACCTTTTTCTTTTTTTACCGCACTGAAATCGGATTGCATGGGTGTCCACACCCATGCAATCCGATTCAGCCAATCACACTGCATTTTGCAACCTGTTTTTGGGGTGTCCTTAAGTTAACATTAAAAATCATGTAGGGTATCCACGCTAAAACATATAAATTACAAATAAGCAGGCGCTTAAGCAATCTGTGACACTAGATGCAAGAATTGTGATAAATATATGAAGCAGCTCTGAAAAAATTAACTCAATTTTCTGAAAGCACAAAAATGAATCAATATAATGACATCAAACTTATTAGGTGAAAAACATGTCTAAAGAAATCACACCAAATATATAAATAGTGTCTATAAGAGCTCATACACAAGGGATAAAAAGGAAAAATATATGTGAAACTAAAAAGTCCAAAGGAAATAATTTGTTTACGATTCACTTGGTCCATCAGAGCCCATTCACATTAGCGCGACTTGTCAGGCGACTTGTCAGCCTGACAAGTCGCGGTATGTCGCGGTCCAATGAGTAGTACAGGACCCGTTCTAATAGGAGCGACACAAGTCACTCCGACTTAGAAAAAGGGTCCTGTACTACTTTGGGGCAACCTCGGAGCGACTTACATAGACTTCCATTATGTGAAGTCTCTGCAAGTCACGCCGAAGTCGCGGTGCACAGTGGTGCACGCGACTTCACAGGTCGCCCCCCGAAGTCGTGTCGCCTCAATGTGAATGGGCTCTTAGTGTCCCCACAATCACAATTCGTAGTGCTTCCACCACCAGGTGACACCCACTATTAAAGCCTCTTACCGGATCATGTGGACCATCATATAGTATGGTCAAATGCTCCTGTTAAGTCTCCTTATGAAGGGAAACTCCAAAGCGCCAAATGTGATCCTTGTCAAGATTGGTTTATCAGCGGGATGAAAAATAAAAAGTATATACGCCCATAGTGTAACCCACAAAAAACAAAATGAATTAAAAAAATAAAAAGTAAAACTTGCAAAGGGAATCACACTAAGCAAATTCTTGGGCAATAGGTTTTAAAAAACTTGCATATACAGTAGTAATTTGATCTCCCAAAAAGATTCGGTCGGTTAACATTGACACCCACAGTGGTTTGCATGAGCAGAGTGCAATTGTGATGCGGTGCAGGAAACTCACAGGAATCAGTGAAAATCCTGCACCCCATTAGTGTGAACCGAGATTTAATGCTGTGGGACACTCTCCTTTGCATTTCATCGCTGTACTTTCTGCTGCCTTGTAAAATGATCCTTTGTGTTTTTACATTCAATATAGTATGTGACTATATAGATACACCATGCACATTTAAAGTGATTGTAAAGCCTTGTCTTTATTTTTTTTTGAACCATTTCCCGCCCGTCCTATAGGCAAATGATGGCGTGAAGGTGGTTGTATTACCCTGACCGGACGTCATATGACGGCGGCAGGATAATGCGCTCTGCGCAACCCCCGGCGATCGGTGATGCAGCATGTCACTCTGACACGGACTCTTTACTATGTGACCAGCTGTGTCCAATCACAGCTGGTCACATAGTAAATAGGAAGTGCCGTTGATCGGCTTTCCTCAGTTCATGCCTGACAGGCACTAGTAGAGGAGAGCCGATCTGTGGCTCTCCTGACAGGTGGGGTCTGCACTGGTAATCAGAGCATTGATTACCAGTGCAGACCCTTGGGGGGGGGGGGTGTACCTAGAACCACCAGGGATGCCCACCCATGACCCCAGGGATGCCCACCATGGCCACCAGGGATGGCAATCAGGACTCAGGGAGCCCGCCAGTGCGCTCCCCATCAGTGCTGCCCACCAGTGCCCATCGTTGCCATCTATCAGTGCCGCCCACCAGTGCCCATTATTGCCCACCATTATTGCCTATCAGTGCCCATTAGTGTCCATCAGTGCCACCCATCAGTGCCGATCAGTGCAGCCTATCAGTACCCATCAGTGTCACCTATCAGTGCCGCCTATCAGTGCCCATCAGTGCCACCTATCAGTGCCCATCAGTGCCACCTATCAATGCCAATCAATGCCGCCTATCAGTGCCCAGCAGTGCCGTCTATCAGTGCCAACCAATGCCGCATATCAGTGCTACCTATCAGTGCCGTATATCAGTGCTGCCTATCAGTGCCGCATATTAGTGCCACCCCATCAGTTCCTCCTCATCAGTGCCTGTCAGTGCAGCCTCATCAGTGCTCATCAGTGCAGGAAAAAAATGTTTACAAATTTACAAAATTGTATAACATAAACAAAAAAACGTTTTCTTTTTTCAAACTTTTCAGTCTTGTTTTATTTGTTTAGCTAAAAAGAAAAAACCTTGCGGGGGTTAAATACCACCAAAAGAAAAGCTCTATTTGTGGGAAAAAAACATAAATTCGGTTTAGGTACAGTGTTACCTGACAGCGCAATTTGTTATTCAAAATGCAACAGCGCTAAAAGCTGAAAATCAGCCTGGGCAGGAACGGGGTGAAAGTGCCCTGTATTGAAGTAGTTAAATAACAAACATGTTATACTCACCTCCTCTGTGCAAGCAGAAGTTAGCCCATTGGATTAGATATTAGGTATTAAGGTACCTCATCCCTAGTCAAATTCGGAAAGGTAGCAATTCTGTTAATTCTGTTGTTACTATGATGATGTTTCATGTTATCTTGTAACAGTAATGTCCTTGTATTTGTATTTGTATTTTTCTCATTCTATGTGATATAATAAAATTATATACTTTTTAGTTATTTTTGTAGATACATCTCTCTTATTAGTTATACAACGGTACCCTTAAAATCCCACCCTGGCCCCACACTTTGCTACCTCCTCTGTGCTGTTGGTTTTGCACAGAGCAGCCAGAATCCTCTTCTTTTCGGGTCTCTCATTGCTGCTCCTGGCCTTGCTATGGAGGCACCCTAGCCGAGCTGACACCTAAAGTGTCCCCCACCCTCACTCTAACTCTCCCTTACCCTGCCTTAGCCTTCGCACTCGGTTCCCCCCCCCCCCCGGCACAGATCCCCACCTCACAAATAGGGATGATCGAACGGTTCGGGTCGACCATCGGTTTGACCTGAACATTGACTGTTCGAAATTCGGCCGAATTTCAAACTTTTTGCTGAAAAAGTTCAGAATTCGGCAACCAGAACCGACCAAAAAAACGCCTGCTACAAAAACGCCCAGGTGTGTTGTTGCAGGCGTTTTTTTGGGCATTTTTTGGGTGTCTTTGGAGGCAGGCATAACATCTGAACTTCTGTATAGGGTTATATATACACACACAATTATATGTATTTATACACATACACACATATAGGTGTTATAGGAGTGAAGTCCTATGCCTGTTAATTATTTCATTAGCGCAGGCATAGGGTCCTGATACTTTCACACCTATATATGTGTATGTGTATATATACATACATGTGTGTGTGTATATATACCCCTACACAGAAGTTCTGATGTTATGCCTGCCTCCAAAGACGCCCAAAAAATGCCCAAAAAAACCCCTGGTACAAAAACGTCCAGGTGTGTTGTTGCAGGCGTTTTTTTGGGCATTTTTTGGGCGTCTTTGGAGGCAGGCATAACATCTGAACTTCTGTATAGGGGTATATATACACACACACTTATATGTATTTATACACATACACACATATAGGTGTTATAGGAGCGAAGTCCTATACCTGTTAATTATTTCATTAGCGCAGGCATAGGGTTCTGCTACTTTCACACCTATATATGTGCAGACTTGTATAAAGTACTCGAAATTTCTACTTGAGTAAAAGTACAAGTGCTCGATCAAAAAGTGACTTGAGTAGAAGTGGAAGTGCTCACAGAAAAAGTTACTTAAGTAGAAGTACTAAAGTATTCAACATTTTTTTTACTTAAGTATTGCAAGTAGTTTTTTCAAAAAATTTGCTACTTAAGTACTAAAAGTAAAAAGTACCAGTAGTTTTGAAAAAAAATTTCTACTCAAGTACTGAAAGTAGAAGTACAAGTACTGTGTTATGTAGTTATTAAAGAAAGAAGTCAAAAGTTTGAACATCATATTGTTTTTTATTATTTCAAATGATTTATTCAAATGATTAACCTGTGTTTGTTAGTAGTTTCTTGATGCACTTTAAGCGCTGTAGCACCATTTATTTGTTTGTTTCATATTATTTTTTTTATTGGAAAGATTTGGTATAGCAGCTTTTATTATACACAGCCTTTATTTTCGTATGCGCTGATTTACAAATGACATTATACACATTTTTTTGAGCTTTATGCAACCTGCCATCTACTGTTCTGGCAGTGGTAATTTTTTTAAAAGTAACGAGTAACTATGCAGCACAAAAAAAAAAATACTTGAGTAGAAGTATCGAAATCATCGAAAAAATGTAGTGAAGTAAAAGTAGAAGTAGGAGAAAAAAATTCTACTCTAGGAAAGTACAGATACCGCATTTCGGTACTTAAGTACAGTACTTAAGTAGTTCTACTTCGTTACTATACATCTCTGTATATGTGTATGTGTATATATACATACATGTGTGTGTGTATATATACCCCTACACAGAAGTTCAGATGTCATGCCTGCCTCCAAACACGTCCACAAAAAAGCCCTATAAACGCCTGCAACAAAAAGCCGGGTGTGAAAATAGCGAAGCCACTATTCTGTTCTATTGCAATTCTAATACAAACAAACTTTTTTTTTCTGGTTCTGGACATGCTACAGAGCTGAAACTTCACAGGTACACTTTTAAGACCCCCCAGACACTAAATCCAAAGAAATCTAATTTTGTTTTTCAATAATTTTTTCAATAATTGGCTCTCTATCAAAAATGACAATTTTTAAGAACTTTTTTTGTGTGATTAATAGTCCCTGGGGCATGACCCAGAACCCTAGGCACTTTTTAGGGGCATGTATTGGGTTTTAGGGCTTCAAAATGGTGTTTTTTGATTACCGAAGTTCGGGTCCCATTGATTTCAATGGGGTTCTGAAATCTGGGCCGAACTTTCGGGAAGTTCGGGTGTTCTGGTCATCCCTACTCACAAACTCAATTCCCTCTGTGGCTGTCCTGCAGCTCTCAGATTCTCTCCTCCACCCCTCTGCTGTCTGTTTGTGTTGCAGGGAAGCCACAGAAGGATCCACTTCCAGTGCCCCCCCCCACTTCCCTAAATCCCTGTTGCAGCCTGCCAGCTGCTAGCTGGCCCTCCTGCCAGCTTTCCGTGCTGCAGGGCATGCACAGTGCAATCCATTTTTTCAAAATACCCCCCCCGCACAGTTCTGACCCCCCTCTCAGTGCTCCTCCACCTCTCCCATGTCCGGGCCCCACCTCCATCCTGCTAGCCAGCTCTCCCTCCTTCCCTCCTGCTGGCTTCTTTTTGACCCCAGATCTCTCATTAAAGCTAGCCTGTCATCCTTTTTTCTATTACACGGGATGCTTACATTCCTTGTAATATAAATAAAAGTGATAAAAAAAATAATAAAAGGGACAGTGTAAAAATAAAAAACAAAAAATAAAATAAATAAGAAAAAAAAAATGGAAGCGCCCTTTTCCTCCGTGCTTATGCGCAGAAGCGAATGCATAGGCAAGTCACGCAAGCATATGTAAACAATGTTCAAACCACTCATGTGAGGTATCATCACGAATGTTAGAGGTAGAGAAATAATTCTAGTACAAGACCTCCTCTGTAACTCTAAACAGGTAACCTGTAAAAAAATATTTAAAGCATCGCCTATGGAGATTTTTAAGTACCGTAGTTTGTCGAGTGCACAATTTTAAAACATGACATGTTAGGTATCTATTTACTAACATCATCTTTCACATTATAAAAAAGAATTGGGGTAAATTATTTGTTTTTTTAATTCATTAAAAGGTATTTTTTCCAAACAAATGTGTTTTGAAAGACCGCTGAGCAAATACTGCGTGACATAAAATATTGCAATGATTGCCATTTTATTTTCTAGGGTATATGATAAAAAATGGTCTGATAAAAAAAAAAATGTATATACATATAATATTTGGGGGTAATAAGTACCGTATTTTTCACTCCATAAGACGCACTTGACCATAAGATGCACCTAGATTTTAGAGGGGGAAAACAAGAAAAAAATATTCTGAACCAAATGGTGTGCTAAAATATTTATTAAAATATAACAGAATAATATTGCTGCCTGGCACTGCTGGTGGGTACTGCTGGCGAGTACTGCTGGCGGGAAATCCTGACTGGTACTGATGGCGGGTACTGCTGGTGGGAACTGCTGGCGGGTAATGCTGACTGACACTGCTGATGGGTACTGCTGGCAGCCAGGTAATGCTGGTCTCAGTGGTGGGTATAATGCTCAGTGTGGGTGTGGGTATATACACAGTATAATAGCAATAATAGTGGGTACTTGCAGAGATTTGCTTGTAGGCACTTTCTGTGGCTGAGCCCGGGAAGCATGCGGCTGCAGTATAGAGCAAAGCTGCTGCTTCCTGTGTATGGCTCCTCCTGTCACAGGTGGAGTGCATCTGATATCACTCCGCCTTTGAGCTGGGCCTATACAGGAAGTAGCGGCACCGTTGTAGAAACTGACAGCTGAGCTGGAATACGGGACACTGCGGGGAGACTCAGGGACACCGCGAGAGACTCGGGATCAGTGTGCGCGGACCGCCCGCTACCCATCATGTAGAGGGATTTAGTCAGTATTCACCTCCATAAGATGCACAGACATCCCCCCCCCCCTTTTGGGGGGGGGGAGAGGGGGGAGTGTGTCTTATGGAGCGAAGAATACGGTAATTTTCTACCAAAAAATACTGATTTAAACTTTTAAACAAAAAGTTCCAGGAAAGGCCTAGTCTTCAAGTGAGTAAAGTGATATTAATGGTTAATTATTTTAAAAATATCGAACATCTTATACTAACCTGCTCTGTGCAGTGGTTTTGCATAGAGAAGCCCTGATCCTCCTATTCTCGGGTCCCCTGCCTGTGCTTCTGGCTTCTCCTCTGCTCTTATTGCCCCCATAGCAATCCTGTTGCTATGGGGGCATTTGTACGTGCTCGCCCCTGAGCCCTGCTCTGTGTGCCCATAAGACACACAGAATGAGGCTTGGCCCTGCCCCTGCCCCTGCTCCCTCCTCATTTGCTGTAATTAACACACAATGAGGCTGCAGAGACCCAGGAGAGCAGCCACTCTGCCATGGGGCTGCCAGGGTGGCTGCATACTGAAAGTTTTTTTACCTTCTTGCATAGAATGCATGAAGGTTCAAAAAAACTCCAACCTTCAACCTTTAGAACCACCTTCATTTTTCTGAATTTGCCTGGATTAAATGTTTGGTAAATGTCACATTTACTGGTTTATATATATGGCTCCATGTCTTATATTTTTTCCATTGATTCATTAAGTTTTTAATTTATGTTTTAAAAAACTATACCTAATAGCTTATTGCTAGGGATTGTCTGAACCTCTCTTCATAAAATAGTGTTAAAGGAATTGTAAAGTCTCATGGTTTTTCACCTTAACCTCCTTGGCGGTATGATTCTTTTGGATTTTAGGTGCTGAAAGCGGTACCATTATTTTGCATGTAATTCTTGTGAATGAGCAGCCCAAACCAACTGTATACATTTATTATATATATTATATGTGTGTGTGTGTGTATATATATATATATATATATATATATATATATATATTATATATATATACTGTATATATATATATATATATATATATATATATATATATATATATATATTTACATAAAAAGTACAGTAAAACTGCAGGAAAGGGCACTGGGGGGCAATGTAATGTGAATTTTCTTTATTTTGAATGGTATCAGTGTGTTTGGTGTATTTTACATTTGAATTTGCCGCCGGTTCCACCCCCCGGCGGACGTCACGTTGCCGGAGACGGAAGCCGGGGCTCGCAGACGATCGGGAGGAAGCTCCGCCGCCGCATACCGCCCGCATTCTTCGCTGGATCCCGGAGAAAAGGTAAGTAAAACCTCTACCAGGATCCAGCGATCTTCCTAGCTACCCCGAGTGTGACTCGGGGTTACCGCTTTTGGCTCTAAAATCTAACCCCGAGTCACACTCGGGAATACCGCTAGGAAGGTTAATGTGTTCTATGCATTAAGTTGAAAAACCTTCTGTGCTGGAGCTTCCCCCAGAGCCCCCCCCCCCCTTTTTCTTACCTGAGCCCAATCTGATCCAGTGAGGTGCACAAGCCCAACAGCTCTAGCTGCTGTCTCTATCCTCATTGGATATATTGATAGCAGCGGGAGCCATTGACACACGAGCAGGGGGCGGGACTGAGTCCCTGAATGGGTGCCCCCATGGAAAGTGGCTCTCTGCTGTGGGGGCACCCGATGAAGAGGAGGAGCCAGGAATGCCAGCGGGGCACCCCAGAAGAGAAGGATCAGGGCTGCTCTGTTCAAAACCCATGCATAGAGCAGGGGAGTATAGACATGTTTGTTATTTTTTTGTAATCTGAACCTTTAAAACCCCTTTAAAGCATAACTCCACTTTTGTTCAGAAAAAAACATTCCCCTCTGGCTGATCTATATAGATTGCAAGGATTATAACAACCTTTATTGCAGATTCCTACCTTTTGTTATTCTGAGGAAATCATTGTTTGTTCCTCTGTGCCTCTGTGCTAAGTGTGTCTAATGGGAGTGGTTTCATAATGATCTATCAGCTGTGGCAGCTGCAGGGCTCTAATGAGGAAAGCTGCTGGGCCTGCATCCCTTTAGACGTCTTTCCTAGTGGAAGTATCTCACCATAAATGACATTTTTGTTGCAGGGGATGCCAGAAATCTGACTTGTATCTTAGTGCAGACTTCTGGGAAAATCAGGGAGCCAATCACACAAGCAGGAAATGATGTTTCTGTTGTGTGGTCAGTACACATTCTGTGTACAGAACACCTCCAGGTAGCCATATTGCATTGCATTTTCAGAAAATGACAATAGCTGCAGATTGAAAAGGAAAGGTCATTTTTAATAACATTCAATTACAATATGATTTGTGTCACAATTGTATATAATATATAGTTTTTTCTTTATTTTCTGTTTTTTTTTTCCTCACGAAAGTTGAGTTACCCTTTAACCACTTGCCGACCGCCACCCGACTATATACGACGGCGGTCAGCCCCTCCCAGGCCCTCGCTCGTACCAGAGGAAGCCGGCGCGTGTGACCGGCGGACCCGATGTCCGCCAGTCACTCGCGATCGTCGGGCAGAGAGCGAAAAAGGCAGGCGGCTAATGTAAACAAAGCCGCCTGTCATTCTCCCCTGTGTAAAAACACAGATCACTCGGTCCTGCTATGTAGGACCGTTGATCTGTGCTATTACACCACTAGCCACATCCAATGACAGTTAGAAGCACGCCCCTAGGGACACACTTAACCCCTCCCTCTCCAATAAAGTTAACCCCTTCCCTCCCAGTGTCATTTTTACATTAACAGTGCATATGTATAGCACTGATTACTGTAGTAATGTCACTGGTACCCTCAAAAGTGTCAAAAATGTCAGTCAAGGGTCCGATCTGTCCGCCCCAATGTCGCAGTACTGCAAAAGAAATCGCAGATCGCCGCCATTATGCATTAAAAAAAAAACAACAAAAATTACAAAAATCTTTCCCTTAGTTAGTAAACGCAATAACTTTTGCGCAAACCAATCAAAATACGCTTATTGCGTTTTTCTTTACCAAACATATGTAGCAGAAAACAAATTTGCCAAAAATTAAAAAAAATGTAGATTTTTACATTTTTTGGGGGGGGGAATTTCATATAAAAAAATGTGAAAAATATTGTTATTTTTGCAAAATTGTCGCTCTTTTTTTGTTTATAGCGCATAATCAAAAAATCGCACAGGTGATCAAATACCACCAAAAGAAAGCTCTGTTTGTGGGAAAAAAGGACCTCAAATTCGTTTGGGTACAGCGTCGCACGACCGCGCAATTGTCCGTTAAAGTCACGCAGTGCCGAATCGCAAAATACCCCCTGGTCAGGAAGGGGGTAAAATCTTCCGGGGCTTAAGTGGTTAAGTAAAAATAAAATTTTATCTAAACCAAAGCTGTAAAATTGTACACTTACACAGTTGTTTATAACAAATGATGTAAGATTATAAAAAACCTTCAAGATTAGCTGATGATGAGTTACTCATCTATAATGTATCTGTTGCACTGTCTCTATATATACAATGCTAAAATATGCTCCTTTGAAATAAAGCTGAGAAATAAATAACACAGTTAAGACATGGCATAGTTATCCTGTGGAAAATGTACTGCTGTTATGACATGTGACCGTTGCTGTGGGTGGTAAGAGGAATTAGAGTCAAAGGTGTGTTGTTTTCGCATAAAAAGCAGTAAGCCACAGATACAGGCTTCTATATATAGAATGTGGTGAAGGAAACTGCCACATATGTTGAGCTTCAGATGGGAACAGGTAAAAGAGATGAGACCTCCTTTTGGTGGGTTCACTTTGTAGTTATAACTGACAAAAGCAAAATGAATATGTGAAAGAAAAAAAATGATGACTTAGCTGTAACCTCAGAGACCCTCATTCTCAGGTGAAGTAAACAGTAACACATGCTCCATTAAAGGAAACAGATTACTAACTGGTAGAAGAATAGTGTCTATGGCAGGTTGTGATACAATCTACAATAAAGCTGACCGTACAGTAACACATCCAGGCCCTGATTCATCAAGCTGCAGTTGTACTGAAGGCATGCTAATTAGAACTTCATCAGAAAATATTCACATGCATCGATACTTCCAATGTTTTGGAACCTTGCAGGCTCCCCTTTATCGAGGCAACATCTATCTAAAGCTGGATACACACTATACAAGTTTCTTTAGATTTTTTCCTTTAGATTTACCAAAACCATATAATATGAGGTCAAACCTAAACACTTTCAATTTGTATGCGGTCAGGCAGGCCCTTGCGCTGCATAGTTGAAGGTAAATCTAAAGGAAATCAAACTGCAAAAGTTGTATAGTGTGTATCCAGCTTAACTACTGTATATTGCCATGAGAAGGGCAACCCTACAAAGGCTATATCAACGCATATGATTTTTTCTCCTAAAATTAAAAGTTAACCACTTGCCAACCTCCGCCCGACTATATACTGCGGCAGTCAGCCCCTCCTGGGCAAAGTGACGTACCGCCCACGAGCCTGTAGGGGGTGAGTGTGCGCCGCCGTAGGCGCGCTCCCGCCCCCTTTCATTCCCTGACATCCCCACGCATGTGACCGGAGGCTCCGATGTCCGCCGGTCACTCGCGATCTCGTGCAGGAGAGGGAGAAAGGCAGATGGCTGATGTAAACACAGCTGTCTGTCATTCTCCCTGATGTAAGCACAGAGACTATACGATCCTGCTATGTAGGATCGTATGTCTCTGTGGTTACATCACAAGCCACACCCCCCCCCACAGTTAGAATCACGCCCCTAGAGATACATTTAACCCACTGATCACCAATAAAGTTAACCCCTTCCCTGCCAGTGTCATTTTTACAGTAACAGTGCATATTTATACTCTCAAAAGTGTCAAAAATGTCAGTCAGGGGTCCGATCTGTCCGCCACAATGTCGTAGTTCCGCAAATAAAATCGCAGATCGCCGCCATTACTAGTTAAAAAAAAAAACAATAAAAATGACATAAATCTTTCCCATAGTTAATAAACGCAATAACTTTTGCGCAAACCAATCAAAGTAGGCTTATTGCGATTTTTTTTTACCAAAAATATGTAGCAGAAAACAAATTGGCCTAAAGGTTAAAAAAAATTAGATTTTTACATTTTTTTTTTGAGAATTTCATATAGAAAAATGTGAAAAATATTGTTATTTTTTCAAAATTGTCGCTCTTTTTTTGTTTATAGCGCAAAAAGTAAAATTTTCACAGATGATCAAATACCACCAAAAGAAAACTCTGTTTGTGGGAAAAAAAGGACGTCAATTTCATTGGGGTACAGCGTCGCATGACCGCGCAATTGCCTGTTACAGTCACGCAGTGCCGAATCGTAAAATAGGGCCTGGTCTTTGAGCAGCCAAATCCTCCGGGGCTTAAGTGGTTAAAAAACATAATTTTTGGAGTGCTGGTCACTCCTCATATCTCTATCTGGATAAAACATGGTACCATCTGTTCTCACGGTAAGTATCCACAACTCAATAGGTCAAGTCCTCTATGAAGTAAAACTCATACTATGGGGTTCATTTATTAAAACTGGAGAGTGCAAAATCTGGTACATCTCTGCATAGAAACCAATTGGCTTCCAGGTTTATTTATCAAAGCTTAATTGAAGAAAGCTGCAGTTGGAAGCTGATTGGCTATCATGCACAGCTGCACCAGATTTTGCATTCTCCAGTTTTAGTAAATCAACCCCTATGACTATGAATGCATGCTAGCATACTGATGATATCTGTCAGTCTACCTGCAATATGCAAGGGCATAAACTAACAGAATTAAAGTGGTTCTAAAGCTTAAACATTTTTAACCTCAATGCATTCCTTGCATTAGGGTAAAAAAATGTTTAGGCATCAATTTTGGCCCCTCACCCTGCCTTATACTTACCAGAGCCCTCATTCGATCCAGCCATGTGCACGTTTGCAGCTCTTCTCTCCCCTCACTTCCGAGTTTCACTGGCTTTGCTGGGGCACTGGAAGCCATTGGCTCGCCGTGCAGTTTGTTATTACAAACATTTATTTGCAATTAACTTCCAGGTTTTTTTTTTTTTTTGTCAAAGCTTAATTGAAGAAGCTGAAGTTAGAAGCTGATTAGCTACCATGTACAGCTGCACCAGATTTTTACTCTCCAGCTTTAGTAAATCAACCCCATTAGGTAGCAGATAAACCCTCTACTCACTCCCAAACCATAATTTCCCCCAAAGATGTGCACAGATTAGTTAGCTAATAGAAAATGCTAACACTGCAATATTGGCACTAGCTGTGATCAGCAATGCTGGAAACAATGGTGCTGTCTGCAATCAGCAACACTGGAAATGCTGGTGCTGGCTGTGATCAGCAACACTGGAAATGCTGGTGCTGCTGTGATCAGTAAGGCTGAAAAAATGTCACTGGCTGCAAACATAAAACTTGGCAATGTTGGTGCTCACTGTAATTAGTTAGGAGCAGTGTGATTGGGTGGGGCAGGTTGATTATGTGGGGGCAGTGTGATTAGGTAGATGCAATGTACTTTGTAAACTGACACTGACCACACACTATACCAAAAATCAGCCGAAATTCAATCATGTGGACAGTTCTTTCATTTTTTGGCCAGTTAATGAGCACAAATTGGTAACCGTTTGTGACGTTTTTGAGCCGAAAAAATGAAGGACAATTTTGGAAATTTTCTGCCAAGCGACCGATAAATTGAAAGGTTTCTCGTCCACACTGCACTAGGCATATGTGAAAAAACAAACAAAAAATTGATTTATTGATGTCTATTGAATGATTTATCGGTCATTACATGATGGTCTGCTCCCACGGCCAAGTGTTCGTTTTCGAAAATGAGTTTGAACGATTTTTGGAATAGTGTATGGCCAGCATAACACTGGCTGCACTCAGTAGCCACCTCTCCCTTTCTTCCCAGTGTGTGGGTGATAGTAAGGGGAGAGATGGCTGCTCATTGCAGCCAGTGTTTATGCTTGGGATTGCTGTGAATGGTCACATTGTTCACAAAGTACTGAGCCAGTCTAATTGACTTCTATATATGTCAAATTACAATGTGATTAAGACAGTTGACTATCACAGAGATTACAGGGCACAGACCCTGCCCCTTCAGCTGAAGCTCTCCACTGTCTAATGTCAGTGGGAGCATTGACATTGTATGTGCCAAGTATGTACACAGAAGTAAGCAAAGGAGAGGACATACTGGTTTGCCCTCCTAGAACAATAGGGGAGCAGACCAGACATTTCAAAACAGTGGCCAGTCTGCAATTGGTTAAAGAGAATGTTTTGTCTTTTTTTTTTTTTAAGTGGTTGTAAACCCCAGACATGAAATGTGAACAAAGCACATCCCTCTATAGTGTTGTGTAATAGAATAGGTGTAGGAAAATGTACTTGACTCGTGGTTGCATGAGTCTGTTAATAGGGTCAGGGTTCAGATTTAGGTCAGGCTGGAAGGCTCTGTAGACCAGTCCTCTTGCGTCTCCCCCTGGTTCTGGAGGTTTAATTGAAACTTCTGGAAGCTAGTGGGTGGGGGTATAGAGGCAGGGATCTAAAAACTTATGGGAATCTGGCCAATGCCCAGGCAGGAGGCCTGGCAGGGTGGCTGAACCAGCACATAAATATTGTGGAGCCTGGCCAGCAGGGGAGTTGGGTGGAAAATGGAGTACTGAAGTGCTGCTGTGTGAGGCCTAGGAGGGAGCCACGGAGAGGGGGGGGGGGGTAGGTGTCTGCCTTCAGGCTGGAGGTTGGAAAAAAGAAGCTAAAAAAAGGGATCTCCACTGCCCTTCAGTCCTTGGAAGAAAGAAGCAAAAAAAAAAAGGGATCTCCACTGCCCTGCAGTCCATCGAGGAAGGTCAGTCTTTTAGCCAGGAAAGAAACAAGCATAGCATGAAAGGCCTGAAAGCAGTTTTACATACAGCTTCAGGATGACAGTTTGAGTACTTCTACAACATCAGGGCCTACAAGGGAGAGGGCTGCTAGGTGCCATACCCAACCAGTTCTTCCTGGGACAGTGCTTCAAGTCTGTTCTGCAATGCCTTGCTCTGGAATACTGGGCTGGCAGTTTCTAGCTGGGGTCTGAAGAGATTCATTTAAAGGGGACCAAGTGCTCCCTACAGAGTCTGTGTTAGTGATCTGTTAAGAGACAAAAGCCAATCTGTAGTAGATAGAAAGTCCAGGATCCATCTTTATGTATTTTTGTACAGAAATAGGAAGTTTTTGTCCTCCAAGTTTTGTTTCAAGTCAAGTTGGGCACCCATATACCCCTAGACCCTATCCAAGTTGTTTACCCCAAATAAAAAAACAAAAACAAGACCATGGACTGGTTACTTACTTTGGATGCAAGTTGGAAAATGCATGTCGCTTGGCTGCGCAGACTATAGGGTGACCCAATAACTTAGCGGCTCTCAAGGGGGGTAACTTTACATTTGTCACAATTCAGAGCAGTAAGTGTTATGTCTGTCCCCTGCCTCGTTCCTCTGCTGTCAGCATGAGCCACTTCTGACACCCAGAGAAAAATGGTGACAGGGGGAGTTCCTGCTGATTAACAACCTCAACTCTCCTCACTGGTGTAATTTTACTTTTCCACCCCCTGCTTTTCAGAGATGAGAAATCGTGTGAAAATTCTGCACTTGACTGCATTGAAAGTAGGGGAAAGACGGATGTAGATAAACAGGTACAATTAATGTAGGAGGAATTGTATCACCTGTGGCATGTCACTTCACTTGGTATATGTGGAGATTTACAAATACTTTAATCTGAATGAAACTAATATTATCAATATGTGCTATTGCTTTAAAAATCTTGTTTCTGTCTATACCTAGTAAATAAAGTGGAACTAAACTCTCTTAATCAACATTTATTATTTTTAATCTGTATGCTGCTAGCATAAGGTAAATATATATTTTCTTGTTTTACTCTTTCTTTTTTTACATTTCTTCAGATGCTTCTTGACCAAGCCATGTCATACATCCCTTAAATCTGCATCTTTTTGTCTTTGATATGGAGGGGGGGGGGGGCAGAGGATTTCTCAGCTAAGCACACTCTCCTGCCTGCATGCCTAAACTAAGGGCAGATGAATTTCAGGAAGTAAATGCTACATGTATCATTTGCCCTTACTTAAGATGGCCAAGACTATAAATGCTCAGGGAGATTTTTTTCTAAGTGATTTTTCAACAAAATTAAGCATGGAGACATGGATTGATGGGTAAGTTTGCCTTAAATATTAAAAATGAAGTACATTGTGTTTTCAGGTTGTAGTGCTTAGATACAGTTTAGTTCTGCCTTAACTAGTTCCGGACCACCGATCGCATATATACTGTGGAAGGGCAAAATCACATGCATGTATGTGATTTTGTGTAGGAGATGCCGGGGTAATGCGCGCGCTGCTCCCGCTGTGATTGGACACAGCAGGACTGAATGAGCGCCAGGACCCACTAATCGTTCCAAGGAGGGACAGAACATCTGTCTGCCTATGTAAACAAGGCTGTTCTATCAGGGAGGAAAAGAGAGATCTTGTGTTTCAGCTAAGCTAAGCTGAAACACAGATCTCTCTTTTCCTCCAGTGCATCCCCCCCCCACAGTTAGAAAGCACTCCCTAGGAGCACATTTAACCCCTTGATCACCCCTGGTGTTAACCCTTTCCCTGCCAGTGTCATTTATACACTAACAGTGCATTTTTTTATAACACTGATAACTGTATTAGAGTCACTGGTCCCCAAAAAGTGTCACGGGTGTCAGATTTGCCAGCCATAATGTTGCAGTCCCGCTAAAAATCATTGATCGCCGCCATTACTAGTAAAAACAATAAAAAATAAATAAATAAAAAATCCATAAATGTATCCCATAGCTTGTAGACACTATGGGCCTGATTCATAGTACGGCGAATTGGCGTTTCGGCGTGATTTTGCGAAGCGGCGATTATTTAAGTCTGAAATTGGCATTCAAAGAACGGCGGGCGGAAAATAGCGCCTAGTGTGAGATTCATTAAGATGCAATATGGTCAGAGCGCGACTTAAAACCACGCCAGCTAAAAGCTCGACTAAAGTTTAGCCAAATTTTCCCCTGTACCCCCAAAAATCCCAAATCACTGTGGAAGGTGTGGAAGTCAATTTGGAGATGACTTGCGTTTAAAAAATCTCAAAAACTGACTTAGAAAGAGAGATATCTGCGAAAGTGTGGAAAGGTTAAACAGCTCCTCCAGCCGCGAGCTGCGAACTCGCGAATGTGCGCATGCGCAACGTCAAATTGGCTCAAAAAATTTCGCCAGCGCGATTTTGGGTCAATTTTTTTTTGAATACCGCTTGCAAATCCGCTGTCTCGCCCATAGAAAATGGCAAAAACCGGCGGAATTGGAAAAACATGCACACTTCCAACAAGGGATCCTTTAGTAAACACCATCACATTCCATACACCTTTCCTGCTAACTCCGAAATCATAGCAGTCAAATCTACAGTGTTTATATAGAACCTCCACATTCTCTGAAAAAACCCACAAAATATTACATTGGGGAATTGGTCGTCAGATAGAAAAAAAATAGATGTAAAACATATTTCAAAGAAAGATTATTAGCATTTCACACATATCAAGGAAATGTCACAATTTTGACAATATTTTATGTGTTTCCAAAGAATGTTTTTAGAAATATATTGCAAATACTACCTTTTCTTCCATATGGGTATGGCCAAGTGTTACCATTTTACTACACATTTAACTGAAGGTATATATATATATATCCCTTATACTTGGCTAATTAGCAAAGTATGCCCAACAAACAAATAGAGCTTTAGCTCACAATATTGCTACATATTGACTTTATGGGGCATCTTTTGTATTTTGTTCATGTCTTTGGATTAAAAGTTTGCTGATACACATGCCTTTTTCAAACATGAACAAAATTAATGATGTCAACATTTGGAGGATTGGAGATATCCAAGTGTTGCCCATACAGAGGGCACCTTCCGGATTCGAACTTACAAACCTACAGCAGGAAGGCAGACTCCCTAATCATTGTGCTATTTCTCAGTGAGCGTTGGGTGTTTTCCTCATGCCGTCAAAATGCTCACATGGGAACAGGGGCCATTGAACTGAATAGGATTGGATTTTTTGCCTGTTTTGGGAGCTGATCCTTGAGCTGGACAAATCCCCCTCAAACGCCCCCAAACGGGCTACGTTCACATGTACGTGTTTGTGGTCTGTTTTTGGGGCTTTTGTAGGTGATTTCATATAACAATGCCTGCCCAAAAAATGCATGTCAAAACGCCTGTGAAAACGCCAGCCAAAATGCACATAAGAACGCCTGATATAATTGCCACGCCAAATTTAGGGATGTTCATGAGTGATGAGTCAGATTGTTGGCTTACATATCTGGTCAATCGTCACAATCTCACTTCTCAAATCCCAAAAGGTGTGTTTCAATTGTTTCCCTAAATATATATTTCTCTCTCTCTCACGTAATTGTATATATATGTATGTATTCCTGTATCTAAACATTCTAAATAATGACTAGCAAACTTCAAGAGAGAATTTTTTCAATTCACATATACTATACACACCTACATACATTTCTATTCCTCATTTCTATTTCCCTTGTTTTGGCAACTGAGCATGCTCCAAAACACACAGGATACACACAGTTAATTTTTGGACTGGGCGTTACCATTCTGGGTGTGTTTGCTTGGATTATATATAGCTCACTCAGACATCAGGAAAGATTTGACCTACGAAGAGGTCCAATATATTTGTGTGTCACATGTTTTATGGGTAACATTTTTGGCCCTTTGTTATTTATGGAGGTGAGATTTGGCTGTGTTGTGTGTTGACTCTCTGTAAGTATTTATTGCTGTTAACATAATTCTGTCAATCTGCACATGCATCTGTTGATTATGGGCTCTTTGTCGATGTATATGGTCTAAATGTTGTACAAAGGTTGTTTTGGTTTGAAAAATACAAATGTAATAAACAGCATGTTTCCAATTTTTTTTTTAAAATGTCTTCATGTGTCTAAATAAAGTTTTCTGGTGTCCACAAATGTATGTATTTGTATTTCTTTTTCTAAGTTAAATCTGCTTAATGGTTGTGTATGTTCACTATTCGCGAATTCGCGAATATACAAAACCGCGTTCTCACATTTATACATGAAACCGGAAACGAAACTTTTGCTGCGTGCACACGTTTCCGGAAATTGTCCAGGCCCTGTCGTAAGTGTGCATCATGGCTCCTGCACTGTTTACAGCCGAAATCGTGGCATTTGTGTGTAAGGTAAGGAGGGGGTGTGAGTGTGCAGGGTGCGGGATGGGGGATGGGGGATGGTGGCTGGGTGGGTCGCTTATCTAGCGGGTGTGCAAGAAACTTTTGGTCTGCTGATCTGCGCATGCACTTTCTGCCTATTAGACGTGATCTAGAAGCTTCCTGTTATAGAAACTTCCTAGATGTGAACCTGTTCCCTATATATATATATATATATGTATGTGTGTATATATATATATGTGTATATATGTATATATATATATATATATATATATATATATATATATATATATATATATATATATATATATATTATATGTATATATATATATATATATATATATATATATATATATATATTATATGTATGTATATATATATATATATATATATATATTATATTATATATATATATATATATATATATATATATATATATATATATATATATATATTATATGTATATGTATGTATATATATATGTATATATATTATATGTATATATATTATATGTATATATATATATTATATGTATATATATATATTATATGTATATATATATATATATATATATATATTATATGTATATATATATATATATATATATATATTATATGTATGTATATATATATATATATATATATATATTATATGTATGTATATATATATATATGTATATATATATTATATGTATGTATATATATATATATGTATATATATATATATTATATGTATGTATATATATATATATGTATATATATATATATTATATGTATATATATATATATATGTATATATATATATATATGTATATATATATATTATATGTATATATATTATATGTATATATATATATATATATTATATTATATGTATGTATATATATATATTATATGTGTATATATATATAGATGTATGTATGTGTATCTAAAAAATATATATATTAGACAATATATATACTATGTATATATTATATACAATATATATACATTAGATACATTATAGAATATGTTATATACCATATATTAGTGGATATAATAGGGAACAGGTTCACATCTCTGAACTTTCTATATAGATATAGATAGGCATACCCTGCTTTAAGTACACTCACTTTATATACAATCGTGAGTAAGGACACAGCTTGTTCAGCTTGCCATGACACTGCTCACAAACCATAAGTGACAGGGATAACAAACTTAGGGAGCAACGACAGGGTACCCAGGTACCCAGGACTACACCATATCCATTTTGTGGCTGGGCAGCTTGCCTAGGTAATCTATCATGTCATAGTCCTGGATCCCCTTAACATGCTCCCACATGGTTTGGGAGTAAGGCTATGTCAATGTGGCCAAAATTTACAATGGAGCTGGTGTATTTTCATGCATCGAGAAAAGAAAAAAGGGATTGCTTCACTTTAAGTACATTTTCAGTTTCCATACATGCCCTGGTCCCATTGTGTACTTAAAGTGGGCTATGCCTGTATATAGATAGATTTGATTCGTTTCAACTTTTACACAAAATGAAACCCAATTATCTGTGACAGATTGCTCTGACGCTTTGGAATCTATCTAGATAAAGACAAATGTATTGACCCTTTTCATATATGCAAGATTAGAAACATTATATTCCCTAAATGCATAATGCCAAAAATTATTGCCTTACATACATCCATACACACTGCAAGCTCGGCCCCGTTTGTCTTGTCTGACACTCTTACCATCATAAGCTGGATCTGCACACAGCAGCTAATTGGTTCACCTGAGATGGAATCAGTGATCACAAAAATCTGGAATGGTCATGTCTTCAAAGGATTGCCTTGAACAAATCACCTCTAAAAGAAACACATGAGTGTATAATCACTTGTCTCAATGGATCACATTCCCAACACACCCATCTCACACTGCCATATGATAATGAATGGGGGTGTCCATTGCAAGTTAAATACACCCCCAGATCACATTGCTTTGTTAATTTACAGATCTAACTGGAATATGATGGCACTGCTGTGAACCACTATGCCATCAAATTCTGCTGGTGACCTTTAAAAAGGATTATGTGTGATTGTGTGGATAATTATGCCACCTTAAATTTGCATCTCCCACATACCATGTGCAACTCTTGCAGGAATTGTGAATCAAGGATAATTCAGCACAGCTTAATGAACAGACACATTGAGGAGTGTAGGAACACACCGTCAGATTACCCGATCACACTATGGGGTTTTAACTCCTCCATAATTTTGCCACTTTGGAAACCAAGTGCTTACTTTATGTATACTTTTTAGACGGAACTACAATTTCTAGTAGGGTGATATCATTGCATGAGATTTTCCCTCACTTCCTGTCTTAGTGTCACCAAGACAGGAAGTGAGGGGAATATCACTGTGGGGAAATAGCTTGCAATTGTTGCCTTATAATGTCCATAGTATATATAAAAGGAAAGAATTGCTGGCTATATCCCCACGGGAGATTCCCTCACTTCCTGTCCTGGTGACACCAAGACAGGAAGTGAAGGGAAATCTCCTGCAATGATATAACACTGTTACATGTTCTAGTTATGTAGCAAACTTAAGAATATACAAAGCAAACATCTTTTTTTTTCCATTTTGGCAAAATCATGGATTAATTAAAAAACTATCTTTGTTTGTCCCGTGGCTTGCAGGAAAAACATTTTGCCTTGATTCCACCATCAACACAGACAGGGGAAACCCTCCTGCGGAGCCATTGTGTTCTCCTGGTGCTGCCCCTGCCAGGAAAACACAGTGATTATTGCTAGTGGCTACAAGAGATGCTAGCGATAAGTGTGTGTAAAATCTGACAGACTGGTTGTACGTTGTCCTCCAGGTGATCGACCAATCAACTTGGGTACCTTCAGCCTGGCCATACACAGTTTAAATCTGCATCTCAAATGAAGCAATCCCATTTACATATAACACTCCATAAAGGAGAATTGAGGGGCTTATCAGGTCTGCGTCAAAAATTAACAGCCACACCCAATCAGACAGCTCGTGTTAAAAGGGACCTGAAAAGCAATCTGCATGGCTTGCTTTTCCAAGCATTGGCTAGTTTAGTGAGCCTGGACTAATAACAGTCACTGTAATGCTACCCATACTGCTGTCCTTTTAACATGGTGACAAAAGTTGATACCTATGCTACATGTGTGTAAAGTTACTTGCACCCTGCTAAATGGACAGCAATAAGGTTGTAAATACAGTGACTGCCTGTCCCCCCCTGATGGCGGCCCTGGGTGTGTTATGAAAGGCCAATTGAGAAAATGGCTATATCATGTAGAGGAAATCACCAGTGTGGGGCAACCTATGTCATGGAGGTAGATTTGGACATCGATGTATATGTATCACCAGAAATGGAATTCTTTGTTCTACAATATCTCAAAGACGACCTAGCATGTTATTTGAAGACTGTACTATTTTGGACATACTTGGACTCAAACATACACTGCTCTTTCCACAGCTCCTCCTCCTCTGGGGGTATGATAAAGTTTATACGCATCTTCACCAAAAGCACAAGATGATGTGTCGTCTCCGGATGAGGCTGCAGCGGAGATTTCAGTTTCTGCCTGAGATAGTGGATCTGCAGCGGGCCTGGAGTGATGCCAAAAGGCGCTCACCCAAGCTCCTGCTAAAGGCTGTGGAGCAAATCTCCGGTAAGTAAAAATATACATTACATGTGACCAGATAGGTTACAATTTTTTGGGTAGGTGGACATGTGTTTAGCTATGCAACAACACTAATACCAACACCCCATCAAGTGTCTCTTCACAACCTTTAATACTACTATGTACATTCGTATTTTTTATGTTTTTTTTTTTTCTTCTGCTTCTAGCCAAAGCGGACGGACGGCACCCTCTTGTGCTTTTGGTGAAGAAGGGGAGGAGGAGGACGGCCACACTCCAATATGCAGTCAGAGGCAGCGAGCCATTTGAGCAGCTGAAAATTGTGGATCGTAAGTAGAAAATAAAAATGTTAGAAATTTCTAATCTCTAATCACATTTTACAGAGCCCCCTTTACATCGGAGTCTCCAGACTTACTACACTGTAAGAGGGAAGTGTGAAGACTCTGATATAAGGAGAGTTTGGGAACCATTATTTGAGGGGGGAAGCTGGGGACTCTGGTGTAAAAGGGAACTCTGTGTTCCCCAAAGCTCCCCCATACATCTGAGCTTACAGAGACCCTCTTACACTTCCCTTCCTCAGTCCACCACAGTCAAGGGCACAACAAGTCCCACTGCAGAAGGCTACCTGCTTGGACTTGTAATCCTCTCTGTAGGGGAATGAGGAAATACTGCCTGCTATGCTAAGACTTGTAGTGCCCTCTGTTAGGGACTAAGGATTCCTCAGTCCTCAACATTCTAGGGCACTATAAGTCTCAGCATAGTGGGCTGTCATACCTCAGTCCCTCACAGCTCGGGTCAAAAACAACACAGTTAAACATCTAAAGGACAACTCCAAACAAAACTACCAATAATGGACAGAGTCCATATGCTCTATAATGTCAAAGACCCGCTACCACTCACCTTCCACCTCTGGTGCTGTCATTGTGTAGGGCAAAGGGCTCCATCTACACCATGTTTGGCTTTCATGTCAGATAGGCAGGACTTGCTCAGCTCCACTCTCTTCCTTGGCAATTGACTCTGGCGTCATTGTGGATCTTTCCTCCTCTAGAAAACCCCCAGGGGCCCTCTCCTTGTCCCCCAGCCACCCAGGGCCTTCTTCTCCTCCTCCTCCACCAACCATTTTCAGACTCTTCCAACTTCCCTGGGGCTACTCAACCACTTTGCATAGTGGACACAACAAATCTATGACCAGCCTGCAAAATATCAAGTCTGGGCCTGGTTACCTGTATGTTCCGGGTCCAGGGCGGAGCTCTCCTCCCAGAGCAACAACTGATGATAGCAGAGTGAGTTGACCGGCCAGTCACTTCCTACTGGTGCAGGTACACACCTACCGATTCCTCCACATCTTAGGATAACATGATCAGACGGCCAATCCCCAGGCAGAGAAGGAGGAGTAAGTGTCAGCGGACAACAGACACCTGGCAGACGCAGTGAAGGGACTGCAGCACACTGCTGCAACTTTTTGATCCGAGGATTGAAAGCAATCTTTTACTTGGGAGATTTCCCTGACTGCGCCCTTCGAAATGTTGGTGCTCCGCCACTGGCCGCAAGGCCCCTGTAGGTGCGAGGCCTTAGGCGCCCGCTTAATTTGCATGGTGCCCTCCTGTTTTAAAACATGGTCAATGCATCTCATTGGTGTAAGTGCACTTCTATGTTCTGAATTGTAGGGGCATTGAGTATGGTGCTAGCATGATGAGAGGTTACTGCCTATTTGTGTCCATAAATAATATATAATGTTTTTCTTTTATTTTAGAAACCAGTGATCAGGATGTGGAGGCTCAGCCTTCTCAGGCCCCCTGTAAGTAATGTGGATGTGCTGGTGTGTTGTGTATTAGGTCGAACTTGGAGGAATGATTGTTTGTTTTGTTTTCTTTTGTGGTTGATGTAACTTCAGCAAGAGAGGAGCCTCAGGCAGGGCCAAGTCGCCTGGATCCGGGCCAGGAACAAACTGTTGGCCAAGAAGAGGCCAATTGGTCCGACTCGGATGAGGACCTGGGCTCTCCTCAAAGGGGAAGTAAGTATTCTACATGTGTTTGTGTGTTCAATGTGTCCTGGTAAATATAAGGGCTGTAATATATATATTTTGACATTGGGGTTTTGTAGCAGCTGACATTGAGGATGTTTGTTGTGGAGGACTGGGGAAGAGGGGCCACTGCTTACCCAGTCCACTGTAACTACTACCTTCAATGTTTCCAGACTACTTTCTGTGTGCCTTTATCAAATAGCTTTTGTTCAAGGATTGTATTTGTGTCTTTGTGTTTCTAGGAGATACAACGCCATCCCCCCATGAAGGGACACCATCCCCCCATGTAGGGTCTCCCCCATCCTCCCCCACTCCAGGCTCCCCTGAACTAGTCTGTAAGTACCTAAAATTAGATTCTCACATGAATTGTGTGTGCTAGGATGATGTGTATCTAGGATAATCTAAGTTGGAGTCAAAGCAAGTGTAGTTTTGCTATATGTGACAGGAAGGTTGGTCATGAAACACTCTTGCTTAACCTTCATGTTTGAAAGGTGGTTTTGGGGAGCTTTACAGGACATGTTATCTTTTGTAAGTTATCTCAAGCCACCCTATTCTAAATTGGTGTTAGTTTCTCTACATTGGAAATGGTGTGCTTTGTACTTGTAAATTTTTAGGGGACATTGTAATTTAATCATGTCCTGATTTAGTCAACACTGAAAATGTGTGTTTGTCAATCTTTCATAAATACTCTTCCTCGGTAATGTACCACATTCCAGTTCACAATTTGTGTTCTTTTTGTGCAGTTTCTCCAGAGCCAGCCACGCCATCCACTTCAGGGGCCCCAAAAAAACCTGATGATGGTAAGTTGTGTGCTTTTCCAGTAATGTGTCTACTTAGTAAGTGGAGAAATGCTAACTGTGTATGTCCCCGCTCAGGCTTCAAGTTGTTCTAAAGGCAGCGGGTTCTTTATGTGAATGCATTCTATGCATTAGTATTCCAAGTGATAGGTGTGCATATTCCCCCTAAGACTTACTGGGACCATTTTTTACGGTCCAAATTTTTGCACTAATACTTGTCTGGAACAGACTCCCCCTCCTCCTTAACTGAGGTGACAGCATGCCAATATTGCCTCCTGATGCTGTCACTCCTAATCATTGAGACCATTGGAAGGGAGGGGGGCAAGGCTGGCTCACAGCCTAGTGCCTGAACAGGCACAGGGTGCTTGGCTTCATCTCATGTGCCTCCATAGCAAGCTGCCTGCTGTGGGGTCAAACAACAGGAGGGAGGTGCCTAGAGGTGTGTACAGGGGCCATGTAAAAAGGAGGATTGTTATTTCTCTTGTCCCCAAAAACCTAGAGAGTGTAAGTCTAACCTGATTAGTTTTCCGCAGCCCTCCCAAAATGATATGTTTCCAACACTTAGAACAGGCAGGGCTGAGGCACCAAAAACATCAGAAAAACACAATCAGCACAAAAGCAGGGAGTACGTATCCTTAACGCTACAAGCTTCACCCAGAAGAATGACGCTTGCACTGTACAAATCTGCATCACCACCATATCAATGTCTAAATAAAACTTTCAGGGAAATGTGGAGGGGTAATGAGTGGGTGTTAGAGCGTTTTCATGACTGCGTAACCTACAGTTAGCGTGAGTCCATTTGTTGATAAACTTTTTCTTCTCTCTTAACACAGCTGGGATGGCGGAAAGGAGATCAGGGGAGCAGACACATCTGCTCCGTCCAGAACTGGCCCTCAAAATTCCTAAGGGTGAGTCTCTACTATGTGTCAGGTTCAATCTATAGACAGTAAGAGTGAGAGAGAACGCTCCACAGATTCCAATGGTGATAGAGATAAATGTGTGCACATGTATCGTGTTGACCAATTGAACCCAAAACACCTTACATTCTTCAAAATGATTGCTTGTGTTTACATGCAGAAAAGCATTTTACTTAGCTTTGGTGGAACTGCTACTAACATTCCAAGCCATCTTATGTAACCTTTTGAACAATTTGCTGTGAAAGTTTGAGTTTAAGGTTTACAACAGCAATTTAGCATATTTGCTTCAGAGTGTTGATAAAAGCCAACCAATAGACTCCTAAGCATATTTGTTGAGGCACATTAATTACAATCCTTGTTTGGATCATTTTGCCTAAAACTAATTGTCATGTTTTTTTCTACCCAGGGCACACCCACCTCACCTACGAGGTCCTCCTGGATTATATGAGGTGGTGCGGAGACCGAATTCTCTATTTGGAACACCTTTGTGGCGTGGATCCAGACCCTAAGGAGCCATTCGTTAGGAATGTCACACCTTTAAAAAGATCCTAGTATTTTTTTTTTGTTGTTTGTTTACTTATGTTGCACGTTGCAACACAAAGAAATGTCACATTTGTAATTGTTGCCCATTATAAACAAAAATCTAACAAAAAAATCAAAAACAGTTTAAAAAAAAACCCTTTTTTTGGGACCCAAAAAAAAAAAAAAAAAAAAAAGCCTTGTTTTTGGCAACCAAAAAAAATTAAAAAATTTAAAAAAAACCCTTTTTTTGGGAACCAAAAAAACCAAAAAAAACAAAAAAAGCCTTGTTTTTGGCAACCAAAAAAAATATAAAAATTTAAAAAAAACCCTTTTTTTGGGACCCAAAAAAACAAAAAAAACAAAAAAAGCCTTGTTTTTGGCAACCAAAAAAAATATAAAAATTTATAAAAAACCCTTTTTTTGGGAACCAAAAAAACCAAAAAAAAACAAAAAAAGCCTTGTTTTTGGCAACCAAAAAAAATATAAAAATTTATAAAAAAACCCTTTTTTTGGGACCCAAAAAAACAAAAAAAAAAAAAAAAGCCTTGTTTTTGGCAACCAAAAAAAATATAAAAATTTATAAAAAAACCCTTTTTTTGGGAACCAAAAAAAACAAAAAAAGCCTTGTTTTTGGCAACCAAAAAAAATATAAAAATTTATAAAAAAACCCTTTTTTTGGGACCCAAAAAAACAAAAAAAACAAAAAAAGCCTTGTTTTTGGCAACCAAAAAAAATATAAAAATTTATAAAAAACCCTTTTTTTGGGAACCAAAAAAACCAAAAAAAACAAAAAAAGCCTTGTTTTTGGCAACCAAAAAAAAAATGTTTACAAAAAAGCCTTGTTGTTTTTATGGCAACCGACAAAACCAAAAATGTTTACAAAAAAGCCTTGTTGTTTTTGGTAACAAACTAAACCAAAAATGTTTACAAAAAAGCCTTGTTGTTTTTGGTAACAAACTAAACCAAAAATGTTTACAAAAAAGCCTTGTTGTTTTTGGTAACAAACTAAACCAAAAATGTTTACAAAAAAGCCTTGTTGTTTTTGGTAACAAACTAAACCAAAAATGTTTACAAAAAAGCCTTGTTGTTTTTGGTAACAAACTAAACCAAAAATGTTTACAAAAAAGCCTTGTTGTTTTTGGTAACAAACTAAACCAAAAATGTTTACAAAAAAGCCTTGTTGTTTTTGGTAACAAACTAAACCAAAAATGTTTACAAAAAAGCCTTGTTGTTTTTGGTAACAAACTAAACCAAAAATGTTTACAAAAAAGCCTTGTGGTTTTTATGGCAACCGACAAAACCACAAATGTTTACAAATAAGCCTTGTTGTTTTTATGGCAACCGACAAAACCACAAATGTTTACAAATAAGCCTTGTTGTTTTTATGGCAACCGACAAAACCACAAATGTTTACAAAAAAGCCTTGTTGTTTTTATGGCAACCGACAAAACCACAAATGTTTACAAATAAGCCTTGTTGTTTTTATGGCAACGGAAAAAACCACAAATGTTTACAAAAAAGCCTTGTTGTTTTTATGGCAACCGACAAAACCACAAATGTTTACAAATAAGCCTTGTTGTTTTTATGGCAACGGAAAAAACCACAAATGTTTACAAAAAAGAATTGTTTTTGTGAAAACCTTCCAAAAAATGATGTCAAAACATAAAAAATGTTTAAAATGTTTATCTAAATTAAATTTAAGTATGTTGCTCTTTGCAACACAAATGTTACATTGGCAATTTAGTTCATTCTATTATATATTGTAATATATTTTTTGTACGCTACAGTTGGTAGACACCCACATGTGTTATTAAAACATTTATTTTATTACCCAAGTTTTCTTTTTGGTGTACACATCGAATGTCTTTTGTGTTGTATTTGTTTACTTGAGTGGTGTGGTCTGTAATTGTTAGTATGTTGGCTTTGGTTTATGTTAGCCTTGAGACTTGTTTTGAAGCTACATTTGAAGGGAGACCTTTTCTTGGGTCGTTATGTGAACATTGAGTTATCTAAATTTACATGAAATCATATGTTTGGAGATAGAGAAGCACGTGTGTATAAATGCCTACATTAACCAGGGCCATTACTTGGCCACCAACACTCCTAAAAAACCAAAGAGCAAACACAAACTAATCATTTTGCATAAAATTTTATTGCATCCCCAAAAGAAGCACTATAATAAATCATATTGTGCCACCCTCAAATTAAAAAAAAAAATGGCCCAAAAAATTGGCCAATGTAAATCATTAACAAAACTAAACCAAATTAAACAAAAAAACAAAAAATCAAGTTGGTGGTCGTGCCTGAAGCAGTGTGGTGAGCATTGTTAAGTTTCCTGCCATCAAATGGTGTGCCAAGAGTTCCATCTGGTCTGGGGTTAACTGTAGAGTTGTGCTCAAGTGGCCCATTAGGATCATATCTTCTGTCTGAGGCTGCTGATGATGCAGGGTGTTGAACGTTGGAAATGTCCCAGACAGAAGATGTTCGGCCAATAGTGTCATCTGCTCTGGGGTCAGCCTAAGCATTTGGGCAACGTGTGCCATTACCATGAGATGGGATCGTTGCTGCTCCAAGGCTATTTGATGCTGCTGGTGGTGCAAGGGTTGTGAAGATGTGTGGGGAGTGGTGGTTGATTGTTTGTTGTGGTCCACGGTGCGGGGGCAAACGACATGTCGCATTGGTGACAAAAAAGAAGAACGGCCTGGGGAGGAGTGAAGTGATAAAGGTGTGGAGGGAATGTAGTCAGGTGGAAGGGGTACTGTGGAACCAGTGCGCATTGAGGTTGTGCAGGAGGATTGCTCATTGAGGGGTGTGGGAGTCCGAACGGAGTGTGAAGTGCTAGGAGTGGCTACAGGAGGAATTGTCCCATCCCCAGCTGCCTGACAAGTGGCCAACACTGGCATTACCCTCCCACTACCACAACCTGCAGTGGCAGGTGAGTGAGATGTTTGGGAGGGCTCTGCCAATGGGGCATCTTCAGATCCAAACAGGCATTGGCGTGTGGCCAGCACCTGAGTGTCAACACTTTGCCGATCCCGTTGATGCTGGTCTGCTAAACTTACCAAGCTGTTACGCATATCCTGTTGAACCTGTAACATATCCTGGTGAACCTGTACCATTGTTGCTACAGATTCCTGTATGAGCCCGAGCAGACGTACTGCCTCAGTAGATTGCTGAGTACGCCTCCTTAACTCATTTTGGACCTGATACTCATCAAGCAGCCTCTCGGCTACATCCAGCATAGATGGACGAAGTTGGGTAGGTGACAATCCCTCTGCATCTAAGGCTACCTGAAAGCAGAAGAAATAGACCAAATCATTATCAAACATCATGACTAAATATTTCAGATTAGTTTGACAACTTAACACCCCAAGCAGAACGTTGAAAAGTTTGATGTGCTTCTAATGAGTACTTGTTCATTGTAAGATTATCCAAGCTAGCAACACTTCTGATAATGGGTACATATTATATTGGTGTGACTAATATGACAAAGGCAAAAAAGATTCAACATGAAGGTGTTCCCAATTAACCCTGGTGTGGTAGGTTGTTTATGCTTTTGGTAAATCTGTTACTACACCAATGACTTTATACATCTACGTATGTTGTCTAAAATCTTGCCATCAATCGGCTACAGGACAACCCAACCAAACGATACCCATGATTTTGGACCTGGAAAATCAAAGACGGGCCGGACTTTAAAGATCCTGGATGTTTTTGGAACATTAGTGGCACACCAAATTATAACATAATTCCCTGATGTTCAAGATAGAACTCTTGTTGTGCTGGTGCATCGTCAGAATGTCATAGCACTAATTTAACACACACAATGTAAGCCACATCTAGTCCAAAATCAATGCTACCATTGAAATGTTACATGTGCACCTTGTTCCCTTATATCACATACCACAGCACTGGATGCAGAATCGTCGCCAGCTCCTGATTCAACTCCAGCTGCAACGTCAAGAGGGGCCTGATGTTCTTTTAAAAACAAAAAAAAAAAAACATGTTTAGTACATAACCTTAGTCAGTAATGATTATGGCCAGATTGCCCTCCTAGCTTCATGAATGAAGCATTGAGGCCAAACATTCAAAAGTGCTTTCCTGGGCTCATAGGACACTTGCTAAACCCTCCCAAAGGTTAAGAAGGCTTGGTCTGCCTACTAATGACGGCACCCATTAATGCTGTCAACTGTGTTTTGCAGGGTAAACATCTAAAAGGCAACACTCTTTCCTAAGAAAAAACATGTGTGTTAATGGGGTTAATAAGATTCAAAAAAACATTATTTGACTAGACATACCAACACCTTCCTCCAGGCCTAGCTGCACTGGGTGTGTTCCCTGCTGCGGATCTTCTGTAAAGGACATAGCAATATGAGCTATCTTGGCAAAAAAAAAACATCTACATTGTTTGGCACAGTATGATATTGGACCTACCAGGAGGAGGGTCAGCACTGATGTCAACACCTGTGAGTCCGTCTGGTTCGCCAAGCTGCATGGGCTGTGGAGGGGCTGAGATCCGTGCTACAGATGAACAAATTGCAGGTTGGGGAAAACAAAAAAAGGACAATTGGAAGGGCAAGTATCACATTCTCTTAATGTCACACATAGGATAGTAGTTAATCTTTTCCAAACAACTCACACAATTGACATCCAAGATAATATCCTACCTCGGTGCAAAGCATCCGAATCTAAGTCCTCTCTGGGAAAGATGGTATCGGGTCCTATGATGTTCAAGAAAGGTAATTGATAATCCCAGAGAGAACTTCGTGCACGTTCATCCAGCCGACCTTGACGGTCATAAAGACCCTCCGCAGCCCATGCAATTAGCTTCTTCCGAACGGACCCACAGATGTCGTTGACCTTCTTCCGCACACTGTCACGGTGGCGAGGTGCTTCACCCAGTGCATTTACAGCATCCCGGATTTCATCCCACAATCTGTTCTTCTCTGTTACTGAGTAAGACGCGGCCCTGGTCCCATGTATCGCCTGATATCTGGCCATATAGGCGTGGACCAGGGCACAGCACTGATTGTGGGTGAAACGGGGAAGCCGGGGTAATGTGGACAAGCTGACTCTGGTGGACGGACCCGCTCCAGGACTACTGTCAGAAGAGCCAGCTTGTCCACTTGGTGTGTTAACACCTCCCCCGGCTTCCTCCTCCGGGATGGGGATGGTGGACTCCCTCATGGATACAGCTGGAGCCTCCCTCACACCAGAGCCAGACGATCTGCCCACCCTGCCCCCCCTGCCCCCCCTGCCCCCCCTGGCCCCCCTGGCCCCCCTGGCCACCCTGCCCCTTCTCATCCTTCCAGTGGGTGGGGCCATGGGAGCACGAGGTGGGCAGAGAATCTGGCTGTCCAGCAGCAGCAAAGAGCCCCAAACTCCTAAATCTGAAATGACAAAAGAGAAAACAGAAAAAACAGGATTTGCAGATTGCTCTTCATATACAGTATAATTAGTGAACAGTTACAGAACACACTTACCTAATGGCACAAACAGACTTGGTCGTGGTGGTGGTGGTAGTAGTGGGCAAAGAGCAGAAGAGGCTGCAAAGAAAAGGAAAAAAAAAAAACACATAAGAAAACGCATATGGGTACAAATCACACGAGGCCCTCCAAACACTTACCTAATGGCACAAACACAGTGGTGGTGGTGGTGGTGGTGTAATCCTTTATAGGCAAAAGGAGGCTGCAAACATTAAACATACATGAGAAATCGCATGACCTACATACGTGCACATAATAAATTACAGTTATCAGGAAAGCAAAAATGGTGTCTTTGGAAGCTGGGAAGGTAAGGGGGCAGGTTTAGATGCCAAATCTAGACTGCACACCTTTAACAAACATGAGAAAACACATGTCCAAACCACATGCACATGGGGCCAACTGCCAATGATTAAAAGACACTTGAGGGGTTCCCAAGCTATTGTGGGTTGGAGGGGATTCACCATAGACAACTTAAGCACACCCAAGATAAGTACAAATTGTCTCCTTCCTTTTTTTTGGGAGAGAGAGATACAATTGTCTTACCTCCAGATAATGTAGGTTGTGGGTCACAGGGTCTTGCTAGCACGTAAGAAACATCGATCTATAACATCCAGCAGCCATATTGGCCATGTGCTCCTTTTATAGCTGGCTCACAGGTGTGATAATTAGCGGCCGTTTCTATATATATCTGCGCATTCGCGAATTTGCGCGTTCAAAATGGAGGACGATATCCCAGACGCATTAGATGGTGCAATGCTGGCATTTATTGGTGCCTTGTTTGAGGAGGCCCTGGCACAGGAGGCAGCAGAAGGTGGGGAAGCTGCAGCAGCAGCAGCAGCAGCACCTCCAGCAGCAGCACCTCCAGTCCGTGTGCCCTTACCTCGCCAGCCACGCATTTTTGCTCCAAGGATCTATTTGGACAAGCTGCGGGATTCTGATGTCAGGAGGAAGTTCCGGCTCGAGCGAGGAACTATTCTACACCTCTACCAGCTCATAGCAGAGAAAATTGACCCGGACACACAGCGCGGCCATGCGGTGCCCGGCATGGCCAGATTGCTGGCCACTTTGTATATTTTAGGGCGTGGCAGCTTCCAAGCCACTTCGGGAAGTATCATGGGCATTAGCCAGCCCACAGTTTCAAGGGTGTTCATGTTGGTCATTAATGCCATAGTGGATATAGTGCCCAATTTTATCCACTGGCCACAGAATGAAAATGAGTGGAATGAAGTCAAGTTGGGTTTCTACCGGCGGGCACACATGCCGCAAATCCTAGGGGCAATCGATGGCACCCACATAGCCATTAGGCCCCCAAGGAGCCACGAAAGTGAATACCGGAACCGCAAGCAGTACCACTCTGTGAACGTCCAATTAGTGTGTGACGCCAAACAGCGCATCATGAGTGTCAACACTGGTCACCCAGGGTCGTGCCATGATTCCAGTATGTTAAGAACAAGTACTCTGTACGAGGTGTTTGAAAGTGGACAAATGCCCGAAGGGTGGCTTATTGGTAAAGTATTTTGTCTTAACAACATAAACTGTAAGATTACATAGACATAGGAATAAGCTACATCGGTGTACACCCTGATTTAAGCAAAGCCTACCTAAAATGGATGTGTTATTAGTTGTCAGGCTGTTCACACACAACCAGATCAGCAGCTTAGCAGCTCACAAAAGAAAGATTTGCAAAGTTGTCTTTGAGTCCAATGAAGGTGGTTAACCAATGTGTAAATGGTGTCCTCTAGCCACCCAAAGAAAACCTACAAATGATTCCAATGGTATTGCCATATCCCCAAAGTACTTTGCATAAGTGAGTCAATATTGGTTTCCTCACTCTAGTTGCAGATATATTCCAGAAGTAAGACCTAGGCTAATGTAATAGGAACAAAATAGGGGCCAAGTTGGAACTTGCAAGAGAAACCCACCACTTTGTGTGTCCTTTTTCCCATTTGTATTAGTGATTTAGGCAGTTAGACAGAGTTGAGATGTTTCATATGATTTTTTGCAAACAGACGAGCAGGTTGTTTAGTAAAATGCCTAATTGTCTCCCATTTTGAGGAGTCATCTAAAGTCACATGATAGGAAGAACTAATGTATATTTTTCTTATTTTTCAGGGGATGCTGGTTACCCGCAGCTGACGTGGCTGATGGCTCCAATCAGGTACCCCCAGGGCCCAGCAGAGAGGAATTACAACAGGGCCTTGCGGAGAAGCCGGAGTATCATTGAGTTGACCATAGGTCTTCTCAAGTCCCGGTTTCTCTGCTTGGCCCGGCCTGGGGGTGAACTCCTGTACTCTCCTACAAAGGCTTCCAAGATCATCCTGGCGTGCTGCGTGTTGCACAACATGTGCGTTGCCCGGGATGATTCTTGGGAGCTGACGGAGGAGAGGGAGCCAGAGGTCCGTCAGCCGGCGGCCCCCAGGCGGCGGAGCACCGCTGCCGGTATGGCCACCCGGAATACCCTGGTTGCTAGCCACTTTACATGTAAGTACTGTAACCGGTCAAGATAGGGCATGTGTATTAATTAGCTAGTTAGCAGAGGTGCCACTCACAGGGAGACAGAGGGTGATTATCATCTGCCAATGACACTTGCCATTGTAGATAAAGTGTAGTCAACATTGGTAAAATTGTGTTACTTGAGCAAAAACATGCACCTCTAACCATAAACATGTTGGTATTGTGAATAGTGTAAAGGGCTGAGAAGAGCTGGCAGGTGTTTATTTGTGTCTATGCCACCTGTGTAGTTATTGATAACATGAACGGCTGCTTGGTATCTTATGGTGTTGTAATTTTCCAGAACATCAACATCTTGGAATCATGGCACGTACCATGGGAAGCCTGTGGTGATGGGCTGTCTGGCGTCACAGGTGTGTATTCAAATGTTTACATTAATGATTTCTGGTTTGTGTAAGTTGGCATAAAATGTGTTATTTCACTCGTGATGTCGAAATTAAATGAAGTTCAGAATGAAGCAAACAGGCATTAAGATGTGATTTTCATAATGAAATGTCTTATCCTTTGTTTTATTTTTCCAGGAGTGGTACTGCTTGCGGGTGTAGGTGGTAGAAACCCACCTTGATGGACTCCACTCATTTTCTTTTGTGGTCAGTGGATATTTGGTAAGGCACATGGCCAATGACCAACATGAACACCCTGGAACTTCGAAAGTGGCTTGGAAGCTGCCCAGCAACCTTGCCATGCCTGTCCCCTATGAGCTGGTAGAGGTGCAGAATGGATTCTGAACTCTGCCGGAAGTTGTGGAAGACATCAGAATCCCGTAGCCATGGAGCAAAGATCGTGGTCTGGCGCTGTAAAGGCACACGGACTGGAGAGTGACAATATTCTTTTGCTGCATCCCTCCTTCTGCTGTCATTCTCAAATAAATAAATACATTAGAATTGAACATGTGTTTTTTTGTTTTGTGTGGGTGCCTACAGACAAAAGGGCCATCCACACTGTAAGATTTAGAGAAGACTTTATCCTTCCGATTGACATTTTCTATGTAGTGCAAGGGCCTGCCTGATTGCATCCAAATTGAAAGTGTTGAGGTTTGAGCTTCTATTATATGGTTTGGTTAAGTCTACAGGAAAAAGTCTAGACAAATTGTTAGTGTATGGCCCATTAAGCTGCCAAGGCCGGAGTTTTGCACTTTGCATGCTGCTTGTACTGGTGATGTGAGGGGTTGTAATGTAGAGTAGGGATGTGACAGTGTTGTGTTGAGGTGTGAGGCAAATGTAGTGTTGGACTATGAGGGCCTGTGTTGTTGAAATATGGAGAGAGTCCAATATCAGACACCTATGTTTATTGGTCAAGAAATTGTAAGAACCATGGTAAATATGTAAAGAATTGCATCTCGATAAAACTAGGACCACACTCATAAAATCAAAATTGTGTTGTTTCCATTGATGTGCTTGAAATTTGGGTAGGACACCCCCCTCCCCCCCCAAATTCAAGATAGTTTAAAAAAACTGTTTAAAAAAATGAGAGTGAAAAGAGATCCCAAGTGTAGTGATGTGATTTGAACCCATGACGTTGTGAACTGCAGTGAAGTTGCAAAGCACTTAGCTATTGTGCAGAATAAAGCTGTATGGTGGAAAAAATGGAGTGTGTTAAGGCTAAAAAGCACATATAGCTAAAGAACTAAACATTGTATGGAATGTGGGAAGAAGACCATGGTAAAATTGTGAGGTTTCATCTTGCCCTGAAGTAGGGTAGGGGTTTGGTCACTTGCCTTTGGTACTTTCCTTCATAAGATCGATTCGACACACAGACAAGATCAAAAAAACACTTAAAATGGTGTAAGCTTGCAAGCGCTTCTGAGTGTAACATTATTTAGCAATATATATGATGTAATCCGTTACATTTTAGCAATATAAACAAAAAAAGAAAATAAAAAAAGTAGGTGGAGATGGTAAGCCTCGAACCTACAGCAGAGGGAGATGAATTACAGACATGTGATGTGTGCACTAATCCACTAGCCCACATCGCTATGTGAAACTGCTATAAGCACGAAGACATAAGTTTGCGAATTGGCGAAGCCGCGATCGTAAGTGAATCCCGCTGACGGCGGAATTCATTATTGCTGTTTTACTCGCCAATTCGCCGCAGCGCCAGTTAATTGATTTGAACGCGGCGAAACTGAAACACGTCATAGAGGTTTGAAGCTGCAGTTTCTTTAAATCCGGCCCCCCATCTTTTGCACAAAACCAATCAATATACACATAAGGATTTTGTTTTATCAAAAATATGTAGCAGAATACATATTGGCCTAAATTAAAGAAAAAATTGATGACATTTTTTTTTTATTGGGTATGTTTTATAGCAGAAAGTAAAAAATATTATTTTTTTCTAAATTATGGTTCTTTTTTTGTTTATAGAGCAAAAAATAAAAACCGCAGAGATGATCAAATACCGCCAAAAGCAATCTCTATTTGTGGGAAATCAAAAACATCAATTTTATTTAGGTACAGCATCGCACGACCACGCAATTGTCAGTTAAGTCAACGCAGTGCCCTATCGCAAAAAATGGCCTGGTCAGGAAGGGGGTAAAACCTTCCCGAGCTGAAGTGGTAAATATGTATGCTTGTAACATACAGTATGCAGTCTCTGCTATGCTTTTCAATATACAAGTCTATGAGCCAGACTCATTGAAAATGAATGTGCTTCAGTGGGTAATTTTTCATCTCAACAGCAACAGTCATTCATTTTTTTTAAGTTTACATTGTGAGAACACAGTTTGGTAATAGGTTTGGTTTGGTTATAGGTTGGTCACCCATCATATTTGATCTTTATATGCAGACCACATTAGGTAGCCTGGGATAATACCATTCTTCAACGATTTTCTAAGTGAGAGAAGGAATGAACTGCACATAGTAACTGAGAGTGGCTAATCTATAAATCACTATATCTAATACAGCAACAAAAGTATGGCAAAGCAAGTTCTAAATATACACTATACTATATCTGGTCAGCACATACCTCCCACATTTTTGAGATGGCAACGAGGAGCGCCTATGAGTAAAATAACGTAGGCATAGGACACATCCCCTGCCAACCCCCTAAAATTCCCCCACCCAGCCTGTAGTACAATGACGGTCGGGTGGGAGCACTGTTGTTCTGGAAGGATATCATATGATGTCCTCCAAGAACGCGCCTCTCGCAGGGCCGTGCAGTGGCGAGATCTGTCACCGGATGTGTCCACCGGACACAGCCAATGGCTAATCACTGTACCGGTGTCTGCCAGTGTAATGTGATCACTGTGACTAATCACAGCAGATCACATGATAATTGTAAATAATGGATGGCTTTCATGCCATCCATTGTATACAATTGTGTTGCTAGCTGTGATTGGTCAAAGTAATCACATTGTACAGACATGGCCAAACACAGCCTATCTGTACAATGTGATAGGCTTTGACCAATCACAGCTAATCACAACAATAGACACTGAACGACCGGTTCATTCAGTAAAAATGGTAGGTTATACCAATGAAACTAATTGGTATAAGCAATCATAATATGTAAAAAAAAAAAAAAAAAAAAATCCTTAACACTTTCCCAGAGTAGTACAATTTACTATGGTAACACTATTGCTCTGGTAACAGTGTGACAGGAAGAAAATTGTAAATACTGTCACCAGTCAGTGTCCCTGATCCACGCCACACCAGTTATATAATAACACTGGTGACAGTATATAAAAAGAAATTGTGACTTTTTTTTTTTAATTTCTTCATATTCAAATTAATTGTGACAAAAAAATTCAACTTAAAAAAACTTGCCATGCCTCTTACTAAATGCCTTGGACTGTCTACTTTCCAAAAGGGGGTCAATTGAGGGTACTTGTACTGTTCTGGCATTTTCATGGCTTAAGAAATGAGATAGGGTGTCAGTAGATCAGGACTGATCAATTTTCAGATATACAGGTATATATTATAGTTTGTGGACTCCTTTCCTAAAGACTATACCTTTCCTAAAGACTAAATAATAAACACTTATTTGTGTTTTTTCACCTAAGAAATGTAGCAGAATACAATTTGACCTTAATTTTATGAAGAAAGAATATTTTTTTGCAAACAGAAACAAAGAAAAACCCTTTTTTTTCAGAATTGTCCATTTTTTTTCCATTCATTTAGCAAAAAATGAAAAACCAATTTGTGAATAAAAGAAAGCTATATTTATGTGAAAAAAATGATACATATTTCATATGGGTACAGTGTTGCACAACTGTGCAATTGTCATTCAAAGTGTGACAACGCTGAAAATTGGCCTGGGCAGGAAGATTGGTTAAACCCCCAAGTGCTTTATTACCAATACTATTCCTTTATACTGACTTTTGAAATTTACAAATGTAGCAATTTAGAATTTGGATGAAAGGTTTAGCACTGGGAAACACTTTTTGAAACATAAATAGTGCAGTTTATATAGATATAGAACTATATAGATTAAACCAAAATAAGGAACAAATTAGGAGAAAAGAGGTTCAGAGGGATTGGTCCAAATCAGGGACAGTCCCTTGAAATCAGGGACAGTTGGGAGCTATGCAGCAGGATGTAATTTGTTAATTATACTTTCATTTTGCTCTGTCCATCTCTCTTAAAACGGTGACAGGAGTGCAGTGTATCTATTAACATCTAGCTTACAGGCTTGGCTCTTACTTCTTTCAGTCCTTTCTAGTTTCTTCAGAGAATTTGTTGCTGCAAAAAGCATCTATTATATAGTTTTAGGAGAACTGGATCTTTAAAGGGACAGCATGGAAGTAAATGCAATCAACATATCACTCTGACCTCCCACTGTCTCTTTCAGATATAATTCATGAAGCTTTCCCTAAAAGTATCCTTATAATATCTTTCATGGTCTTTCTTGTCTTATACATTTCTGGCTGTCAATTAGAGCCTTCAAATAGCATTTATCTTACGAACAGTACCTATCACATAACAAAAAGCTACTGTATGTATTTCATGAAAAGACGTTGCTTGACATGAAAATTATCATCATTTGCGTAAGATTCACTTTTATTGGAACTTTTTCTAACTGAAGAAAGCAGTTTGAGGATGGGTAAACCCACGATAAAGCAAACAGCAATGTTTCTTGCATGACTCCAGCTAATTGCAGGTAGTTTGTTTAGAAGTTAAGCAGGAAGTTGTGGCAAGGCCCAGACGTGAAAAAGCTGCTGGAACTAATACGTTGTGGTTTTGAGGATAGGTAGCATTTTGGTAATGATGTGAACACTGAGAAGTATCTTCAAAACATGTTCAAATAATGCTGATTTGTGCACTTTGTATGGGCATGCAAATTTTCTTATGATATAGGACAATTCTAGCTGCTACCTGTTACATACTTACATTATAAATCTGTTCTGTCTCCAGTGATTAAAGAGGGTAAGGGGGAGAAATAACTGGTTTTATGGTAAGTGTGAAACTCGTGAAAGTCATGGAAACTTCTGATGTGTGAAACCTGCTGTACTTATAAATTCCGGAGCTAGTTAAAGACAGATGCCTTACAAACATGCAGTTCAATGTATTTTATGCATGCTTTTATCCACATCTCTTTTGTGTTTAAGCGTTGTGCTCTTTCTGCCATGTGATGTGCCTCAGGTTTTCTGTGTAAGAATACTTAAAGTAGGAGTAAACTCCCATGTATGATTTTTACCTATAGGTAAGCCTATGTTAAAGGCTTACCTATAGGTAGTGTAAAAATCTCCTAAATGTGCACTGTTTAGGAGATATTTACTTTAGATGCAGCCGGTGATGTCACCGGTGCATGCACTCTGAAGGAATGCCAATGCAATGGCATACCTGTGCCATTCCTTCAGAGCCGTGCCGTAAACAGCGCATGCGCGGGAGTGATATTATTGCCGGCTCGGCCATTCATATCGCCGGCTCGGCCATTCATATCGCCAAAGCCCACGAACCTGGAAAGAAAATCCGGTTAAGATGGAAGCACCTTCAGCGGTGACAGCGCGCCACTGGAGGGCTTCATTTTCTGGTAAGTGTCATAATGTGCTGGTATGTGATGCCATGTAACATGCCTCAGGTATTCTGTGTAAGAATACTTAAAGTGGGAGTAAACTCCTATGTATGATTTTTTACCTATAATATGGCTTACCTATAGGTACTGTAAAAATGCGGTGCACATTTAGGAGATATTTACTTTTGATGCAGCCGGCGACGTCACCGGCACATTCGCTCTGAAGGAATGGCATACTCATGTCGTTCCTTCAGAGCCTTGTCGTAAACAGCGACTCCCCCGCGCATGCTTTCAGGTTGTTTTCAGGTAAGTCTGTCAGGTCAGTCTGTCATAATGTGTAGTATGCGATGCATATTATGATCTAAACTGCCCGGGTCCTGATTTTTTTTTATTTTTGGATGCGGTTTACTACCGCTTTAAAGTGGACCAGAACTGAAATTTTAACCTTCAAACAATGAAGACAGCTTTGAAAGGTATATCATTTCAAGTACTATTCTGCTAGATATATAGGTTTACTGGTCCAGTTTTTCAAAGTCTGACAGGGTCTGTAGAAACCTGATACCTCACTAAAGCCCCCATACAGGGCTGTAAAAAAGAAATTGTAAAAAAATCATTTACAAAAATAAAATAGAGGAACCCAGTGATGTCACTGATCAAATATAATCATGTCCAATTATGGTCATTGGGAGACCCTGACCCTTTTTTATAATAGCTGTCATCCATCAGAAGCAGGTAAGCTGTCATAGGGGTAAGTTCATGTTGGCGGAGGGTTTCGGCAGATGGACAGGCATCAGGTATGATGATTATGTGCATCTGCAATGCTGGACAATGTGATTGCCTCCCACAACAAATAGACAAGAGTTGTTGGGAAGAGGCATTAGTCCTCATCAACAAGCCACTCCTTCATGTTGAAGTCATGTGCCATTGCAAGGTTTGGGAGGGAGAAGGATGCACGCTCACTTTCCTCCTTTCCTGGCCAGCCAAGCTGCATGGTCTGGTATGGAATTTAGCTTGGAGACCCCCTAAAAATCTATACCAGACCTTAAGAGCCTGGTATGATTTATACGGGAATCCCCAGGCCATTTTTTGTGTGTGTGCCCCCCATTAACATTTATTGGTGACCCTTATCTAGGATAAGGGATTGGTATAGAGGAATGGAATTTCTAGCTGCTTTGATTACAATCAGAACAAGGAGACTATGAGCTGCCATTTTACCAGCTATTTAATCACACTTTTTTCTTTCCAAATGTCATTGTTGTTATATTGCTATATAGGTTAGATACACTGCACAGATATACCAAATCACCAGCAGAGGCAGAGCATCCCCAGCGTTATTTTTTCATGGAGTTTTGCATTATTAAAGTTTCACTTTAGGTAATACTAACATACTAAAAATGCTGCTCCCTATCACACAGATTTTTATTTTTTTTAATTCCTTGTTGCCCCCCAGGACAGTGTCAAACCCCTGTGACATTTGTTTAAAATCCCATGCCTGTCACCCTAGAAAATGTCCATACCTGATTTGTTACATTAGGCACCCATTGACTTTAATACTATTTGGATTTGGCACCTGAACTTATGTGCATTGAACCCTTCTTGAACCAAACCCAGATGTGTTTGGCTTGTCAGCCACAAGAATCAAGCCAAATTCTCATTGTGAAAGTGAATAGGTTTTTTATGGGCATAAGATTTCCCTCAGGAGCTACACCTATGCCTGCAGCTATGTGCAGGGGATTTAGCTACCATCAGGAAATACAGAAAGAGTTTCCTTTCAGTGCATCCTCAGAGTGAGACATTGTGGGCCCACTCTTGGATGGTGGCAGCAGATCCCCCAGATATTTCACCTTTCATTAGGCAGGTGTTGTTGGTGGAAATCAGAGATGGACATCTGGGCAAGATAATAACTTAGAACCTCTAGTCAAAATAATGGCAAATGTGTTGTAGCAGAAGCCACAAAAAAGGGGTGCAGTAGAAGTCCAATAAAAAAATAGCTCCTGAAAGGAGGAGAAGGAGGCAGAGAAAATGGTCACATTAGCAGTCAAATTAAAATTGCCTAATATGTGATCTTTAGAGGAGGACAATGAAGAAGAAAAGAGCACATTAGGATTCCCCCCCAATAAAATGGCGGATATGTGCCATTGAGAAAGAGGTGGACAGAAAGGGCACACTAACAACATTTGAGGTAAATGGCTGTTTTGCACCTGGAAGAATTATAAAAAGGAATGGTTTGTCAGCCATTTTACTATCTCTTGTGAAACTTTCCAGATCATCTTCACACTGCCTCTCTGGTATGTATGACCAAAAAACTAAGATTTGGAGAAAGTTGGGCATGTATGGCCCTGGCATTCAATGCTTAACTTTTAGCTGCTGCCCAGGCTTGCCCCTGACCATAAAACGTCTCCTCTCTATTTGCTACTGCCTGACCTCCACCCTATGTTCTAGAAGAGGAGGGTAGCCATTTTTGCTTTGCGTATGGACAAGGCTTATTTAGGCCTAGGATTTTTATTGTTTTTTGTTAAAGGAGTACCCAGATTGCATTGCCAATCAGTGATATATTCCCATTGCAGTCCTTCCTGGATAAAGACTGGATTATAGGGGTGCTGCAGCAACAACCAACTGGTTGACCAAGTATTACTGTACAAAGAAGCATATGTCGTCAGCACATCATGGGTCCATTTTAAAGTTCAAAGATTTATTAAAGCGATCACATCAAATTAAAGTGCATTGTTTCTGAGTCTCCCAGGAATGCATTGTCAGGAATGTGATAAGTTCAAAGTGCAATAGGCAGGTAATTAAATAAGCATTCACCAATCAGAAAGCAGAGAACATTGAAAAGAATGCCCCTCCTTGAACGCTGACTTCATAATGATGTCAAAAACCCACCAAATCTACATAAGCCAATGCCATTTTCAGCAGATGCACATTATATTGTAGATAATAAGCAAAGTGTTTAAAGAGGGTTCAGGGTGATTTACTACATTGCGTTACATTACCATTATCACATATGCCTGAGGTCTATATTTTAGAGATATGAGGATGGGGTTTGGGGAATGTGGTATTGTTTTGAAATTTCAATAAAAATTTCGGACAATGCAGTGTGACACCATGAAAAACAAAAGCTTACAAACTAAACTGTTAGCCGCTGGCCAATTTTAGAAGTTGAATGCCCAGTTCCCCACCTTTTTTCACAATCTCTTTCATATTAACCTTGCAAACTGCCAGAATGGCTTTCTAAGATTTGCCTCCATAGATTTTATGGTGTTTAAGTTTGCAATTTTCAGACTTTACAATGAGTTTGACAAGCAGTCCACAAATCAATAGCATTCAGTATAAAGGGACGATGTGACCACCTTGAAAGACTGAAGATAAAAGCACAGAGAAATCAAGTATTTCAAAGACATATCTGCAGTGTCTTTCATAAATTATGTTTTACAATGTGCCTTTTAAATTACTAGAAAATGTGACTACTCCATGAGAGTCAATTCTCTAGCACAGCCCCCTCCTTCCTTGTATGTAATAACCATCTCCTCTTCTGGGAGTGTCTAATTACTCTCTGTGCTGGCCTAGCTCCTCCACCCCTTCCCTTGCATTTTATGTAGCTGCGGGGAAGGAGAGAAGAGAAATACTAATGTACTGTAAACAGTAAAACCCCCTCCATTGCGGGGGTTACGTTCCGGACCCAGCCGCGAAAAGTGAAAATCCGCGAAATAGAAAAACCCTATTAAAATGCATTGTAGGCATGTTTTTTTTACTGTCATTGTACGTGTAAAAGCATTTTAAGGTCTTTAAACACACTTTTAAAACATTAGAAACGAATTTAAACACATAAAAGATACTGAGAGACATAGCAAGAGCTATGGAAAACACAAAAATATTTCATTTTTAATGATTAATATAGTGAAATAACATTACAAAAAAAAAACGCAATATACCGGGACCGCAAAAACTGAACCGCGATGGAGCGGGGGTTTACTGTATATTCTTATTGGAAGATTATTGTTGAAAGTAATGGTCTGGTGACTGGGTAATTTTTAAAATGATTACTAATGTCTAAAGATGAACAAATCTGAGCACATCAACTCAGCTGAACCAATTCTATGAGCTGATATTAACAATCATCCTAGAGCAGTGGTGGCAAACCTTTGCACCCCAGATGTTTTAGAACTATATTTCCCATGATGCTCATGCGCTTATGCAGTGTAGTTGAGCATCATGGGAAATGTAGTTCCAAAACACATGTGGTGCCAAGAATTGCCATCACTGTCCCAGAGCATAGTTAATTTGTTCCCTTGTAGGGGCCTGTATTCCTGTGTAGGTCTTGTTTTTAAAGACTTGCAGAAGAGATTGTGATACAGGATTACAAGAATCTCAAAATGCCATTTACTCATAAAGCTAGTGCAATAAGGTTTAAATAATTAGACAATCAGCTATTAAGTCAACTCCATGACTTTCCCTTTTTTCAAGTCCTGAAAAATTAAGAACTTTTGCCCTGAGGTGATTTGCCTTACTTGCTGCTTTCTTTCCTGGAATGCCCACTCCCTTTTCTTATGACTGCCATGTATAAAAAAAATTGATTTAGATGGACTTGATGGGTTACCTGGAAAAAGTGCGGTAATTCCGGTTCATCTCTTCATATGCAGCATAAAAATGAACTGACACCAATGACATGTGTTTGACAGAATGTGTACTTCTGCGGCTACATAGTTCAAACATGGCCTGTTTTGGTAACGCTGCATCAGCACTTGTCTTTCCAGTTTCTACATTCCTCTGCATGACCTTTTTTATCCTTCACTTGTTTCTGTTTTACAATTATATTTTGAAATCTTGCATTCTATGCAAGCATGAACTTGAAAGTTCAACTTGAAAAAGTATGTTTTCTTTATCCTGTTTACTAGAGCCAAATTAGAAGCAAAGAATTAATGGGCAATTAACTATGACTGTTGATTAGGTCGCTCCATTACAATAATTATAGCTGTATTTTCAATTTGTGACAGTTATACTGTTATTGCTAAAGAGAATACACTATGAACAAACCTGTATTGTAGAGCCTGATTTATACACTGGATATAGGTATTCAGCTCCATTCAGTAATATACTCACCTATTTTAATTTTCTGCATTATATTTACTGGTAGTCATTGGCAGACAAGGCCAACTGACATTGACCGGATCTGTAAAAAACTTGGCCAAATGCAATGATGGCAAAATCAAATTGATTTTGCAGTTACATGCAGGCGACAATAGAAATAGCTGTATAAAAAATGCATCCAAGGAATTAGACAGCCCCTTTTGATTTTATCTTTAATCCCAGCTGTTGTCAGCAACGTAATCTACTATCATCCTTTGCCATCCCACACGTCTATGAAAGACAAACATTTTGACACAACATATAATATTCTGTATTCTTGGTGATGAAAAATAACTCATTTGATTAGGTCAGAGAACTACACTATATTGCCAAACGTATTGGGATACCTGCCTTTACATGCACATGAACTTTAACCACTTGCCGACCAGTCACTGGGACTGTACTGCGGCAAAGTGGCTCGATTCCGTCCAGCGACGTAGACCTACGTCGCTGGACTTCTCCCCTTGTGGGCGGCGCTCGCGCGCCGCCGGAGGCTCGCTCCCGCTGTTTTCAGTCACAGCGGGAGTCGGGCCAGGGGAGGAGCAGCAGCGATCACCGCCGCTCTTCCCTGATCATCGGGGAATCGAGTCTGGAGATCCGCCCGCTTGTGTAAACAAAGCGGGCGGATCTCCTAAGTGACAAACAGTGACAGATTGCAGGGTTAAGCATAGTTGAACATGCGATCTGTCCCTGTGTCACTCAGTCACCTCCCCCCACACACGTTAGTAAGCACCAGGCATACATTAACCCATCCCTATCCAATAAAATTAACCCCTTCCCTGCCAGTGTCATTTTTACAGTAACAGTGCATATTTATAGCACTGATTACTGTAGTAATGTCCCTGGTACCCCCAAAAGTGTAAAAAATGTCAGTCAAGGGTCCAATCTGTCCGTCGCAATGTCGCAGTCCCGCCAAAAAAATTGCAGATCGCCGCCATTACTCGTTAAAAAAAAAACACCAAAAATGACAGAAATCTTTCCCTTAGATAGTAAACGCAATAACTTTTGCGCAAACCAATCAAAATACGCTTATTGTGATTTTTTTTAACAAACATAGGTAGCAGAAAACAAATTGGCCAAAAATGTAATAAAATTTTGATTTTTACATTTTTTTGGGGGGGAATTTCATATAAAAAAATGTGAAAAATATTGTTATTTTTTCAAAATTTACGCTCTTTTTTTGTTTATAGCGCAAAAAATAAAAATCGCACAGGTGATCAAATACCACCAAAAGAAAGCTGTGTTTGTGGGAAAAAAAGGACGTAAATTTCGTTTGGGTATGGCGTTGCACGACCGCGCAATTGTCAGTTAAAGTCGCACAGTGCCGAATCGCAAAAAGTGGCCTGGACGTAAGACAGCAAAATCCTCCGGTGGTAAAGTGGTTAAAGGCATCCCAATCTTAGTCCGTAAGGTTCAATATTGAGTTGGCCCACCCTTTGCAGCTATAACAGCTTCAACTCTCCTGGCAAGGATGTGCACAAGGTTTAAGAGTGTGTCTATGGGGATTGTTTGACCATTCTTCCAGAAGCGCATTTGTGAGGTCAGGCACTGATGTTGGACAAGAAGGACTGGCTCCCAGTCTCCACTCTAATTAATCCCAAAGGTGTTCTGTTGGGTTGAGGTCAGGACTCTGTGTATGCCAGTCAAGTTCCTGCACCCCAAACTCGTCCTGACCTCAAACCGATAGAACACCTTTGGGACAAATTAGAGCAGAGACTGTGAGCCAGGCTTTCCCGTCCAACATCAGTGCCTGACTTCAAAAATGCGCTTCTGGAAGAATGGTCAAACATTCCCATAGACACACTCTTAAACCTTGTGGACAGCCTTTCCAGAAGAGTTAAAGCTGTTGTGGCTGCAAAGGGTGGGCCAACTCAATATTGAACCCTACAGACTAAGACTGGGATGCCATTAAAGTTCATATGCATGTACAGGCAGACATCCCAACATTTTTGATATTATTGTGTATGTGTAGTATGGATATGCATGTTGGATGAAAAGAGAGATTTGAATATTCTGAAACAAATGAAAATGATCAATAAAGACCATAAAAGGGATTCCTATGATTACATCTGTCTATCTAACAGGCAGGTGAAGTACCTATTGTGTATACAGTATATAAAATGTTATTTTTAGTGCAGCACAGGCTCCAATAGAAACCATGGGGTTAATTTACTAAAGGCAAATAGGCTGTTTTTGCAAGGGAAGTTGCATTTTGCTTGGGAATTTGCTCAGAGCTTAGTGAATGTGGTGAGGTTTCATAAAGAATACACAGTGCTTTTCAAGGAAAATAAAAAAAGGTACTTTTGTTTGCACGTGATTGGATAATATAAGTCAGCAGAGCTTTACCTCTTTCACTAAGCTCTGGAGCAAATTCTCCAAAGTTAACAGATGATTTGCCTTTACAAAAAAAAACTGCTTTTATAAACGTTTAGATGGTGGTAAGCATCTGATAATTACAAAGGGTTATCCTAGTGGTGTGTGTAAAGGGACAGGTGGTCCAGACATAAGAGGATGTATAGACTGGCAAGTTGGTTTGCAGGTTGGCCAAAGTGTGTTGGTCCTGGTGGATATGGTATGTGTTTGTATGCAACATCAGACACCACCACACCATGTGAAGCCAGAAGCTGTAAACCTGCTCATGATATTACTTTTGCACCACAAATGAACAGTACCAAAATATATGCTGTAATATATGAAAGACAAACATTTTTGTAGGAAATATTCCATACAATTGAGGGCAACATATGAACAGAATAAAAATGACCAGACTAACAAAAGAGAACAGGACATCATTAGACAATCCCCTGCATACCAATGGATTGTGGTCATGGCAGGTCAGATAAAAAGACTATGTTTAAAGACCAGAGGCGTAACTAGAACCTTCAGGGCCCCAATGCAAGAAACCATGAAGGGCCCCCCGGACCCCTGGCCGGGGCTCTTCCCTTCAAGCCTGGGGCGCTTCCCACTGATCCTGGGGCCCTTTACTCTTGTTGCTGGGCCCTTTATTATGGTCCCGGTGCGGGACCTTTTCACAAGTTCTGCAGTGGGCCCCCTTCCTGCCATCTTGGGACCTCCCCACGGTGGTAGAATGCCAGGGTCTGGTCGCAAGTGTGACCTTTGCGATCCTGGAAGTTCACCCACTGGTGTCAGTAGTTTTTATTTTTTGGTACTTTAATTGTATTATTTTTTATCATTTCCATTTTTTTTTACAATGTCACTGACTAAGACTCTGTCCATTCAGAAAAGGAAGGAGCTGGTAAATTACATATTTACCGACCCCTTCCTGGTTCTCTATTGTTACACATCCACTGCAGCAGCCAGCAGGAGAGAGAAGGGAGCACAGTGGGGGGGGGGCACAGTGGGGGGGAGGGGGCAGGGGAGCACACAGGGGCCCAGAGACAGCAGAACTCAAGTGAACTGGATAGGAGGAGTGGCAGGGGGCAGCATACAGAGGAACCAATCTCCCCCATTTTCCTCCTGCAGCTACAGGAGGAAAACAGAGGACAGTGATTTCCCTACACTCTGCCCCCGCTGCCCCTCCTATCCAGGTGTACAGGGGAGCCGCACAGGCCCCCTGGAGCATGAGGCCCGGTTGCAATTGCAACCCCTGCAACCCCTGTAGTTACGTCCCTGAAGTTACATCCCGAAGATCCTCAGTTAAAACATCAGTAGCATTATACGTACCACTATAAGTATTAGCGTTCCTTTAAAAAAATAAAAATAAAGAATATAATTGCTAGCTAAGGTAGATTAGGTATTTATTTTGTATGTATAAATTTATATTTTTATTATAGCACAGACCCATTAGGCACCATGAAAAAAAAGAGTTTAAAGAGAAATTCAACTGCTTTTGTAGATATTTTATGCAAGTGAATTTATTTAACTCAAGGACCATGAAAAAAGTTGGCTAGGTAATATGTCAAGGGCCGTGAAGAAAGCTTATTAACAGTTTTACTGATAACCGCTGTAGGAGGGAGTGCTATGTTAGACACACTCTGCTATTTCCAATTGTAGGACATAATTAAATCATTAAACAAATAGGTGCTGGAGGCCACATATTTCACTAACATCCTAAACTAGACCTTTGATGACAAGTGTCCCCTGTCCTTATATAGTCCTTAAATCATTTTAAGTAGAAATAGTCCTATAAAAAGACATTCTATGGTCACTGTGGTTTTTAAATGGGATTTCATATCTAACATTATTAAGTGAATTTGAAGATCCTATATTCAAATATTTGGGACTTTTGCTATTATAAGACTGGCAGACTTCTGCACTTTACTAGAATAGACTTTGGAATGGTTTAGATTTGAAAATGGTTGGCAGCATCAATGTAATCGTTTTGGATTCAATTTAAATTAAATTGATCACGCAAAATAGACTTTACAATTAACATTTTCTAGTATTTACCATAATTTGTAAAAATGGTTTTCTGTATAAAATGTATCAAGTTTTATATGTGAAGATATTTAAACAGGGACTGGACACTCACCGGCCACTTTATTAGGTACACCTGTTCAATATCTTGGTCTCGCAAATTGCTAATCAGCCAATCACATGGCAGCAACACGATTTAGGCATCTAGATGTGGTAAAGACGACTTCTAGCGAGCGGCAGTTGTGTGGATGAAAATCCCGTGTTGATGTCAGAGGTCAGAGGAGGATGGGCAGACTGGTTTGAGATGACAGAAAGGCAACGGGAACTCAAATAACCACTTGTTACAACCAAAGTATGCAGAATACCCTCTCTGAATGCACAACACATCAAACCTTGAAGCAGATGGGCTTCACCAGCAGAAGACCACACCAGGTGCCACTACTGTCAGCTAAAAACAGGAAACTGAGGCTACAGTTTACACAAGCTCACCAAAATTGGACAATAGAAGATTGGAAAAACGTTGCCTGGTTTGATGAGTCTCAATTTCAGCTGCGACATTCAGATGGAAGGGTCAGAATGTAGCATAAATAGCATTAAAGCATGTATCCATCCTGCCTTGTACCAAAGGTTCAGGCTGGTGGAGTAATGGTGTGGGGAATATTTTCTTGGCACACTTTGGGCCCCTTAGTACCAACTGATCACTCTTTCAATGCCACGGCCTACCTGAGTATTGTTGCTGACTATGTCTGTCCCTTTATGACTACAGTGTACCCATCTTCTGATGGCTACTTCCAATAGGACAATGCACCATGTCACAAAGCTCAAATCATCTCACCACTGGTTTCTTGAACATGACAATGAGGTCATGGTACTCCAATGGCCTCCACAGTCACCATATCTCAATCCAATAGAGCACCTTTGGGAACTGGTGGATGGGAGATTCACATTATGCATGTGCATCCGACAAATCTGCAAATCTCATGTTTCCAACATCATGTTGAATCTATGCCACAAAGAATTAAAGTCATTGTAATCGATCACCTTGTAAAACAGCCCATTCAGTTTAAAATATAAAAAATGAAGGGAAAAAATTTGTGTATAGATATAAATATATATATATATATAAATACCCTTTTTCCCTTTTTATAAATGATCACCTTCCCACTGTTCTCAGCTGCATAAGAGCTGGGGGGAGGAGAAACTACAGTGAATTTCATTTTCTGAAGTTCCGCCTGTGCATAATGTTCAGAATGATAGGCAGAGGCGCATAAAGGAGTTCAACATATGGCTTAGTAAATGGTGTCAAGAGCAAGGATTTGGCTTTGTTTCTCATGATAGCTCTACTTGGAATAGAAAGGAACTGTACAAAAAAGATGGTTTGCATCTTTCTCTCAAAGGAACAAATGTACTTAGTGAACAACTCCAAGAATTTGCGAAAGAGTATTTAAACTAGGAAGGGGGGGCAAAAGAGTGGAATTACAAGAGTCCAATTGCCCCCCGAAACAATGCCAGAACAGGTCAGAAGCACAGAGGTTAAGAAATGATAAGCTCAGAGTCCTGTCTACAAATGCTCGCAGTTTAGGTAAAAAAATCAATGAACTTGGGTCAATTATGGCATCTGAGAATGTAGATTTAGTGGCTGTTACGGAGACATGGTTTAATGAAAGAAATGACTGGGACATAACCATACCAGGGTACTCTTTATACAGAAGAGACAGAGAAGGCAAGAAAGGAGGAGGAGTGGCCCTGTATGTGAAAGATAGCATTAAATCTAACCTAATACAAGTTGGTGAAGCCAACATAGAGTCAGTTTGGGTTACGTTGCAGTTTGCTAATCATGCAGTAACTCGTGTAGGTGTGATATATAGACCACCTGGTCAAGTCAAAGAACTAGATGATCTACTAGTTGAAGAAATAGCTAAAATGACAATGAAAGGAGAAGTTATCATTATGGGAGATTTCAATCTTCCAGATATAAACTGGAAAACCAAAATAGCAAGTTCTACCAGGAGTACAGATATTCTAAATTCCCTACTGGGGTTGTCTCTGCAACAAGTGGTTGAGGAGCCAACCCGGAGGGAGGCCATTTTGGATCTGGTATTCACAAATGGGGATTCGGTATATGATGTCACTGTAGGCGAAACCTTGGGATCCAGTGATCACCAGTCAGTGTGGTTTAATATAAGAACTGTGAAAGAGTCACACCACACAAAAACAAAAGTTTTAGATTTTAGAAAAACAGACTTTTCAAAAATGAAATTAGTCATAAATGAGTCCTTATCAGACTGGTATGGATTACATGGAGTCCAGGAGAAATGGGACTACTTAAAAGGTGCATTATTGAAGGCAACAGAAAATAGACAATTAGACTTGTCAGTAAAAGCAAAAAAAGGAAGAGACCACTGTGGTACTCAGCAGAAGTGGCCCAAATCATTAAAAATAAAAAGCTAGCATTTTGTAATTATAAAAAAACCCAGAGCAATGAAGATAAGGAAATCTACAAGATTAGGCAGAAAGAGGCCAAGCAAGTTATAAGAACTTCTAAAGCGCAGGCAGAAGAAAAACTAGCTCAGTCTATGAAAAAGGGGGATAAGACATTCTTCAGATATATAAATGAAAAAAGGAAATTAAAACAAGGAATAACTAAATTAAAAACAAAGGACGGAAGGTATGTAGAAGAGAATAAAGGGCTAGCCGACTGCCTTAATGAATACTTCTGTTCAGTTTTTACAGAAGAAAAAGGAGAAGGACCTCCACTTGAAAGGATGACTAATGAATCGTTTGATGCATGTGTCTTTACAGAGGAAGACGTTCTAAGATTGCTGTCTAAAGTGAAGACAAATAAGTCACAGGGTCCTGATGAGATACACCCAAAATTATTAAAAGAGCTTAGTGGTGAGCTGGCAAAACCATTAACAGATTTATTTAACCAATCATTAGTAACAGGAGTCGTCCCGGAAGATTGGAAATTGGCAAATGTCGTGCCCTTTCACAAGAAAGGTAGTAGGGAGGAATCGAGCAACTATAGACCAGTGAGTCTGACATCAATAGTAGGCAAATTAATGGAAACCCTATTAAAGGATAGGATTGTGGAACATCTTAAATCCCATGGATTGCAAGATGAAAAACGACATGGGTTTACTTCAGGGAGATCATGTCAAACAAATCTTATAGATTTTTTTGACTGGGTGACTAAAATAATAGACGGTGGAGGTGCAGTAGACATTGCATATCTAGATTTTAGTAAGGCTTTTGACACTGTCCCACATAGAAGACTTATCAATAAACTGCAGTCATTGAGCATGGACTCCCATATTGTTGAGTGGATTAGGCAGTGGCTGAGTGACAGACAACAGAGGGTTGTAGTCAATGGAGAACATTCAGAACAAGGTCATGTTACCAGTGGGGTACCTCAGGGATCTATACTGGGACCAATTTTGTTTAATATCTTCATAAGTGATATTGCAAAAGGCCTCGATGGTAAGGTTTGTCTTTTTGCTGATGACACAAAGATATGTAACAGGGTTGATGTTCCTGGAGGGAAACGCCAAATGGAAAAGGATTTAGGAAAACTAGAAGAATGGTCAGAACTCTGGCAACTCAAATTTAATGTGGATAAGTGCAAGATAATGCACCTGGGACGTAAAAACCCAAGGGCAGAATATAGAATATTTGACACAGTCCTGACCTCAGTATCTGAGGAAAGGGATTTAGGAGTAATTATTTCAGAAGACTTAAAGGTGGGAAGACAATGTAATAGAGCAGCACGAAATGCCAGCAGAATGCTTGGATGTATAGGGAGAGGTATAAGCAGTAGAAAGAGAGAAGTGCTTATGCCGCTGTACAGAACACTGGTGAGACCTCACTTGGAGTATTGTGCGCAGTACTGGAGGCCATATCTCCAGAAGGATATAGATACTCTAGAGAGAGTTCAGAGAAGAGCTACTAAACTAGTACATGGATTGCAGGAAAAAACTTACCAGGAAAGGTTAAAGGACCTTAACATGTATAGCTTGGAAGAAAGAAGAGACAGAGGGGATATGATAGAAACTTTTAAATACATAAAGGGAATCAACTCGGTAAAGGAGGAGAGCATATTTAAAAGAAGAAAAACTACCACAAGAGGACACAGTTTTAAATTAGAGGGGCAAAGGTTTAAAAGTAATATGAGGAAGTATTACTTTACTGAGAGAGTAGTGGATGCATGGAATAACCTTCCTGCAGAAGTGGTAGCTGCAAATACAGTGAAGGAGTTTAAGCATGCATGGGATAGGCATAAGGCTATCCTTCATATAAGATAGGGCCAGGGACTATTCATAGGATTCAGATATATTGGGCAGACTAGATGGGCCAAATGGTTCTTATCTGCCGACACATTCTATGTTTCTATGTTTCTATAAAGGATGTGCAGGGGGAGGCATGTCAGGACAAGTCTGATCATTAGAGGAGTGCAGGCTGAGTTCCCAGCACAGCTAGGGAACTGACAACGGTGTGTTCTCATGTTTAATGTTGTCAGTTTTTAATAGGAAAGCAGAGGGACTGGCAGGAGCACCAAAGGAAGCAATACAAAGAGGACAGGATACTTTCTCACACAAATACATGGTACAGCAGGCACATATAAGAAATATGAAATGCTGGGGTGACAAACACTTTAAGGAAGGCAAAAGGAGACCCAACCCGGTACAGACAAGGTGTACCTAATAAAGTGGCTGGTGAGTGTACATGGCATGGTGCAAGCAAGGTCCATAAAAACATGGATGAGCGAGTTTGGGTGGTGGAACTTAACTAGCCTGCACAGAGTCCTGATCTCAACCCAATAGAATGCCTTTGGGATGAATTAGAGTGGAGACTGCAAGCCAGGTCTTCTCGTCCGACAGCAGTGCCTGACTTCATAAATGCGCTTCTGGAAGAATGGTCAAACATTCCCATAGACATACTCCTAAACCTTGTAGACAGCCTTCCTAGAGGAGTTGAAGCTGTTATAGCTGCAAAGGGTGGACCAACTCAATATTGAACTCTACGGATTAAGACTTGAATGCCATTAAAGTTCATGTGCGTGTAAAGGCAGGCATCCCAATACGTTTGGTAATGTACTGTATAATTGTATAATCAGATTGCACCAGGATTTGTTAGCTTTACAGTTTCCAAAAAAAATCCAGTGTTAAAATATACGCATGAGTAATCTTTGTCACCACCTTCATATGCATGATATCACTTTCTCACAAGTGGATTTTCCAGGTTGGTTGGTTCTGCAGAAATTAGGAGGAGCTTGGAACTAATGGAAATTTCTTATGTAAAAGAGGAACCAAAATGTATTATAACTTGCAAACAAACAAGGTGGAATTGATAACTGATGGATAGAAAAACATTGATTGATTGATACATAGTTAACAAGGTTGAAAAAAATCACCTATCCATCTAGTTTACCCCGTGTGCGTATGTGCCAAAATCATTGGATTCATTGTACACATGATAACAAATTAGAAAAAAAAAGGCAACAATATATTTGTGTATGTAACCAAAACAATTTACAACTTTGCATTAGCCCAAGTGTTGTGACTTTACGCTACAGACAAGACTCTTTGCAAAGCTACTTTATTCCTGCAGTAAAAAGCAGCACACAGAGAATTCAGCGACAGCTGCTGCTTTATTGCACTAGTGGGAGCTTTTGTAAACCAGATAGCTATTATTACAATTGATTCTACTCATTGCCGTTACTATATACTCTCTTATTAAAGAGATAACCTTCCAACAAATCAATGAACATTGAAAATTTCTAATTAACAGGGAAATGCTAATACTGTGGATTTCTGAGGTTAGACGCTGCTGTTTTATTGCCTGCTGTATACTTGTCGGGAATGATTGGGTTACAATTATGGGTCCCTCCCAAGACAACAATGAAACAATAGCTGTGTAATGTTTAAATATTGTTTAAGCTCCATACTGTGGAGTTTGCATATGTGAAGGTTTAGCCTTTTTATTGATACTGTTCGTTGAGTCATATTCTAAAGCAGGTTTCCTTTTACAACTAGGCTACGGTATTTATAGTGCAGAGAGGAAAATGAACACCCAACCAGGGTGGCTAGATTGCAATGCAAGTTTATTTGCGAGGAGTAAATAGATCACTAGAGACATAATTTTAAGCTTAAATAGGAGACTAATTTATTATGTATTTACATAATGTTGGCATATTTTGCATCAGTGAGGACTTCCAATCAGTCCTTGCCATGAAGGATATAACAGTTTTTTAAGGTGCCCAAATATATCAGAGGGCACTCAGATGTAGAGTTAAGACACCAGTATCCTCAGGCTGTCCAGTCAATAAAAACTAATGAATGTAAAAAGAAGAAGATGAATGGCACAGGCAGAAATAGGGGGAGTCATTTAGCTTAGAGGGGTGTGCTGTAACCATGGAGATCATTGCCCATATCTTTGACAATTTACACACTTTTCAAAAGGGCTGAATCCACTATTAAAAATGAGTTGGCCTCCATGCATTTTGCATTTGCGAAAGCTTCATAACCTCGGCCCAGGGGGATGACTGGGAGTGGTACTATGCTTTAATCTTGCTATACTAAGAGTTCTCTCTATTTTGAATCTGATATCAGACTTTCAACTTAATTTCACTTGTTACGTCCTTGACCATTGTATACACTACCTTGCTATGGATTGTTGTCAATTGTATAATTATTATACAGTTATTGTCTTATGTTTTCAGTTACATTTCTGTATTGCATTCCTTTTTTCAATAAAAATAGTTAAAAAAAATGAGTTGGCCTAATCATGTAAACCGTTTAAGTGATCCTGACCCACCTAGCTGTGCCTAGCACATAAGCCCCTCTTTCATTACAAATTTTCTGGACATACTTATCAGTAACCTAGTAACCAGTAATCACTAGAGTAGGTTATGTGATCTATCAGATATACTAGTGTTATTTGGTAATATCAGCCCAGAACCATTGTCTGTTCATTGAATTAGACAGGTCCTCACAGTGCTATGGCAATTCGTTCACAGTCCAATCATGTGCAAAGTGCTCTACCTATTTTCTTTGTATTCAGGACAAGGTAGTCCTCATTGATGCAGAGAGCATTATCATGTCAGTGCTGTTTTCTGCATAATTGTAATGTAAAGCAGGACCATTAAGTAATGCCCTCCAGGTAGTGCAACCAAGGTGCCCTGCTCTCAAAATAAGTGGGTAGAGTAATGCTAGGAGCATTGGCATGTGCAGAGAGTGTGCCAGGTGTGCAGATTCCCACTACTGCCCAGGTTCCCCCCTTGTTGGCCCCCCAGGAATGCTGCTGGCTTCCCTTCCCTCCTTTCCCCCTAACTGCTGTGGGGTAGGTTTCAGGAAGGGTCATTAATATGTAATTTACATTCCTTCCTTTTCAAAATTAACATACTTGCTCACTGTGTCCATTCATAATCGAAGCATAGTAAACTGTGTTTACGATGCTTCAGTTTGTGAATGAACAGGAAGCCACTGAGCACAGAGCACTTCCCATTCATTTAGTGGCCAGTGCAGCTGAGGCTGAAGAGAAAGGCGTGTGTGTTTGAGCTTTAGGCTCGATTCACATATATGTGAATTGGATGCCGTTTTAACCGCATCCAAATCGCATAACATGTGAACCTGCAGCCTTCTCAACATAGCCGGTTCACACATGTGGTGGGCGGCAGCGGGCGGTTTTAAAAAGAGTCCTGTGGGAATTTGGGTCTGGTTCAGGTGCGATTTCAGATAATAATATGCACCTGAATGGCACCTGATCCGGTGAACAGAACCGTACTAGACTCCTGCACTGAAATTGCGCCTGGACATGTGTGAACCCAGCCTTAGGGTGCACACCCTAATCCAATAGGCTACACACACCTATGGCTAAGAGTCATTCAACCTGAAAGAGGAATGTTCTGGATTGCAGAGGGGGCGGGTTTGCAGGGGACAGCGCAGTGGAAGAGGTGCGTATTGTTGTGAATTCTGCTTTCTTTAATGCTAGTCAAGGTTTTTGGCTTTAATAACAACTTTTGAGTAACTGGCCTCAGACAAGCATACAAAAAAAGAGGATAAGAGAAAGAACCTTTTCACATGGACGTTCAGTCTGGATCCATATGTCAATTCACTTTGTCAGACGAATCCAGACTGAAACACAATGCATGCCTATAGGCAGGCAGATGTAAATGGCTGATTAGCCATTTACATTTGCCTACATCTGTGTGAGTTCAGGTCCATTTTTTTAATGGAATAAGGCAGCATCCTTTTCCATTTAGACGGGTCTGAATGGTTGTAAATTGACCTGTACCTTTTATGTGCATTTTTACGGAAGACACATTTTTTTTGTTTACACTTCATCTATAAGTCATCTATGATTGGTTTCTGCAAAAAAAAAAAATGAAATGCATGCAAATATGGATGTAAACTGATCTGAACTAAACTGAAGACAAATGACAAATGAAGACAATGTGCAAACTGTTGTAAACTGATGTAGTCTGAAACTGTATTCATCTGTTTTTTCTTAGTAAAAAACATGACAGATCTAAGACTGCCTGTGTGACCCAAAAGTTTGTATTCCATTGGACTCATTCACATCATGAATTTGTAGTAATATTTGGTACCCCAATTCATTAAAAAAAGGCACCTCGAACATGTTTGTGTCACAGTGCACCACAATGCATAGTACCACCAACAATTACTGTGCATTGTGGTTCACTGCATTAACAAAAATGCTAAATGTCTGTTTTTAGGCCTGTTGTGATGCATCAGCATCCCATTCAAATATGTAATTTGTTCTCTCACATATACGCTTTAAGATGATTGGCATGAAATTCTTTAACATTGAAGGACATGGATAAAAAGAAATTTTGGTGATGCATATGTTGAATGCAGTCAACTGTCCCAGTGCATTGGGGCTCAACCTAAGCTACGACCATCCAGGAATGGTTCTCTAGACTTCTCAAAATAGAAGAGATAGAAGAGTAATTTGAATATCACATGACAATCCCTCGAAATTTACAAATATCTGATCTTGTTGGCTTCTCTTCCAAACAACAACAAAAAATGCCTGACTTATGGGAAACACCCCTTAAACCCCATAGGTACTTACCTCCACCCTCCTTACCCTTCCCTGCCCCCTTTACCCTACCAATACTCATTCCTTGTTTTTTCTCTCTCCTTGGGTTTTTTCTTGGCACTTTCTCTTCTTTTCCACTTTTTCCTGCCTCTTCTGTTTTTCACACCAAATTTTCCTGATTTCAACACTTTTCTGGCTATAGCCCCTTTAGCGGGACTGTCAGATGGACTTTAAGTCCCTCCATGTACACACTCCCTACAAACTAAATCTCGCAAAACGAAAACAAAGAAAACATGTATAGTGTAATCACATATGAAAAAACCCAGCACACTTACCAGCTAGCCTGAACCCCCCCCCCCAATTGTCCCTGTCTAACAATTCACATTAAAAACAGGGGGTTTAGTGTGTACTGTATATATATATATATATATATATATATATATATATGGTATATACCCACACATATATATATATATATATATATATATATATATATATATATATATATATATTAATATATATGTATATATACCCACCAGCAGTACCTGCCAGCAGTACCAGCCATCAGTACCAGCCATCAGTACCCACGAGCAGTACCAAGCAGCAGTACACACCAGTGATACTTGCCAGCAGTACCCACCAGCAATACCAGCCAGCAGTACCCACCAGCAGTACCAGCTAGCAGTACCCACCAGCAGTACCCACCAGAAGTACCAGCCAGCAGTACTCACCAGCAGTACCCACCAGTAGTACCAGCCAACAGTACCCACCAGTAGTACCAGCCAGCAGTACCCACCAGAAGTTCCAGATAGCAGTACCCACCAACAGTACCAGCCAGCAGTACCAGCCAGCAGTACCCACCAGTAGTACCAGCCAGCAGCACCCGCCAGTAGTACCAGCCAACAAGACCATCCAGCAGTACCCACCAGCAGTACCCACCAGTAGTACCAGGCAGCAATACCCACCATTAGTACAAGCTAGCATCTGTCAACACCCCTTTGATGCCAGAGAAAAAGGGAGACATCAGGAGCATCTGTCAAGTTTGAGAACTGATAACACCTGGCTCATCGATTGAACTCTGATAACACCCAGGACATTGACTGCAAGTATTCTTCCTCCAAAATTCTACCTTATTTTTCTATTGCTGAATTTTGTCGCTATTTCTTTGAAACACCTTTTTTTCTGTAAATATTTTTTGGCACCAACTTTGACCTTTTCATTATTAAAACCTTATTTTGAAAAGTGTTAACCTTGTTTCTAAGCTCTTAATCCAAGCTAACAAATAACCTTGAAGAGTACTACTGTATAGGATAAATCCTATGAACATACCTGTCCGTGGTGACAATGTGTGTTACAGACAATTATTCTAAAATCACCTAGATTGTGGTCCCGCGAGCTGGAAAATCTTTGTGCAGGGTGCAGCTGAGAGCATTGGGCATGGGCATTGTTACGTAAGTGACAGCGGGGTGTGAGATTGGCTGGTCCTTTATCACGAGTTAGTGAGGAGGGAAAGGATCTGATACCCGCATCCGTCACAGGTTTAGTAACACTTCAACATTCGTTGTCTAAAGCAGTCTAGTCATTTGATGAATGCAGCTCACATTATCACATGAAACAACATGCTTTAATGCACATTTGGTAAAGAGGAAGCAAACTCTTCCATTTTTTTTTGTTTTTTTCTTCCCTGCAAAGTAAATGCATAATATGCTAGTATGCATCACATACTAGCACAATATGTAACACTTACCTGCATACGAAGCCTGCGTTGTCCCCGCTGGTGGCCGCATCCATCTTCACCAGTCTTCCCTCTGGGTCTGCGGACTCCAGGCGTATTACTGGCCGGAGCCGCGTGACGTCACTCCCGAGCAAGCGTGCGGGAGCAGCCGGTTACAGCACAGGGCTTGGAAGAAACGGCACGGACGGCCGTTTCTTCAGAGTGTATGCGCTGATGGCGTCAAATATCTTCTAAACGGTGCAAGTTTAGGAGATATTTACAGTACCAATAGGTAAGCCTTATTAAAGGCTTACCTGTAGGTAAAAGTTATAAAGGTGGATTTACAACCACTTAAACAAACAAAAAAAAGATCCTTGAATGGGCTCTTGTTCCAGGTTTATTGATTCAGAAAGTATTTAAGTTAAGACATTAGTATGATAGCCAAACAGCTTGCATTTTCTGAAGGAGAGGTCAGCACTGACAGCCTTCATATTTCTCGTATGACAGGATTATTTTAAATTGTAGAGCGCTAGTTAAAATAACACTAAAATGGCTTTCATTTTTCATACTTTTTTTGATGCACTGTAAAAACAAAGGTATGCTTAAATGCTTGATTATACACTATCCTGGTATCTGCAAAGGGAACATATAAACTTTCTTTGAACTATGGGATCATGGTTTTCAACACTTGTATAGATATGAAAAAAAAAAAACTGGTTAGACAGAAAGAGTATAGCAACTAACACTAAATCTGTTAACATTTGAAGCACTGCATAGCAAAGTGAATTTCCAAATGCTTTTACAAAAGAAAAACTCCTTTAATCCATGTGTCTTGCAGTGTCAAATATATAAAAAAAATATGCCAATCATCTTAAATTGTATATGTTAAAGAACAAATTACAAAAATGTCACCCAGACTGATTGCATTCCATCTGTTGTATATTTGATGTATGTAAACTGTTTCAGGCTACTACAATTTTTTGCAATACATAATATTGTTAAGATGTTTCCATTCAGTAAACATTGTAAATATCATCATCATACATTGTCTTTTTCATAAAATGGGCCCATTTTTTATTTTGTATGGTTCTCAAAGATGAAAGTATTTAATAAAGGCCAATTTTATTTTTTTTAATCAAATTTACTTATACACACCCTGTTTTTTTGCCACTCTTTGTGTTAGAGCTTACACAGGGCCATAGGTGTGCGCAGCCTATTGCATTAGGGTGTGCACCCCAAAGTTTAAATATACATGCATGTGTTTGCCTACATGTATATGGCCCCGATACATTACTCTCCCTGCTGGCAAAGTGAAATAGAAGTGTGTGGCACTTCTCTTATGGCAGAGCAGGTCCGAGGGAGATCTTTCCCATCTCCTCACTGGCAAACAGAGCGATAATGCTAATGTGCCCTAGGTGATTAGGGTGTGCCCAGGCACACCCGGCACACCCTGTGCGCACGCCTATGCACAGGGCTGATGCTTTGGATCTCCTCCTCAGGTAACAGTGTACAGACTTGGTGATTGTCTGCTCAGGTCTGAGCACTGCATCATGGGAAGAGGTCACATGGTACCCCATGCCCAAAAGCCTTGGTACTTGAAACTTCTCCAAGAGAGCAACAGAGTAAAAAGGTAGACAAATGGAGCAGAAGACAAGGCTCAGATTATTTTACTATTCCTTGCTAATTTTTAATTATAGAGCTACTGATTTTGTGGGGGTGGGGATGGAGAAATAACAAATAGTTGATAGTTAACTTTAGAGAAATTCTCCTTATTGCACTAATAAAATAATGGCTTTTTAGGACAAAGGCACAATCCACTAAGATCTCTGTCAATTATGTAGAATTATATCTAAAATATTTTTTTTATTTTTATCTTTACTTAGGCTTAGAACCCATCTCAGCTTTTGAATGCTGTCAGAACATATTCCCTCACTTCATGACCGAAGCCTCCTGAATCCATAGAGGAGCACTGCAAAGCTGAGTATAGGAGGGTCAGACAGCTGCTAGTAGGGGACTTTATCACTTAGCCCTGTAAGGGAAGGGGTCCTTTTAAAGTGATTGTAAAGCTATATTTTTAAAATAAAAATAACAAACATGTTATACTTACCTGCTTTGTGCAATTGAACTTCACAGAGTGACCCCAAACCACCTCTTCTGGGGGCACTAGTGCGGACACGCTCCTGAGGCAGGCTGTGTGTGTCTATAGACACTTGGCCCTGCCCTCCTGGCTCCCTTCTCACGGGATTTGCCTGACAGCAGCAGGAGGCAATGGCTCGTGCTGTTCTCTGTAAAGCCTGTGAATGCAGGAAGAGAGGAGAGCAGGTCTGCTGGCAGGGAGAGTGCTGAATCAAGAGTGGTGAAAGATAAATATTTCGGCAGGGAAATCATTTGCCTTTAGAACCACTTTAAGTGGATCTTTCAGCAACTTTTACAAGTCTTTAACCACTTTACCACTAGAGGATTTTGCTGTCTTACGTCTGGGCCACTTTTTGCGATTCGGCACTGTGCAAATTTAACTAACAATTGCACGGTCGTGCGACGCCATACCCAAACTAAATTTACGTCCTTTTTTTCCCACAAACAGAGCTTTCTTTTGGTGGTATTTGATCACCTGTGTGATTTTTACTTTTTGCGCTATAAACAAAAAAAGAGCGTAAATTTTGAAAAGACAACAATATTTTTCACATTTTTTTATATGAAATTACCCCCCCCCCCCCAAAAAAAAATGTAAAAATCAATTTTTTTTTAAATTTTTGGCCAATTTGTTTTCTGCTACCTATGTTTGGTAAAAAAAATCACAATAAGCTTATTTTGATTGGTTTGCGCAAAAGTTATTGCATTTACTAACTAAGGGAAAGATTTCTGTCATTTTTTTTTTTTTTTTTAACGAGTAATGGCAGCGATCTGCGATTTTTTTTGCGGGACTGCAACATTGCGGCGGACAGATCGGACCCTTGACTGACATTTTTGACACTTTTGGGGGTACCAGTGACATTACTGCAGTAATCAGTGCTATATATATGCACTGTTACTGTAAAAATGACACGGGCAGGGAAGGGGTTAATTTTATTGGAGAGGGAGGGGTTAATGTATGCCTGGTGCTTACTAACGTGTGTGGGGGGAGGTGACTGTGTGACACAAGGACAGATCCAGGGTTCAGCTATGCTGAACCCTGCAATCTGACCCTGCCTGTCACTTAGGAGATCCGCCCGCTTGTGTTTACACAAGCAGGCGGATCTCCGCACTAGATCCCCGACGATCAGGGAAGAGCAGCTCCTCCCCTGGCCACCGCTGCTCCTCCCCTGGCCCAACTCTTGCTGTGACTGAATACAGCGGGAGCGGGCCTCCGGCGGCGCTCGCGCGCCGCAGAGAAAGGGGAGTGTCTGACGACGTAGGTCTACGTCGTCAGACGATAACAGACCACTTTGCCGCAGTAGTGTCAACGTAAGCAGACGGCAAGTGGTTAAGAAGACTTTAAGAAGTCTCATTGATTAATTAAGTGAGCCTGTTAGGTTCGAAAAATTCAAATTAAAGCTCCTTCCAGTAGAAAAGCATTTACACTTACCTCCTCAGCAGAGACATAGGTGCTCAACACTCCCAGAAATGTAGAATGGTTAAGAGGTTTACATAGGTTGCACCTCTGGAACAGAGGGAAGGTAGAAGGCAAGCCAATAGAGTGGAGTACAAATATTCTGCTATTGCACAGAACTTTAATATGGATTTATTTGGTAAAGTAACCTTTATTTAAAGTAACCTTATTTTTTAGGTTACTTTAGACAAAGGAACAAACGTTCTTAATTAATATGACTGTAAGTGAATGAAAAACAGGAACATGATCTGTAAATGTTTTATGTTTGTACTGACAACAATTCTTGCAGTCATTTCAGGGAAAGATTTTCCAGAAATTTAGAAATATGCCATTTTACCTGTTATCAGCAATTGTTTACGTACCTGTGGTATTTTTCAATTCAAAAAACTTTCATGAAATATTTAATGAAATTGATATTAAAGACTCACTTTTTGTTGTTGTTTAAAAATGACAAACATGTTATACGTATCTGCTCTGTGCAGTGGTTTTCGTCCTCTTCTTGGGTCCCCCTCTGATGCTCCTGGCTCCTCCCTATTGGTGAGTGCCCTCACAGCAAGCAGCTTGTTATGAGGGCACCAGAGCTGCTGCTCTGTATGTCCATTCTGATATGGAGCCGCTACTCAGCCCCGCCCCCTCTCTCTCCTCTTTGGCTCACTGACTTTGAATGACAGCTGCGGGAGCCAATAAGAAGAGAGTGTCCCAGACAGCCGAGGCTCTTGTGCAACAGCGCTGGATCCAGGTGGGGCTCAGGTAAATATGAGGGGGGCTGCTGCATACAGAAGGTTTTTTATCTTAAAGTGGAGTTCCGGCCTATTTTGCAACTTTAGTGATTCCTGGAGTGCTTGCTATGCTGATCAACAATTGGGCATTTTCGATTTTTTTTCGGGGGTCCCTTACCTTACTTTCAGGTCATTTTTGATTGCACTCCTCCTTCTACCTCCTCTGTGGCCATGGCCACTGACATCACTTCCGCATTGCATCCTGGGAGCTGTTTGTCATCACTCCAAGGAGGCTGTAATCAGGAAGAACTCTCAGAACACTCCCTGGAATCAGTAAGAAGGACACAGCAGATTAAACTGCGGCTTCAGATACCCACATCCAAGATGGCCGCACTCAGACATCGTTTTTAAAAGTAAGATTTTGACTAAAATCCAATACTGTACACCTTGTAAGTATGAGAATAGCAGTTCTATAAAGGGCGATGGATTAGTATTATAGGGGTATTTTTAGTTAAAAAAGGTATTTGAGGCCGTAACTCCGCTTTAATGCATAGAATGCATTCAGATAAAAACATCTTCTGCCTTTAGAACCACTTTCATTCCACAGTGCAGAAGAGCTAGATTTGAAATCCTTAGGTTTCTCAAAAACTCACAAACTATGTTAAATACATGCCTGAGCGGCAGCGTTGCCAAGCTCCTGTAGCATTTTTTACTAACAACCTTAAAAAGGACAACCCCTATGAAAATGAATACAATCAATATTTAAACAGTATAAACACAATGTAGGGACACTGACAATGCCCATAACAAGTAATTTGCCCGCTATACACTTAAAAAGTCAAGACAGCATGACAAATTATCATCCCATGAAATTTACAGATGGTTCTAAAAATCACTGATTTTTACAAACTGTCCATAAACTAAAGGCATGTACACATAATAAGAAAATCAGAAGTAAAATTTTTGTCCGACATACGAATTTTGGATCTTTAGCATAGTGGTTTCGACAGCCGATTATGAGTTGTCTGCTGCATTAAAGAAGACAGCGTGATAAGGAGTGTCTGGACCACACCTCCCTCATTACTGTACGACCACTTGTGTTATTTCCACCCTCTTTCTGTACAATCTCTTTTAGATCTACCATCAGCTATGTAATGCAAGGCCTGTCTGATTTGATACATATTGAATGGATTGTTCAGATTTGTCCACCTATTCCATAGTTCTATTAAATCTAAAGGATACTGTATGGAGAATGAACAATCAGATTGCATAGTGTATGGCCATCTTTATACAAGTACACAAGAGGGAGTGGATGGAGATTCTCAGCTGTCAGTCCCCATTTACATCTCCGCGTAGTGGGGACTTACGTTCCTGCGTATATTTTTTTTGTTTTGGAGCATTTCCGCTCATCACGCAAAGGGCAGCTCATTCACTCATTAACTTGAATGGACTGTCCTACGTGAGATAAACACCCCAAAGAAGCTCCAGAACTTTTTTGGAGTGGAGCGTGTTGCGTTTTTACCATCCTTTCTTGGTGTGTTTGCAGAGCATTTGTCGCAGGACAAACGCATGCCTGCTACTTGGGCTTGGGGCGCCTTTCACAATTAATGACAACAAAAGCACAGTGCGCATTTGCAGCATGTCTCTAAAAGGCATGGCAGCACGCGTTTTCTATGTGATTGCCATGCATTCAGAAGTGTGAATGGAGCCTCATTGTTCTTGTGTAAACACACCAATTTCACATTCAGGCCCCATTCACAGGTAGCGTAGTGAGAGCGCATGTGTTTTTGGCGCATTTTTTCCCATAACACGCATAGCACAGCCCATTGATTTCATGTAGCAAAGTAGCTCATGGGATATTTTGCTGTGTTGTGGTTCACAAGGTTTTTACTGTGCGTTTTGGTGCATTTGTTGCTTGTTTATTCATGAGGCAAAATGTGTGTTTGCTTCTACATTTGGGATGCCGTTAACAATTAATGACACTGAAAGCACAACTAGTTAATTTTAGGTGTATAAATGTGGCCATACACTATACACTCCTGACCACTTTGTTCTGTTTGTAAACAACAGCTGGGAGTTCCATTTATCTATACCAGACCCTAATCCTAGATATAGATGTTAATTGGGTAACCCAACAAAAAATGGCGTGGGGTTCCCAATTAATTCCTACCAGGCCCTTGTGTATGCAGCCTGGTAGGCCTAAAAAGCGGGGAATGAGTGTGCACCCCCCCCCCTCGATGTACCAGGCCACGCAATCAACATTGGACGATATCTATGTTGATGAGGACGAGGGCCTCTTTCCCACAACCCTTGCCCAGTGGTTGTCGGAGTCTTTAGAAAAAAGTCCTACAGTGAACAGCCATCAATCACAACATCCAGAAATGTAGATCCATACCAATCATGATGGTCGATGCCTGTTGATCCAAAAAAATAATGTCATCCATTGCGGAGGTATATCTTATGCAGCATGACAGGTCCAGCAAAGCTGTTATAATTAAAGGGTGGGGTCTCAGAGGTGATGTCATTGGCCATATCAAGATATGACCATATATGGCCACATAATATCCCTGTCCCTTTTGTTTACAATAGAAGATGGAGGGTATCTGCCATTTAAAGGAAATAATGATAATGCAGATAAATGACGGTTCCCCTGGTGTAGTGACAAACAGAAGCGCACCTCTGTTAAATGATAGAATCCTGGCCACTATTTGTAACCACAAACTGTTACTGGGATCCTGTGACATCTTTGACCAAATATTGTCATGTCCATATATGGTCTATGATGTCACTTGGGACGTCCCTGTGTTTTTTTTTTTAATTGTTTTTTTTTGTGAATGAGTAGAGGTACTATTTTCTTTTTCTTTTTTGTGGTCATACTAAACATGTCTTGTATATTTTTTTTGGACATTTGTAGCACACCAGTATCCTAATCTACTGTAGTAAATATTAACATAAATACCCCACTACAATACATCATAATGAAAGGAATGGCATAAATGAAAAAAAAAAACAAAACAATTTTGAATTGAAATATTTGATGCTCAGGGCATCAGAGGAAACTAATATTTAGCCAATGAACATATTTTCTTTGTAGCTGTAAATAGTGTTAGCTATTGTATTTGTATTAACATTGAAATTGCATTCAGCTGATGTAAATATTAGCTTTTAAGTCGTACGACTTATGATGGCATTTGTGAATATATCACAAACAATAGCAGGAAATATTAAGGTTTCCACTCTTTCTGCTGATTAAATCATAAACAACCCATTTTTTTTTTGTTATGTGATCTTGGCAGGCTATGTTGGCACAATGCACTGAGGCTTTAATTCCATAGAGGTAGATGACATCCTAAACCTGGTGCCAGGATTCCTTTTTTGCTGCCACTTTGTTTACAAACTACTTGAACTGCTTTGTTGAATCAACTAACTGGCCTCATGTTATTATAATGTTTAGGCAATTTTATGAATTGTGTTTTTTTATATATTTATTTATAACTTTCCTACCCTTTTTATTCATATCAAAATGTTCTCTTCCCAGCACAGAAAATCCTGACCTTTGGGTTTAATACTGCTATACCATCAATACCGAATGTTAATTATTTCCTGAAATTAATAGGGTAACTAATGCAGGTGTTTGTAAAGCAGTTAATGTGCAAATCGATACATTGCATAAAAACTAGTTACATGTTACAGATTGATTTTAAAATCTTCTTTAGGTTTACCAACAACCAAGCAATTATCTAAGACTAACGCCTATGTGACAGGATAAAAATTGAATTGTTTGTTAAGATTTTGCCTCGTACACACGATCAGATCTTATCGTTCCCATTTTGTTGCATGATACTAGAATCAAATTCAACAATGCATACCAAACGTATGATTTTTTTAGGACGGTTCTGGAAAAACTTCCTGGTTGCGTAGCTATGTATCGGATAGTGCAAAACAAAAACAATGGCAGCCAGGCTTTTTCCAAGTTATTTTCATGTTTCTGATCATGCATGGTCTTTGTCTATCGATTTTTAGCGAACGCATACTGTACTGAATAAACGATTGTCATTCGCTAGGCTATCGTACAACAAATGTTTTCGTGTTTGTCACTTCAGATTTTGTTGGATGAAATGTCACTGATCGGCTGTCGAAAGCTGTGTACTAACGATCAGATTTCCACGCGATCAAATCGAAAGCAATTTTTTTTGTACGATTATCTGATCGTGTGTACGAGGCATTAGGCTGCTGCTCTACATAGTTAAAGAGGTTGTAAACCCATAAAACTTTTTTTTTTTTGCAACCTGAAAGAGAAACACATAATGAGCTAGTATGCATCGCATACTAGCTCATTATGAAATACTTACCTTAGAACGAGCCCCCGCTGTGCCGCCCGCTTACCTGTATGACGGGCGACATGTCCAGTCGCCCGTCTTCCGGGATCGCGGCATCCGGCCATCTGAATTTCGCGGTGGCGTCACTCCCGCGCACGCACGCGGGAGCCAACGGTCACGGCACGGGGCTCTGAAGGAACAGCACCAGCGGCCGTTCCTTGAGAGCGCATGCGCCAGTGACGTCACTGGCTGCATGTAAGGTAAATATCTCCTAAACGGTACATGTTTAGATATTTACAGTACCTATAGGTAAGCCTTATCATAGGCTTACCTATAGGTACAACTTGCAGAGGATGGTTTACTTCCTCTTTAACTAAAAGAGATTGTACAGACAAATTGTAAGGTGTGTAGCTAGCTTTAAAAGTTGCCAAGATGTAAAATCAAGTGACTCAAATGATCCACTACATCAGTTTCCTGGATGTTATTTCTTTTTAACCAGATATGCAAAAGGTTATCTTGGGTAATTATCCCGCCTTGTAGTTTAATTCTGAACAGCAAGATATCCTTGTATGCAGCAAGGTGTTTATTGAGGCCATTGTAGTTAGACAATAAGGTCCTCATTTTTGCAGGGTGTGTTTCATAGGAAAGACATTATGAGGGAAATGGCAGCTAAACACTAAAAATGTGCACTGTGTCATATTAAGCCTATTACCATCTATGCTTGTATGTACAGATCAAATACATAGTGTGTCATTTAACTTGACATAACTCTTTTGCTACTCTAGTTAAATTATTTTTACACCGTTTATTAAGGATTTTATAAAATTCCCAAAGCTGTATAACATGCTTGAGAGAAGAGAGCAAAGTTCATGACCTAGTTGGAATGCAATCAATCCATAAAAATGCATCAGGGATTTGTTGCAAGGCAGGAACATAATACCATGAAAGTTGTCAATCCACCTATTACCTGGTGATGGTCAAGAATAGGATTAACATTTCTCTTTTCATTCCTGTTTAGCTAGCCTAGAATCTCCTTGTAGTCAGGTTTCTTGGCAAACAAGGATTGCAAAGTAATTCTGATTACTTGTATCTCACTCATTCATAAGCTATTGATAACCCTCTAGTTTGCAATGCTTAATGTGCTACTATTTTACCAGTTCTAAATCCATCACAGGCATTGTGCTTGCTCACTGTAGACAAGTAGAAGTGACAGTTTCCTTCCTTAAATAAACAAAACCAGCACTTAACCACAGTTCAAAGAGATTAACACCTCCACCCTTTGGCCTTTAGATGGGCAGAGGAAGTTAGCTGCTATAGATACTTTACAGTAACATTTACCTTTTTATTATCATGTTATCTCATGTTATAGATTTTGTCTGATAGCACACATTTTTATACATTCACCCTATAACATATATAGATTATTGGATATTTATTCAGAAATCTTATATTGAAAATATGTTAAAACAATATTTAAAAAAGCAAAAGGCTTAAGAATTAAAAAAAAAAAAAACTATAACTATTTTACCTGAAAGATTTCTGCAGCTTAAAGGAAATTCCATTGGTGCCAGACATAACTTTGAATGATAATAGGGGTCATTCTATAAAAGTATCAGAAACATACGGGTTGATTTGCTTCTGCTGTCACTGACCACTGGGAACTCCAACCTTAAACCCTACTGGGAATGAGAGAACCAGGCAAAGTTCAGTTTGCAGGAGTTTTGGAGAACCCAGGAAAAAAATCAACCAAAGCTGAATACAGATTCAGACCCTTTTGAAGTCTAAGGGAGCCAAATCTTGTTTTTTTTTTTTTCTTTTTTCAAAGCCAGATTGCAACTTTAGTTTAAAAAAAAGTTGCAAGTAGCAGGATATGTACAATGCTAAATAAATAAAATAACAACAATAATAATAATAATAATAATAATACCATTCAGCAGGGAGAGGGTCTTTTAACCACTTTACGTCTGCCTACAGTAATATTACTGCGGCAGGGTGGCTCGTTATCGTCTGACGACGTAGTACTACGTCGTCAGACACTCCCCTTTCTCGGCGGCGCGCGCACGCTGCCGGAGGCTCGCTCCCGCTGTTTTCAGTCACAGCGGGAGTCGGGCCAGGGGAGGAGATCGCCGCCGCTCTTCCCCGATCGTCGGGGATCTAGTGTGGAGATCCGCCCGCCTGTGTAAACACAAGCGGGCGGATCTCCTAAGTGACAGGCAGGGACAGATTGCAGGGTTCAGCATAGCTGAACCCTGGATCTGTCCTTGTGTCACTCAGTCACCTCCCCCCCCACACGTTAGTAAGCACCAGGCATACATTAACCCCTTCCTCTCCAATAAAATTAACCCCTTCCCTGCCCGTGTCATTTTTACAGTAACAGTGCATATATATATATAGCACTGATTACTGCAGTAATGTCACTGGTACCCCCAAAAGTGTCAAAAATGTCAGTCAAGGGTCCGATCTGTCCGCCGCAATGTCGCAGTCCCGCAAAAAAAAATCTCAGATCGCCGCCATTACGCGTTAAAAAAAAAAACACCAAAAATGACAGAAATCTTTCCCTTTGTTAGTAAACGCAATAACTTTTGCGCAAACCAATCAAAATACGCTTATTGTGAATTTTTTTTACCAAACATAGGTAGCAGAAAACAAATTGGCCAAAAATTTTAAAAAAATTTTGATTTTTACATTTTTTTGGGGGGGAATTTCATATAAAAAAATTTGAAAAATATTGTTGTTTTTTCAAAATGTACGCTCCTTTTTTGTTTATAGCGCAAAAAGTAAAAAATCGCACAGGTGATCAAATACCACCAAAAGAAAGCTCTGTTTGTGGGAAAAAAAGGATGTAAATTTCGTTTGGGTACGGCGTTGTATGACCGCGCAATTGTCAGTTAAAGTCGCACAGCGCCGAATCGCAAAAAGTGGCCTGGACGTAAGACAGCAAAATCCTCCGGTGGTAAAGTGGTTAAGGTGGATTGCAGGCCAACATTTAAATACACAAATCATTGAAATAACATGCTTGGGTGATGTCTTAAAGTTGCACATAAAGTTGTGGATGTAGTATGATTTATTCCTCTAAAACTGAAATTTTGTGTCTACAAACAGCAGCTGGGGAACTGCCATTTAGCAGAGGGCAGTTTCTGTTTGCGAACAAATCTGTTGATTATCGATGGGGATCTGTAATTTATCTGTAATATCACTTTTGCTTCTAAATGACAGATCCTCTGTTTCTTTTGTTTGTAAAGGGCATTCGGGATCCTGGACATATTTGGTCAATGACATCACCCGGGATCTCAGGCCCATATGTTACCATTCCAATGATGTCAGGGAATGTGTCATTTGTGACAGGGGTATCAGTTGAGTAGCATTGTTATGGCAGCTGATCGTTGGGGTTGGGAGTCTACATTGTTAGGCATCAATCATCGTGATTTACATGAATCTACACAGGTAGACTCACTGTGATTCATTGTCACATCCTGGTAGAGTCCAAGCTGATGAGAGGGCTTCACTTACACCTCCTGTCTAATATTCCTTGGAGTTGATTTAAGGGGGTAGCAGGATAAGCTGTGGCTCAGGGGCTCAGGTGTCTATGGTAGGTATGTCCTCACTTGGTGGTTGGTCAGGCAACAGTCAGGATACTGCTCGGGTGCTATGGATGCTCAGACTGGAACTTGTACAGAATTCCGGTACACAGGTGGAGCACAGGAACTCTCATGTACAGGAATTCATAGTCATAGTCAAGTCATAGTCAAGATAAGCCAGAAACAGGAGCAACTTGGTAGTAGAGGTACCAATTTAGAAAGGAAGAGCAAGGTTAAAGCAGAGTCAGGAGACAAGCCGGGTCAAACATAAGATAGAGGGATATGGGTCTAGTCCTGAGTCACAAGATAACAACCATGCAGCTATTCTCCTTAGTTGTGCTGTGCTTTAAATGGGATTCTGGGCACCAAAAGGCAGTGCCGTACATACGTGCAAATTCACCTTAATATTTGTGGATGCATATATAGCCTTGACTATGCACTGAATCACAAGCTGCACTATGCACATGTACTGATATTTGAGCATGATCATGCACTTGACCTCTTGACATGAAACATGGATTTTCATCAGGATCAATGTTTATTAAAAGAAAAACAAAGGATTTTTTTTAATGATGAGGTGTTTTATTTATTTATTTATTTGTTTTTGTAAATGAGTAGCCGGGGGGGGGGGGGGTGTTGTATATACCTCACACTCATTTACCTGGGAGGAAGCTAGCTTCCAGATTCTGTAGAATTCCCCTGCAAACCCCCCCAAAAAAATAATAGATGAAAAAAACAATATCAAACAATGTAAATTCCATTGTCAATCGTGTTGTCCATTGATCAAAGTCAATCACAATGAGCAAAGCCTGACAATGTAGAAGAACAGCCATAATGACTCACTGCCATGACTATGCTGTCCAACCGTTAGTCCCATTACAAATGCCAGCTCCCCAACACTGCTGCAAAATATACACTGTGCCAAGAAAAGTGGCTAAAGTTATTGGTCAACGTGGAGGAGACATCAACATCCCTCCTCTACACCTTGTCCCATCAGAGAATTGGAAAAAAAACAATGCATTCTATGAAAGGTGGTAATGTTAACCGAGTGACCCCCTGTGGTCAGTGTGTAGAGAAAAACCCCAGGAGGACTAGGAAGATTGTGGCCATCACTGTGATAGTGCTGACTATTACAGTGATTTCCAGCCTACTCAGTGGCCTATTCGGTATGAGATAGGCATACTCACATTCTGCCAAGCCAGACCAATGTAAGTATGCAATACAAATCATGCATAGCATTCAGTTTAACATTGTGCAAATATAAAATGTCTCTCAACATTGTTGCAACAAGTTGCAGGTAAAAAGAAGGGGCCCGTGTAGTGAAAGGGTTCTATATCCCACCCTTGGTCTATTTTTTGCTTTATGCTGTCTACACAGTGCACTAAGTATTGGCATAAAAATGAATAATTAAATCTCATGATAGCATCAGTTTATTGTTTTATAAATACCCAATTAATAAGCTATTTTCTAAAATACTGATATATTTCTCAGATTTTCTGCTTTACAGTAATATGGAATACAGCACGGTTTTATGCATTGACTATGCTTTCTTTTCTTTTTTAATGAGCTGTGCACTCTGTGAACACATTAACAATAATAATAGCTTGTCCCACAAACTAAATGTAATACTTCATTGTTAAATGAATTATTCTAGCTTTATGAAGGGAAAACTAGCATACTATAATTTTTCAACATCTAATAGAAAACTAAGAAAAGCAAATTTGTGTGTGTTTAGTTTTTTTTGCTGCTTCGGGTCCCATTAACTCTTAAATGTATATATTAACTACTTTAAGACTGGACACTTTCGCCCCCTTTCTGCCAAGGCCATTTTTTAGCTTTCAGTGCTGTTACATTGTGAATGACAGTTTATCAATTTTTTTTTTTTTTTAGACAAATAGAGATTTATTTTGGTGGTATTTAATCAAAACTTTTTTTACATTTTTGCTATATAAGTGAAAAAATATTGAAAATCGGAAAACAAAAACCCCACATTCTCTTAGTTTCTGTTTTTCAAATAACCTTTCTTTGTACATTTTTGCCAAAATGTATTATGCTACGTTAGTTTTGTAAAAATAACCCAAATAAGTATATATAATTTGGTTTGTTTGAAAGTTATTTTCAACAAACTGTGGTATATTTACACTATATTGTAAAAAGTATTGGGACACCTGTCTTTACACACACATGAACTTTAATGGCATCTCAGTCCTAGTCCATAGAGTTCAATATTGAGTTATTCCACCCTTTACAGCTATAGCGGCTTCAACTCTTCTGGGAAGGCTGTCCACAAGCCATCCTTCCAGAAGTGCATTTATGAGGTCAGGTGCTGATGATGGAGGAAAAGGCCTGGTGTGCAGTCTCTGCTCGAATTCATCCTAAAGGTGTTCTATTGGGTTGAGGTAAGGACTCTGTGCAGGCCAGTTAAGTTCCTCCACCCCAAACTCACTCATCCATGTTTTTATGGACCTTGCTTTGTGCACTGGTATGCAGCCATGTTGAAACAGGATCCCTAATCTGTTTCCACAAAGTTGGGAGCATGAAATAGTCCAAATTGTCTTGGTATGCTGACGCCTTAAGAGTTCCCTTCGCTGGAACTAAGGAGCCAAGCCCAACCCCTATAAAAAAATCCCACACCATAATTCCCCCCTACACTACACGGAGTGGGCATCAGTGATCTGGTGAGGGGCAAGTTAACTAGAGAGGGGGTAGGAAAGGCAGTGAACAGTTGTGCTATAAGCTTATGGTTATTGAAGAAACCATGAGCTTACAGCAGAAGCAGGAATGCAGGTCCGTAGGACGTATGGACCTGGCCAGTTGGAAGCAGTGAAAGGGTTAAAAAGAGGGTAAACATTACAATAATAACTAATATGTGTACACTAAAATACACCATAGCTTTGCCTAAAGTGAAACTAAAGTCTTGTTTTTTTGCTTAAAAATAGTGTTATACCTTCCTGCTTTGTGCAGTGGTTTTGTACAGAGCAGCCAAGATTCTCCTCTTCTTGGGTCCCTCTTAGGCGCTCCTGGCCTCCTGTTAAGTGCCCCCACAGCAAGCAGCTTTCTATGGTGTCACCTGAGTCGAGCTGTAGCTCCGTGTGTCCATTCAGACATGGAGTAGCAACTAGGCCCTGCCCCCTTCTCTCTCCTTATTGGCTCACAGACTTCATATGCCAACAATGGGAGCCAATAGCACTACACTGCTGTCTCAGCTAATAAGGAGGGAGAGTCCCGGGCAGCCGAGTCTCTCCTGCAATATCGCTGGAAAGAGATGGGCTCAGGTAAGTTTCTAGGGGGGGCTGCTGCACACTAAAGTTTTTTTACCTTAATGCATAGAATGCATTGAGATTAGGGAAGGGCCAAACTACCCCCTGTTTGGTTGACTGCAGAACTCCTAAACAGGGGAAATGTTCTAACGCGAACAGCGAACCCTATTGAAGTCTATTGGGGCCAAACAGGAAAGTCATTGTTAAAGGAGACTTCCAGATTCTGATAAGCCCCCCGCCCGCAGACCCCTACAACCACAACCCAGGGTTGTGGGGAAGGGGCCCTTATCTCCATCAACATGAGGTCAAGGTGCTTTGGGGTGGGGGGGCCAGAGCCCCCCTGTCCCAAAGCATCCAACCCCCCCATGTTGAGGACATGGTATTGCCTGGTATGGTTCAGGAAGGGGGGCACTCACTTGTCCCCTCCCCTTTCCTGATCTGCAAGGCAGCATGCTCGGAAAAGGGTCTGGTAAAGATATTGGGGGGACCCAATCGTTCCCTGAAAATGGTCCAATTCAGCAGGAACTAACCGACTTTCAGTCCGTGTGTACCACTAGCTGTTCAGCTCGTGTGGAAAGGTCATGCTTGAAAACTAGCATTTGATCTGCACTTTCAGACAAAAGTAGACAGTGGGTGCTTGTAATGACTGCAACGTATGGTGCCTTATAGAAGTTAGATGGAAATACAAGAAGTCCTTAGCTCTCTAAGAATGTCCCTTTCACTCATTTTTTGTGGAAATAGCATCATTTAGGTCATATTAGCCAATGATTTGGAATCTCTCAGGGTCTGTTTCTCAAAGCAACATAGTTCAAAATCCAAACATCTATATCTACCCAAACCCATAGCAATCTAGTGACAACCCTTCCATGATGTTAAAATGATGCCATTATCCAGCAAGAAAACAATGTATAATTATACAAATTCAAGTGCAGTGTGCCCAACATTACCTTGCAGTTAGCCCATAAATGTCTACTGGTTATACTCAATGTTAAGCCCCAGGAGCAGGAGACTTTTATGAACTGGTGGTTACAAGTTATTGTTGGTTCACTCTGCACAGGATTTTGTATATTTTTACACTGTTTTATTGGCAGCATCATGAGACATCATGGCATCATGAAAGGGAACACTAGGATATATATAGATATTTGGATTCATTGTATAATGTCACAGAGTCAACCGAAAAAAGGGATTCTGCAAGGCCTTAAAACCTTGGCTATTATGACCCATACAATACTGTTTTATCAAATGAAACAGACATTCTTGGAGTTCTAGTAATAAAAGGAAACATAGAATTTTGATACGTTTGAACATCTCTCTATGCAATAATAGGTTCCTCTGACATCACAAGCACTTGTTGTCATCACCAGGAACCTATTGGGTTATGAAATGAGAGGTGGTTGTAGGGTTACTTTTAGCATTTTTAAATCTGCATCCCTGTTTTGTCAGATAAGCTGATACAGCTGGTTAAATGTAAATTGGGGTTGATGTACTAATGGCAAATAGGCTGTTCACTTTACAAGTGCAGTTGCACTCTGCAAGCGCAGTTGCTCAAGGCTTAGTAAATGATGGGAAGCGTCACTTTGCGAAGAGTGCCCAATCACAAACAAAGAAAAAAAAAAAAAGTATTTTTTTCTTGCATATAATTGAACTTTCCCTCATTTACTACATTCTGGAGCAACTGCACTTGCAAAGTTCACAGTCTATTTGCCTTTAGTAAATCAACCCCATTGCATATGAGGGAATAACTTTATGCATAGCAGTATATTCAGAGAGATATGTGCTGGTTATTTTATGTGTACCAGACACTAGCTTGTTCTCTCTATTATATGTGTGCAGTACTGATTAAATAGTCATGTGCAAACACTCTAATCATTCTGATTTAGTTATAGGTTCAGGACGAGAAAGCAGATCCAAACAATTTGGTAAGAAACTCATCTGCAAATTCCCTTAATCCTTAATTCTAGGATTACACAGACTAGCTCGCTATTGCCCTCTTAAGGCGATTTTACAGTCCTGAAATGTAATTTACCTATATCTTAAACCACATAATAGATAAGAATTAAATAACGGCTACTTTAAAAAAAAAAACAGTTTTTTCTTTAGTGGAAACAAAAATCTTGTGAAAAATGCAATGAAACAAATGTCACTATATGCGAATAAACAGAACAAGTCATCCATATTTGGTTTCTGAGCCATTTCTAATGCCTGCACACTTCCATCAAAGCAATAAACCTGTCAAACCTTACAGAAAGGTTTTGCTTCAGGGTTAAATGCATTTGACAGGCTGACAGTTTGAAACAGAGAAGAAAATTATATATATATATATATATATATATATATTTATATATATATATATATATATATATATAGATATATATATATATATATATATATATAATAAAGTCCAAAGGAATTGCTGCACATAAAAAGCCCTTCTTCAGGTAGGAATACATAGAGATGTATTCCTATCTGAAGAAGGATGTTATCATGTTAGCCCAAACCTGTCATTCAGAATGCTTCTGATTTACATATATTCTATGGATGTTTTCAAATAACTTTAATGTGCAGAAATCCCTTTGGACTTTCTTTCATATATGGCCAGTGGGATGGCGTGATTGCGTTTGCACTGAAACAAATACTGTTGTGCTGTTCGCCACACCTGAGGTTGTATATAATATATATATATATATATATATATATATATATATAGTACAGTATGTATATATATAATACAAAATATCTATCTATCTATCTATCTATCTATCTATCTATCTATCTATCTATCTATCTATCTATCTATCTATCTATCTATCTATCTATCTATCTATCTATCTATCTATCTATCTATCTATCTATCTATCTATCTATCTATCTATCTATCTATCTATCTATCTATCTATCTATCTATCTATCTATCTATCTATCTACCTACCTATCTATCTATCTATCTATCTATCTTGTCAAAAGTTTTGGGACACTTGCCTTTACATGCACATGAACTTTAATGGCATCCCAGTCTTGGTACATATGGTTCAATATTGGGTTTGCCAACCTTTTGCAGCTATACCAGCTTTACCTCTTCTGGGAAGGTTTTTCATAAGATTTAGGAGTGTGTCTATGGGAATGTTCGACCATTCTTCCAGAAATGCATTTGTGAGGTCAGGCACTGATGTTGGACGAGAAGGCCTCACTCGCAGTCTCCTCTCTAATTCATCCCAAAAGTGTTCTATCTGGCTGAGGTCAGGACTCTGTGCAGGCCATTCAATTTCCTCTACCCCAAACTCACTCATTCATGTCTTCACTGGAACTAAGGGGCCAAGCCCAACCCCTGGAAAAACAACCCCACACCATAATCCCCCATCCACCAAAGGATTTGGACTAGTGCACAAAGCAAGGTCCATAGTTTGTAGTGTATTTGCATATAGGTAATTTGAAGCATTTCCTTAACTGTTCTGTGTTCTTTAATTACAACATTTGCTCTAAGTTACGTGATATCAGAAGGGGTGGTGCCACCGGGTGACATAGCCAGGTGGCCCCGCCCCTTGCCTATATAAGAAATGTCAAAGCACAGACGGCAGGAGGCCTTCCAGGAGGCAAGAGCGTTTTTAATTTTTTTCATTTTTCTGGTTCGGTGGGCAGCGTGATTGACGATGGATTTACATCGAGAGACACTATTTTTTTATTTTTGAATTTTTAATAAGGGATTTGTCAAAAACTGTCTCTTTATTACTTTTGTACACTTTATTGGTGAATGGGTAGGGGTAAAGGGGGCTTCCAGATTCTGATAAGCCCTTGCCCGCAGACCCCAACAACCACAGCCCAGGGTTGTCTGGAAGAGGCCCTTTTCCCCATTAACATGGGTGGGGGGGGGGCAGAGCCCACCTGCCCCAAAGCACCCACTCCCCATGTTGAGGGCATGTGGCCTGGTATGGTTCAGGAGGAGGGGGCCCCCTTTCCTGACCTGTCAGGCTGCATGCCTGGATAAGGGTCTGGTATAGATTTTGGGGGAGACCCCACAACATTTTTGTTTTGTTTTTTAGCGTAGGGTTCGCCTTCAAATCTATACCAGACCCGAAGGGTGACCTCACGCCATTTTTAAAAAAAAAAAATTTTAAAACGCGAGTGATGGCAATTGTAACCGCGAGTCATTTTAAATGGTATTTGACAATTTTATTTTCTACAGAAATTTCATTTTTGATGTAGCATGTTTTATGCCACTTTACAGGTACATTATGGGGACCCCCCAGGCACTATATTTAAAGGAGTTTTTCATTTTTTAATATAATTAAAATCACTGCTCCTGAAAAAACAATCGTTCCTTCTTTTTATTTTTTTTATTGCTACATGTCCTCCAGGTCAGTACTCCGATCCCCATTAATTACTTTTTAATATAAGCCCTCAAAATGGGCACTTTTGATTTTTCCTGTTCGCCTTCTATAGACTTCAATGGGGTTCACCATTGGGGGTAGAACATTTCCCCTGTTCGGGGTTCTGCTGTGAACTGAACAGGAGGGGTGTTCAGTACATCCCTAATCACCACCAAACTAGTTACAGTGCCCCTGATCATGGCCACAGCAGTCATAGTGTAATCTTAAGGACTTGTTCAATGCTCTCTGAAGAGCCAATCATTTTCACATGGTTCTTCATTGAGCATTTGACAGGCAGTGAGGATGCATTATATCACCTACTCACCACCTGCCTTAACTGACCCCACACAAGCCCCCCATTCACTTGAATGGGTCATGATCAGCAGGCGTACAGCTGCAAAACAAGGCATCATAGATGTGACATGTGTACATCTTCGGCCACTGCCTCTGCAGCTAAAGGGGGTAAAAATGTGGCTCAACCATGAGGTTTTACCACCCCCGACCTCTGATTGACGCCTGTACTAACCCTGTCCTGTTTATTGACTACCTTTTTGCCTGTTGCCTGGACCAAACCTTTCCTTGATAGCTGACTATGTCCCTGCCTGTGCCTGAACTGACCCTTTCACATGTCTGACTGACAATGTTCCTGTGAGATATCAGTCCCAGCCATCCCCTGCAGACAACTGCACTCCTGGAACCACAGGAACTCTTTTGTTCCTCCTTTCTTTAGTCTCCTGTACTTTCTGGCCAGTAAACATGGCATTCATTGGGGCAACTGGGGCTGCCATAGATGATGCTACACTAAGATATATTCCCTGATCACTCGTTCAAAGGCGAACATTACAGTACAGTTTTTCCCCTGTCCTGGTGCTCCATGGCCTCCAAAATGTGTTGAGTAGTCAGGAAAATATATGCATAATTTATGCCCCTGGAATGCCTGAAGGTGCTCCTTGGAGTTTTGGGTCCCTCTGTGTGGCTAGGCTGTGGAAAAGTCTCAAACATGTGGTATTGACATACTCAAAAGGAGAAGTAGAATGTGTTTTGGGGTGTAATTCTTAGTATGATTAAAATGTATGTTAGAAATCTATTCTTAATTAGCAACTCCGTGCATTTTCTTCCCTGCATTTTCCAAAAGCAAAAACATTACATTTAATTTAATTTTCAAAAGATTTACTATGCCTTTCAGAAAATAGTGTGAAAAAATAGTGCAGCGATAGAATAAACACAAATATAATCATAAACTCAACCTAAATTTATAAAGTGAGTACAATAGGTATATATCATAAAAATTCCCAAAAAAATAAATAAATTAATTAATTAAAATTATTTAAAAAGTTCATCACAGTCCATGACAGATAATCCAGAGGAGCCAGTATTCCCAGATAGGAGCCAGAAAATTAGATAGGGAGATAAGGGTGACTGAAAAGTTGATGGAAAACAATGTCCTCCAATCAGAGCCAATCAGAGCCAGGGAACGTCATAGATGACGTCTGGGGGTTGATCCAGATTACCATTAAAATTAAATATTTGAATGCACTATTGGAGTTTTTCCTTCTTTTCCATCACAATTGGTGACTGTCTACCTATGGTGTTGACCTGGAGTACTTGCAAATTATTTTGGTCTTATTCATGTATCCTCGTGGCCTATCTGGTGAGTATGACCTTATTCCCTTATAATTGGATGGAATGCTTTTATGACCACCTATCATTTAGTGGTCCACACATTCTGGTAAGGAGTTCCCTGTATCACTTGGAGAGTGAAGTGTTTTCCATCAACCTTTCAGTCACCCTTATCTCCCTGTCCGATTTTCTGGCTCCTTTCTGGGAATACTGGATCCTCTGGATTGTCTGTCATGGACTGTGATGAACTTTTTAAATACTTGTAATTAATTTTTTTTTTTTTTTTTTTGGGAATTTTTATGATATATACCTATTGTACTCACTTTATCAATTTAGGTTGAGTTTATGATTATATTTGCATTTATTCTAGCGCTACACTACTTTTTCACACTGGTTTATTGCTGGAAGCTTGTATTTTCCAGGTGCTAGCTGCTCTCCTCATTAGCGCAGTGATTGTTTGCTTTTAAAATGGTCTCATTTTGTCTGTGTTTTTACTGTGCTGGTGCTTCAGGGGCTCCAAAAAAGTAATAGGTAGTCAGACAAATTTACATGCCTAATTTATGCTCCTTGAAAGCCCAAAGGTGCTCCTTGGATTTTTAGCTCCTCTGTGCATCTAGGCTGTACAAAAGTCTCACACATATGGTATCCCCATATTCAGGAGGCATAGCAGAATATGTTTTGGGGTGGAATTATAGGTATATCTATGATGTTTGTGAGAAATAATTTTCAAACATTTTGAATTTAATTTCCTCATTTCATTTTAGGGCCTCAAGAAATATGATAGACAGTCATTACATCGGGACTTGTCAGTTTTCAAATATATATACCATAGTTTGTAGACTCTATACCTTCACACAGATCAAATAATATATACTGGTTTCGATTATTGTCATTCAAAGTGTGACAGAACTGAAAACTGAAAAAAGCCTGGACTGGAAAGAGGTGAATGTGTCCAGATTCGAAATGGTTAATTTTTTTGTTTTTTCATGTTTACATTTTTTTTTTAACTTCTAGATTTTTTCTATGCAAGTGTTAGGGAAATATTTCTATATAGATGTATATCACCAAAGCCTTTGCAAAGGTTCAGTTCTCAAAGCTTTACACAAAGATAAACATCTTTACTTTCTATGTTACTGTAATTTTGGAATCTCATTGGATTCAGCTGAAAATAGTTGTCCTTTTTTGGATAAACAATAAAGTTTTTCATTCTGGTGTTTAGATTTATTAATTGATATTAAGTTTTTTTTGTTAGATAAAAAAGGGTTAGGGCTAGCATTTGGGTTGGTGTTGTGGTTGACTTGGTTCATCAAAAAGCCATTGATCCCAATCTCAGTGTTGCATGGTGATCATATGGCTTTTTTAGAAAACAAAACCATATGAGTTTTTTTTCATGCACTCAAGCAGTTGTCACTTAAGCAGTGCACATAGTGAAATTTGAGTATAATTTGGAAGAAGGTAACATAGGTAATTTTACTGTAAAATCACTTTACTTATGCCTCCTTTAACTTTAAAGTTTGAGCTCACCTCAACTTCACCACACACACACACAGTTGGATCTGGAATTAATGTTTTTTTTGGCATTTTTAGCCTAGGGGATATATTATTAAAACAGCCTCCATTACACATACACAATTAAACACATTTACACTTTTCCTGGTGGCAACTAACAGTCCAAACTCAGTAAACTATTTTTAAAATAATTACTTTATTAAAAAAGTGAATACAGTTTTGAGCATGGCATCTTAAAACCATACATTATATACAGTAGGGGCAGTGTTTGTATAGATCAAAGGAGCTTCTTGTCACTCCTTATAAAAACTCTCTAGATAGGTGAGAGGGTCAAGATGCTTGAACAGTGTTAACTAGGAGAACATTTATTTCTCATTGCCTACTGAATGACACAAAGCTGACCTTTGCCAAATAACAACTGTTGACAGGGAACACTTCAGCTATCATTGTTAAGAATGATAAGGAAAAGGAAAAACAAACAACTGAAAGACCTTTTAGCATCACATGGCCAGGTCAGGACAACAAGCTTGGTTAATCCCTACAATGACAAAACGGAAATTTCTAAATCTTACCTGCAGTAAGACAATTACCTAATTCCAAACATTTTTGTCAGAAGTAAATTCTACAGTACACGCATACAGTAGCACGTTATGTGTATTTACATTATATTATTTAGTCATTATCTGCAGGGTTTCTTTGTAAGATCTATAGCAGGAATACAGGGTTTTTGTGTGAAATGGAGAAGGGGACATTTTTTGGATGCATTGTATGTAATAACTAGTCATTTTCTGAAACATACAGGGATACTTCCTGCTTGAGGTGAATTATTTGCCTTCAAGACATAAAAAATAGTAAGCAACTACAGATTAAAAGCTATTAATTTTGCATATTCATCATGCACAACATTATTATGCTGTACAGATCAATAAAACATCATCGAGTGAAAAATGTACAGGCTGCCATTGTCAATTTCTCCTCCAGAAAGTGCTACTTTCCTGCCTGTCATGCTGATATTTTCTTTGTAATATTTCACCTTAGTGAATCTAAGGTGATGTTATTGATTGAATATGGTTATGACCAATGACCATATATGATTAGTGACATCCCCCAACATCCCATGCCTGGTGTGTTTACACACAGCAGCTGATGGTCTAAGTGTCATTTAGTGGTAATAATGTGATATGGCAACATCGGGGGTGGCAGGTCATTGTGACGGTGGGTCCTTGTGATTGATAATTTATCTACTGTATATTATTGAACATAATTTACACTTTTAACGATGGACGTTTCAAGGTGTGGATGTCTTTATTTACCGTTGGCATTTTGGAGGAATGAGTATCAAGGTGTAATAATGTATCCAGTACTTATTTCCCTGGGGAAGTGGGGATATGTGGGGGCCCCCTAATTATAATGACATCTGATAGATTCCAATAAGCTCCACAAACCCCAACAGTCTTGGAGACTTGTCCTGGGCTACATGACTAATGATGAATTTACATGGGAGCACATTATATATATATATATGAGCTGATTGTTCTCTCAACATGGAGACAAGGTGTGTTGCAAGGCCTCCCTCCCTTCCTCCCCCTGCCCTTACAAGGTATGCTCCCAGTATTGATGGCAAAATGGCCTGATATGGGGTCCTTACACTCCCTTTTTCTTCTTCCTATGTAGCTTTAAGGCATTCTCCAAGCATGTTTCTAAAAGTCCCAAAAGGATTTGTGTATTTGTAATGTTTCCATTTAAGCTGTGCGAAAAGACTCTCTATATGAACAGCTCTACTGAACAGTATTTGTTACATTTATTTTTTGCATTGGTACATGCCACTGCTAGCAGTAACCAGCTACCCATGCCCTTTTTTTTTTTTTTAAACAAAGCTTGCAAATTTCCATGAAAAAGTACCAGAAAAAAAATTACAAGATTTGCCTACTATAGACTTTAATAGAGTCCAGCACTGTTTTCAGGGTTTGCAAACTTCCAGCTGGGTACGATGAACCTCAGATAAACTGAGCTTTGCCTATTTCTGAGTTAATGACTAGGAACAAATTTAGAGATATGAAAATCTGGCTTCTCTTTGACTTTCACTTGCTACACACTAGTTTTGGGTCAATAACTTAGCAGTATTGAAGCTAGACACACTAACAGTAACTAACTGTAATTAGCATTTTCAGAATGGGAGATGCTAGCCTTCACATATTTTTGTCAAGGCTGGTGTAATAAAAGGCTACATATCTATATTTTTATACGTTGGCTTAAAATATTGCAAGCTGCAATTAGATAATACACCAAATACAGTGCTATTGCCAAAATTCATTATTACAATTCTGTAAAATTAGCTTTTATGTAAAATCTATTTTAACCATATTACCCACAAAAGTGTTGAACTGTTTTTTCTTTCAGGTATGTGCAGCCCTCCGTAGATCTAACATGTTTCCTTTGTAAATTAGCTTTATATTTCTTGGGCTAAAAAAAAAGAAAAGTAATGCAGCCACCACATCTAAGGATTGGTAGGCTGCAACATATTACATTTTTGTTCTTGGGTTTAGTTATCCTTTAAAGTGTTCCTAAACCCACAACAATAAAATCAGTCTGCATATGCAGTGAAGCATGCTTGTTATACTCACTGTGGAGCCTAAGGTGTTAATCATCTGCATTGTGTAAAAAGGCTGTTTTAACCTGTCTCCTCTGATCCTCCCCTTCTTTTACAGTCCCCAATCTATCTGTTGATAGAACAGAGCCTTGGGGGCACGCTGCACATGCTCAGATTGGACTGTTGTGCTTGAGAGTTTTTTTTTTTTGGGAGAGTGCATGTGATCAGCACAGGGCCAATCAGCACTATCTAGACAGAGGGTCAGGGGTCCTGCAGCCTCATAGGATAATCAGGGGAGAATGAAAATTCCTTCTACAAGCTTTAACTAGACACTGATAGAAGTCACAAGGCTGCTCTAATTGCTGATGAGAAAAGGTATTTAGCAATTTATATTTATAAAATAATTGCATTTCTATGTTCTGTGTACTATGGGAGACCAGATAGAGGGAATCTAAGGTCCTGGGTTTAATAACACTTTAATATCAGGCCTACCAATGAAACCACTGATGAATACAGTGCTCTATCATACACAGTCAAGTTATTTAAATATGTGAATAAATATGTAACACATTATTATTGTTGTTTAGTTATCACAATTACATTTGAATAATACCCTTTACATTTCTCAAAGTTTCTGGAAAAAATAAATAAATAAATAAAATATAATAAAATTGGGAACTGTAGTATTTACCTACATAATGGTGGTAAAAATGTTAAACCAGCTCCCCTGCTGCAGAGGGAGGGCTCACTGCTGGATGAAATTGTATTGTGTAAGAAGTAGTTTACTGTTTGGACTCTAAAGCCTCGTACACACGCAACTAATTTCCGCCGACCGGTCGTCCATCTTTTGTCCAGAGTGGTGTTTTGTTGGTTGGAATGTGCTCTAGACTGCACACGAATTTTCCCGCACGACAGAATTCTACTTCAGAAGGGATGTCATGTGTTGGATTGCTTTCTTTGTGTTCTTTCATCTCTGAGCATGCCTAGTCTTGCTCATAAGATTTTTCCCCATCGAAATCTGTACTAATGAGACGAAAATGGGACGTGTTTTGACGGTCGACAAAAATTATATAGCCTGCACACCAGGATTTTTTCGGCCGAAAAGTCGGAGTCGGTTGTCGGAAGCATCATACTAACAAGCCGAAAATCGGCAGATCGGTCATCGGACGAAAATTCCCAGCCGAATTTACACTCGTGTGTTATATAGATCTTACATGTATTAAAGCTTTGCTTCCAAATCCTGCATCGAAAAACAAACATTTGAAACAAACATAATGTTTAGCTTTATGTATTTGGCCACATTTTATGTTTTACCCAGAGCAGTCTATTAAATATAGAGGGGAATTATATGATATGTGTAGTTATTTATAAAGTCAAAGGTATATTTATCATAGTGATAATGGTATAACAAAGTGTAAGAAAACACTAGCACTGCAAATACAGATTATCAGAACTGCAACAAAGTGGCATAGTAAAATCAACTAACTCAGTCAAATGTTCCATAGTATTTAGCATTTTCTGGCATACTTCACCTCTCTTCATCACCTACATTTGACCCTTCTTTCCACTGAAAACAAGTAAGTCAAAATGAAGAATGTAAAAAATTCTGAGAGTTTTTTAAGAGTGGTGGTTCACTGGAAGTAACGTCAAATTCCTCTTCTGAAATATTTCACTCTACAGGAGTAAAGTTCAGTTTTCATAACCAGTAATAAATGATTGGATTAATTAAATGATAAAAAGCAGGGACATAGCTACACAACTAAGTACAAATTAAAAAAAAAGAATAAATACATAAAGAAATATGAACCTCTAAGCAAATTTGTTTTTAGCAAAATAAAACAGATACTTGTTTTCTTCCTTTTTGGATCAATTAACTATATTGACTTTACCAAATTTCCAGCAGGTTTTTTAATTGGATAAACAGAAACTACAAGAACATTTCTGTCTCTAAAGGCAGCCTACATTATAGGCAGATTTCAAGTACTGTTGGCTCTAGATTTAGGCAGTTGGAAGGATTTCAAAATCCATACCCTTCTTCGTTTGACACTGCGTAAGAACTTCACACTGTATGTATTAAAATTAAAAGAACTAGACATGTCAGGACTAGGTCATTTGGTGCAATATAGGTCAGATTTCATAATCTTTGCATAGGGCCAATCAATATTATATAAATCCTACAAAGCAAATGGTACAATAGAAACAATTGCTTTGGATCACACAATCACCAGTGATGACAGATTTTGACATCTCACTGTTGATATCTGAGTAAATATGATTAGACATGACAGTCAGCTACTCATCATGTTCCCTGAAAGTATCAGGGATTCAATTTTAAGTGCATCTAAATGTAATATATTGAAGCTGACAAGTCCTTAGAGGCGGTGGATGTATTATTATTTTTATTTTTTTTGCAGGTTTCTTTTCTTTTATTTTCAGCTAGTGATCCTGATAGTAACACACTTTCTGTCCTATTGTGACAACACTCCCTCACCATATTATATTTATGTTGAAGCAGCTCTGTCCCCTATTGTCTGGTTGAAGGCGTTATATCAGGATGATGCCTACAGCTACAGGCATCATCCCGGTATCTTTTTTTTTGTGGATGGTGAAGGGCTTTAATGTAAAAGTGCTCCTAGTGACTAATTAGCCACTTAATCATGTTTACAGGAGGTGGAAAGCCCCCTTCCCGCCATCTTACCAGGATCTCCTGCCCCAGTCAGGACTGGAACATTTACAAACATCTCTGTGGTCTAATAAACTTCAAGTTTCAGTCTACTGTAAACAGGCAGTTACTGACCTTTGAAAGCATCAGATCAAACCAATCTTGGTTTGATCTGATGCTTTTAAGGACAGAGATCCCAGATCTCTCAGTAAAAAGCACATGTCATGGCCCATGCTATCACAAGGAATGTTGTTCATCCCCTATGATAGCAATAAAGTTGATGGCGTGCCATGTCATCTGCTAGTATTGGTCCACTATGTTTTATCCAGTCCAAAGTCAGCCTAGCCCTCTACCAGGAAGTTATAGAGCCCTGAATGCTTCCCTCTGCTGAATAGCTTTATGGAGATGCTGATTTCATTTTCCAGCAGGACGTGGCACCTGCCCACACTGCCAAAAGTACCAATACCTGGTTTAATGATCATGATATCACTGTGCTTGATTGACCAGCAAACTCACCTGACCTAAACCCCATAGAGAATCTGTGGGGTATTGTCAAGAGGAAGATGAGATACGCCAGATCCAGCAATGCAGATGAGCTGAAGACTGCTATCAAAGCAACACGGCTTCCATAACACCTTAGCAGTGCCACAGGCTGATTGCCTCAATGCCAAGCTGCATTGATGCAGTGATTCATGCAAAAGGAGCCCTGACTGCTTATTGAGTGCATAATATAAAGTACATGGACATACTTTTTAGTAAGCCAACATTTCTGTATTAAAAATCCTTTTTCTTCATTGGCATTATGTGATGTTCTAATTTTCTGAGATACTGAATTTTGGGTTTTCACTAGCTGTAAGCCGTATTCATCAAAATTAAATGAAAGAAATGCTTGAAATATATCACTCTGTGAGTAACGCATCTATATAAAATATATGTTTCAGTTTTTGAATTGAATTACTCAAATAAATTAACTTTTTATATATATACAGTATCTCACAAAAGTGAGTACATTTTTGTGAATATTTTATTATATCTTTTCATGTGACAACACTGAAGAAATTACACTTTGCTACAATGTAAAGTAGTGAGTGTACAGCTTGTATAACAATGTAAATTTGCTGTCCCCTCAAAATAACTCAACACACAGCCAATAATGTCTAAACCACTGGCAACAAAAGTGAGTACACCTCTAAGTGAAAATGTCCAAATTGGGCCCAAAGTGTCAATATTTTGTGTGGCCACAATTATTTTCCAGCACTGCCTTAACCATCTTGGGCATGGAGTTCACTAGAGATTCACAGGTTGCTACTGGAGTCCTCTCCCACTCCTTTATGGAGGAGTGGCAAGAAGAAAGCCATTTCTTAAAGATATCCATAAAAAGTGTAATTTAAAGTTTGCCACAAGCCACCTGGGAGACACACCAAACATGTGGAAGAAGGTGCTCTGGTCAGATGAAATCAAACTTTTTGGCGACAATGCAAAACGTTATGCTTGGAGTAAAAGAAACACAGCTCATCACCCTGAACACACCATCCCCACTGTTAAACATGGTGGTGGCAGCATCATGGTTTGGGCCTGCTTTTCTTCAGCAGTGACAGATGGTTAAAATTGATGGAAAGATGGATGGAGCCAAATACAGGACCATTCTGGAAGAAAACCTGATCGAGTCTGCAAAAGACCTGAGACTGGGATGGAGATTTGTCTTCTAACAAGACAATGATCAAAAACATAAAACAAAATCTACAATGGAATGGGTCACAAATAAACATATCCAGGTGTTAGAATGGCCAAGTCAAAGTTCAGACCTGAATCCAATCGAGAATCTGTGGAAAGAACTGAAAACTGCTGTTTAGGGTTGAGCGGACACCTAGATGTCCGTGTTCGACGGGTTCGGCCGAACTTTAAAAAAAAGTCCGGGTCCGTGTCCCGGACTTTTACCAAACTTTTCCCGGACACCGAACCCCATTGAAGTCAATGGGGACCCGAACTTTAAGGCACTAAAATGGCTCTAAAACACCAATGGAAAGGGCTAGAGTGCTGCAAATGGCAGCAAAACGTAGTTAAGAGCATGGCAAGTGCTCTGCAAACAAATGTGGATAGGGAAAAAACTTAAAACAACAAAAAAAAAACAGAAAAATAAAACAATGTTCTTCATCTCTGAAGGACGAGGCCCATAAGGAGTAGGAGGGAGGTTGAGGTGGTGGTGGATGTGGCGGTGTCATAGGCGTGCGCACAGGGTGTGCCTGGTGTACCTGGGCACACCCTAATCACCTAGGGCACATAGCATTATCGCTCTGTTTGCCAGTGAGGAGATGGGAAAGATCTCCCTCGCACCTGCTCTGCTCTATTTCTCTTTGCCAGCAGGGAGAGTAATGTATCGGGGCCATGTACATGTAGGCAAACACATGCATGTGTATTTCAACTTTGGGGTGCACACCCTAATGCAATAGGCTGCGCACACCTATGGGCGGTGTAGGTGGAAGCGGCGGTGGAGGAGGACCAGGGCCGGATTAAGAGCATCATGGTCTTGGTGCTGAGGATTTTGAAGGGCCTTAAGGGCCGTGCCTTGGCATGCACCCAGAGGAGGAAGGGTGCAGCCATGCATGCCTAATTCAACATGGGATGCTGTCTCTGAAGCCCATAAACACATCCATGCATCGGCAACTGTCCCTCCTTGTCCAGCCTTCGCGCTGTGTGGGGAGGTTCTGAGGGTGCTGCCTGGGGAAGCGAGCATAGAAGCCAGACTTCTGTGTTTACAAGTGACAGAAGAGCGGTCACAGTGAATATGGCCAACCCGGGGCCTATATAAAAGGTAGGGGCCTGCATGGAGCTGCAGCTCCAATAGCCCCTACGTTAATCTGGCCCTGAGGAGGAGGACGAGGTAGCCAACACTGCTTCTTTTCACAAATTTTAAATGAGGGTACACCCCAAAAGAGTGAGAAAGAGCAAAAATGGAACAATGGCTGGGTAAGGTCGGTATCCATTGCTATTCTGCACAAGGTACGGAAAAGTCCCGTGGGATCCATGCCTGGTTCATTTTAATGAACGTGAGCTTGTCCACATTGTCTCTGGACAGGCGGCTGCGCTTGTCTGTTATAACACCCCCCAGCCGTGCTAAATACCCGTTCAGATAATACACTGGCTGCAGGGCACGCCAGCACCTCCAAGGCGTAAAGGGCAAGCTCAGGCCATGTGCCCAATTTGGAGACCCAGAAGTTGAAGGGGGCAGACCCCTCATTCACTACATGTAGGCGTGTGCACACATACTGCTCCACCATGTTGGTAAAATGCTGCCTCCTGCTAAGACGTTCCATCTGAGCTGCTGGTGCTGCTGTTTGTTGTGGCGTGCTGACAAAGCTTTTCCACATTTCGGCCATGCTAACCCTGCCTTCTGAGGTGCTGGCGGTGCCCTGGTTGAGTTGGCGACCTCCTCCTCCTCCTCCTCTGCCTTGTGCTTCCACTGTGGCCCCGCTGTCAGATGGGAATGCCAGCAGCATCGCGACTACCAGCGTGCGCTTGTACTCGCGCATCTTGCGATCGCGCTCCAGTGAGTGAATTAAGGACGGTACGTTGTCCTTGTAACGGGGATCCAGCAGCGTGGCCACCCAGTAATCAGCACAAGTTAGAATGTGGGCAACTCGGCGGTCGTTGTGGAGACACTGCAGCATGTAATCGCTCATGTGTGCCAGGCTGCCCAGAGGCGACGAAAGGCTGTCCTCTGTGGGAGGTGTATCGTCCGTGTCCTCTGTATCCCCCCAGCCACGCACCAGTGATGGCCATGAGCTGGCCTGGGTGCCACCCTGCTGTGAACATGGTTCCATCTCCTCCTCCAGCTCCTCCTCCTCCTCATCCTCCAGAACTGTGCCCCTGCTGGACAATTGTGTCCCTGGCGTTTGTGTGTGCAGGAACCCACCCTCGGAGCCCCTTGCGAATGACTGCCCTGAAAGCCTTTGAAATGTTACCTCTTCATCCTCCTCCTCCTCCTCCTCATCCTGTGCCACATCCTCTTCCATCATCGCCCGAATTGTTTTTTCAAGGAGGCATAGAAGTGGGATAGTTAAGCTGAGAACGGCGTCATTGCCACTGGCCATGTTGGTGGAGTACTCAAAACAGCGCAACAAGGCACACAGGTCTCGCATGGAGGCCCAGTTATTGGTGGTGAAGTGGTGCTGTTCCGCAGAGCGACTCACGCGTGCGTGCTGCAGCTGAAACTCCACTATGGCCTGCTGCTGCTTGCACAGTCTTTCCAGCATGTGCAAGGTGGAGTTCCACCTTGTGGGCACGTCACATATGAGGCGGTGAGCGGGAAGGCCGAAGTTACGCTGCAGCGCTGCCAGGCGAGCAGCAGCAGGGTGAGAACGCCGAAAGTGCGCACAAACGGCCCGCACTTTCTGCAGCAGCTCTGACATATCGGGGTAGTTTTTAAGGAACCTCTGCACCACCAAATTCAGCACATGCGCCAGGCAAGGGATGTGCGTCAAACCGGCTAGGCCCAGAGCTGCTATGAGATTTCTCCCGTTATCGCACACCACCAGGCCGGGCTTGAGGCTCGCTGACAGCAACCACTCATTTGTTTGCTGTTCCATGCTCCTCCACAACTCCTGCGCGGTGTGTGGTTTGTCCCCCAAACAGGCAAGTTGTAAAACTGCCTGCTGTCGTTTACCCCTGGCCGTGCTGAAGTTGGTGGTGAAGGTGTTACGCTGTCCGGATGAGGAGGCGGTAGAGGATGAGGAAGCGGAGTAGGAGGAGTTAGGAACAGGAGGCAAACTGAAGCGCCCTGCAATCCTCGGTGGTGGAAGGACATGCGCCAAATTGCTATCCGCCTCAGGCCCATCCGCCACTGCATTTACCCAGTGTGCCGTTAGGGAGATATAACGCCCCTGACCGTGCTTACTGGTCCACGTATCGGTAGTTAGGTGAACCTTGGCACAGATGGCGTTGCGCAGTGCACACCTGATTTTTTCCCCCACTTGGTTGTGTAGGGAAGGGATGGCTTGCCTGGAAAAGTAGTGGCGGCTGGGCACGACGTACTGTGGGACAGCCACCGACATAAGGTTTTTAAAACTGTGCGTCTCCACCAGACGGAATGACAGCATTTCAAAGGCCAATAATTTTGAAATGCTGGCATTCAGGGCCAGGGATCGCGGGTGGGTAGGGGGGTACTTCCTCTTCCTCTCAAGTGTTTGGGAGATGGAAATCTGAACGCTTCCACGGGACATTGTGGAGATGGTTGTTGGTGACCCAGGTGGTGGTGTTGCTGACAGATCGTCTGTTTGCGGGTGGCAGGTGCCGGTATCACTACAGATGTGGCTGGAGCGGCCGAGACTGCAGCAGAAGAGGAAGCAGGATGAGCCAGAGACGTTTCTTGGTTTTGAAGGTGTGTACTCCACTGCAGCTCGTGCTTTGCACTTAGATGCCTGATCATGCAGGTTGTTCTCAGGTTGAGAAGGTTTATGCCTCGCTTCAAGCTCTGATTGCACAGGGTGCAAACCACTCGTGTCCTGTCATCAGCACATTTTCTAAAGAACTTCCACGCTAGAGAACTCCTTTGAGCTGACTTTGGTGCGCTCGTTCCCTTGCTGCGTGGGGCAGTAGCGGGTGTAGTGTCTAGGGCATGGCCGCTCCGCTTCTGCACCCTGCTCCCTCTTCTGCTGTGCTGGTGGCTCTGTGCGACCACCGCCTCTTCCTCCAAACTACTCAGGTCACCTGCATGACGTTCATTCCATGTGGGGTCGAGGACCTCATCGTCCTCCACATCATCTTCCACCCAGTCTTCACCCCTGCCCTCCTTGTCGGTCTCCACAATGCTGAACGCCGCAGCAGTTGGCACCTGCGTTTCGTCATCATCGGAGACGTGCTGCGATGATCCTTGCATGTACTCATCTTGAGAAATAAGTGGTTGGGCATCGCTGCACTCAATCTCTTCCACTTCTGGGGCAGGGCTAGGTGGATGGCCCTGGGAAACCCTGCTGACAGAGTCATCAAAAAGAAGAAGAGACTGCTGTATGGCTAGGGGCTCAGACTGCTTGCCTGATTTGCAAGGGGGTGAGGTGAAAGACGGTTGGACATCGGCTGCAGGTGCCAACTGTGACCTTTCTGCAGTAGACTGGGTGGGAGACAATGTGAAGGAACTGGAGGCACTGTCAGCAGCAAACCAATCTACTATCGCCTCCACTTGTTCTGGCCTCATCACTTCTAGGGGCGTATGATGCCCTACCAAATACTGATGCAGGTTCTGTCGCCTACTCACACTTGAGGAAGGTGTTTCACTTGTGCGTGTAGCTGGCACAGATCGACCACGTCCTCTCCTTGCAACAGGAGCTCTAGCAGCAGCACCACCACGACCCAGGCCACGGCCCCTATTTGACGCTCTCCTCATATTTCTGAAATTTAAGATCTTGCCCTAGAAAGGTCTTTATTGAATAGCGGAACAAAAGAACAACAGTATCGCACGGGTGTATCTCACAGTCAAATATGCAAACTATGCCGCAATTTAATGTTTTTTACACCAAAAGGGTGTGTATTGAATAGCGGAATAGGATAAAAAACTGTGTATCTCACACGTACAAACACAGACTAGGCCCGATTAAATTTTTTCCTACCCTAAAGGGAGGATGAGGAAGAGGAGTATGGAACAGGCAGCACCCTCAAATCTTCAGAAGTATGAGATGAACCCCAAAAACTTGGAAAGGTGGATCTCACACGTACCGACACAGACTATTCCGCAATTTAATTGAGCCCCAAAGGTTTTTATAGAATAGCGGAATAGGAAATATGATCAAAAAAAAGTGTATGTTTTTCACACGTACAGAAGCACACTAGGCCCCAATTACTATTGTTTGTACACCTAAAAGGATGGATGAGGAAGAGGAGGAGGAGGAGTATAGAACAGGCAGCACCCTCAAAGCTTCAGAAGTATGAGATGAACCCCAAAAACTTGGAAAGGTGGATCTCACACGTACCGACACAGACTATTCCGCAATTTAATTGAGCCCCAAAGGTTTTTATTGAATAGCGGAATAGGAAATATGATAAAAAAAAAGTGTATGTTTTTCACACGTACAGAAACACACTAGGCCCCAATTACTATTGTTTGTACACCTAAAAGGATGGATGAGGAGGAGGAGGAGGAGGAGGAGTATAGAACAGGCAGCACCCTCAAAGCTTCAGAAGTATGAGATGAACCCCAAAAACTTGGAAAGGTGGATCTCACACGTACCGACACAGACTATTCCGCAATTTAATTGAGCCCCAAAGGTTTTTATTGAATAGCGGAATAGGAAATATGATAAAAAAAAAGTGTATGTTTTTCACACGTACAGAAGCACACTAGGCTCCAATTACTATTGTTTGTACACCTAAAAGGATGGATGAGGAGGAGGAGGAGGAGGAGTATAGAACAGGCAGCACCCTCAAAGCTTCAGAAGTATGAGCTGAACCCCAAAAACTTGGAAAGGTGGATCTCACACGTACCGACACAGACTATTCCGCAATTTAATTGAGCCCCAAAGGTTTTTATAGAATAGCGGAATAGGAAATATGATCAAAAAAAAGTGTATGTTTTTCACACGTACAGAAGCACACTAGGCCCCAATTACTATTGTTTGTACACCTAAAAGGATGGATGAGGAGGAGGAGGAGGAGGAGTATATAACAGGCAGCACCCTCAAAGCTTCAGAAGTATGAGATGAACCCCAAAAACTTGGAAAGGTGGATCTCACACGTACCGACACAGACTATTCCGCAATTTAATTGAGCCCCAAAGGTTTTTATAGAATAGCGGAATAGGAAATATGATCAAAAAAAAGTGTATGTTTTTCACACGTACAGAAGCACACTAGGTCCCAATTACTATTGTTTGTACACCTAAAAGGATGGATGAGGAAGAGGAGGAGGAGGAGTATAGAACAGGCAGCACCCTCAAAGCTTCAGAAGTATGAGATGAACCCCAAAAACTTGGAAAGGTGGATCTCACACGTACCGACACAGACTATTCCGCAATTTAATTGAGCCCCAAAGGTTTTTATTGAATAGCGGAATAGGAAATATGATCAAAAAAAAGTGTATGTTTTTCACACGTACAGAAGCACACTAGGCCCCAATTACTATTGTTTGTACACCTAAAAGGATGGATGAGGAGGAGGAGGAGTATAGAACAGGCAGCACCCTCAAAGCTTCAGAAGTATGAGATGAACCCCAAAAACTTGGAAAGGTGGATCTCACACGTACCGACACAGACTATTCCGCAATTTAATTGAGCCCCAAAGGTTTTTATTGAATAGCGGAATAGGAAATATGATCAAAAAAAAGTGTATGTTTTTCACACGTACAGAAGCACACTAGGCCCCAATTACTATTGTTTGTACACCTAAAAGGATGGATGAGGAGGAGGAGGAGGAGGAGTATAGAACAGGCAGCACCCTCAAAGCTTCAGAAGTATGAGATGAACCCCAAAAACTTGGAAAGGTGGATCTCACACGTACCGACACAGACTATTCCGCAATTTAATTGAGCCCCAAAGGTTTTTATTGAATAGCGGAATAGGAAATATGATCAAAAAAAAGTGTATGTTTTTCACACGTACAGAAGCACACTAGGCCCCAATTACTATTGTTTGTACACCTAAAAGGATGGATGAGGAGGAGGAGGAGGAGGAGGAGTATAGAACAGGCAGCACCCTCAAAGCTTCAGAAGTATGAGATGAACCCCAAAAACTTGGAAAGGTGGATCTCACACGTACCGACACAGACTATTCCGCAATTTAATTGAGCCCCAAAGGTTTTTATTGAATAGCGGAATAGGAAATATGATCAAAAAAAAGTGTATGTTTTTCACACGTACAGAAGCACACTAGGCCCCAATTACTATTGTTTGTACACCTAAAAGGATGGATGAGGAGGAGGAGGAGGAGGAGTATAGAACAGGCAGCACCCTCAAAGCTTCAGAAGTATGAGATGAACCCCAAAAACTTGGAAAGGTGGATCTCACACGTACCGACACAGACTATTCCGCAATTTAATTGAGCCCCAAAGGTTTTTATTGAATAGCGGAATAGGAAATATGATCAAAAAAAAGTGTATGTTTTTCACACGTACAGAAGCACACTAGGCCCCAATTACTATTGTTTGTACACCTAAAAGGATGGATGAGGAGGAGGAGGAGGAGGAGTATAGAACAGGCAGCACCCTCAAAGCTTCAGAAGTATGAGATGAACCCCAAAAACTTGGAAAGGTGGATCTCACACGTACCGACACAGACTATTCCGCAATTTAATTGAGCCCCAAAGGTTTTTATAGAATAGCGGAATAGGAAATATGATCAAAAAAAAGTGTATGTTTTTCACACGTACAGAAGCACACTAGGCCCCAATTACTATTGTTTGTACACCTAAAAGGATGGATGAGGAGGAGGAGGAGGAGTATAGAACAGGCAGCACCCTCAAAGCTTCAGAAGTATGAGATTGTGTTCACTGTACCCCACAAAGATTGTGTTCACTGTACCCCACAAAGATTGTGTTCACTGTACCCCACAAAGGTTTTGTTCACTGCACCCCACAAAGATTGTGTTCACTGCACTCCAAAAGGATTGTCTTCACTGCACCCCACAAAGATTGTGTTCACTGTACCCCACAAAGGTTTTGTTCACTGCACCCCACAAAGATTGTGTTCACTGTACCCCACAAAGGTTTTGTTCACTGCACCCCACAAAGATTGTGTTCACTGTACCCCCCAAAGATTTTGTTCACTGCACCCCACAAGGATTGTCTTCACTGCACCCCACAAGGATTGTCTTCACTGCACCCCACAAGGATTGTCTTCACTGCACCCCACAAAGATTGTGTTCACTGTACCCCACAAAGATTTTGTTCACTGCACTCCAAAAGGATTGTCTTCACTGCACCCCACAAAGATTGTGTTCACTGTACCCCACAAAGGTTTTGTTCACTGCACCCCACAAAGATTGTGTTCACTGTACCCCACAAAGGTTTTGTTCACTGCACCCCACAAAAATTGTGTTCAGTGTACCCCCCAAAGATTTTGTTCACTTCACCCCACAAGGATTGTCTTCACTGCACCCCACAAGGATTGTCTTCACTGCACCTCACAAAGATTGTGTTCACTGTACCCCACAAAGGTTGTGTTCACTGCACCCCACAAAGGTTTTGTTCACTGCACCCCACAAAGATTGTGTTCACTGCACCCCACAAAGTTTTTGTTCACTGCACCCCACAAAGATTGTGTTCACTGTACCCCACAAAGATTGTGTTCACTGTACCCCACAAAGGTTTTGTTCACTGCACCCCACAAAGATTGTGTTCACTGTACCCCACAAAGGTTGTGTTCACTGCACCCCACAAAGGTTTTGTTCACTGCACCCCACAAAGATTGTGTTCACTGCACCCCACAAAGATTGTGTTCACTGTACCCCACAAAGGTTTTGTTCACTGCACCCCACAAAGATTGTGTTCACTGCACTCCAAAAGGATTGTCTTCACTGCACCCCACAAAGATTGTGTTCACTGTACCCCACAAAGATTTTGTTCACTGCAACCCACAAAGATTGTGTTCACTGTACCCCACAAAGATTTTGTTCACTGCACTCCAAAAGGATTGTCTTCACTGCACCCCACAAAGATTGTGTTCACTGTACCCCACAAAGGTTTTGTTCACTGCACCCCACAAAGATTGTGTTCACTGTACCCCACAAAGATTGTGTTCACTGTACCCCACAAAGGTTTTGTTCACTGCACCCCACAAAGATTGTGTTCACTGTACCCCACAAAGGTTGTGTTCACTGCACCCCACAAAGGTTTTGTTCACTGCACCCCACAAAGGTTTTGTTCACTGCACCCCACAAAGATTGTGTTCACTGTACCCCACAAAGGTTTTGTTCACTGCACCCCACAAAGATTGTGTTCACTGTACCCCCCAAAGATTTTGTTCACTGCACCCCACAAGGATTGTCTTCACTGCACCCCACAAGGATTGTCTTCACTGCACCCCACAAAGATTGTGTTCACTGTACCCCACAAAGATTTTGTTCACTGCAACCCACAAAGATTGTGTTCACTGTACCCCACAAAGATTTTGTTCACTGCACTCCAAAAGGATTGTCTTCACTGCACCCCACAAAGATTGTGTTCACTGTACCCCACAAAGGTTTTGTTCACTGCACCCCACAAAGATTGTGTTCACTGTACCCCACAAAGGTTTTGTTCACTGCACCCCACAAAGATTGTGTTCACTGTACCCCACAAAGATTGTGTTCACTGTACCCCACAAAGGTTTTGTTCACTGCACCCCACAAAGATTGTGTTCACTGTACCCCTCAAAGGTTGTGTTCACTGCACCCCACAAAGGTTTTGTTCACTGCACCCCACAAAGGTTTTGTTCACTGTACCCCACAAAGGTTTTGTTCACTGCACCCCACAAAGATTGTGTTCACTGTACCCCACAAAGGTTTTGTTCACTGCACCCCACAAAGATTGTGTTCACTGTACCCCCCAAAGATTTTGTTCACTGCACCCCACAAGGATTGTCTTCACTGCACCCCACAAGGATTGTCTTCACTGCACCCCACAAAGATTGTGTTCACTGTACCCCACAAAGATTTTGTTCACTGCACCCCACAAAGATTGTGTTCACTGTACCCCACAAAGATTTTGTTCACTGCACTCCAAAAGGATTGTCTTCACTGCACCCCACAAAGTTTGTCTTCACTGTACCCCATAAAGGTTTTGTTCACTGCACCCCACAAAGATTGTGTTCACTGTACCCCACAAAGGTTTTGTTCACTGCACCCCACAAAGATTGTGTTCACTGTACCCCACAAAGGTTTTGTTCACTGCACCCCACAAGGATTGTCTTCACTGCACCCCACAAGGATTGTCTTCACTGCACCCCACAAAGATTGTGTTCACTGTACCCCACAAATATTTTGTTCACTGCACCCCACAAAGATTTTGTTCACTGTACCCCACAAAGATTTTGTTCACTGCACTCCAAAAGGATTGTCTTCACTGCACCCCACAAAGATTGTGTTCACTGTACCCCACAAAGGTTTTGTTCACTGCACCCCACAAAGATTGTGTTCACTGTACCCCACAAAGGTTTTGTTCACTGCACCCCACAAAGTTTGTTTTCACTGTACCCCACAAAGATTGTGTTCACTGTACCCCACAAAGGTTTTGTTCACTGCACCCCACAAAGATTGTTTTCACTCTACCCCACAAAGATTGTGTTCACTGTACCCCACAAAGGTTTTGTTCACTGCACCCCACAAAGATTGTGTTCACTGTACCCCACAAAGGTTGTGTTCACTGCACCCCACAAAGGTTTTGTTCACTGCACCCCACAAAGATTGTGTTCACTGCACCCCACAAAGATTGTGTTCACTGTACCCCACAAAGGTTTTGTTCACTGCACCCCACAAAGATTGTGTTCACTGTACCCCACAAAGGTTGTGTTCACTGCACCCCACAAAGGTTTTGTTCACTGCACCCCACAAAGATTGTGTTCACTGCACCCCACAAAGATTGTGTTCACTGTACCCCACAAAGGTTTTGTTCACTGCACCCCACAAAGATTGTGTTTACTGTACCCCACAAAGATTGTGTTCACTGTACCCCACAAAGGTTTTGTTCACTGCACCCCACAAAGATTGTGTTCACTGTACCCCACAAAGGTTGTGTTCACTGCACCCCACAAAGGTTTTGTTCACTGCACCCCACAAAGATTGTGTTCACTGCACCCCACAAAGATTGTGTTCACTGTACCCCACAAAGGTTTTGTTCACTGCACCCCACAAAGATTGTGTTCACTGTACCCCACAAAGATTGTGTTCACTGCACTCCAAAAGGATTGTCTTCACTGCACCCCACAAAGATTGTGTTCACTGTACCCCACAAAGGTTTTGTTCACTGCACCCCACAAAGATTGTGTTCACTGTACCCCACAAAGGTTTTGTTCACTGCACCCCACAAAGATTGTGTTCACTGTACCCCCCAAAGATTTTGTTCACTGCACCCCACAAGGATTGTCTTCACTGCACCCCACAAGGATTGTCTTCACTGCACCCCACAAAGATTGTGTTCACTGCACCCCACAAAGGTTTTGTTCACTGCACCCCACAAAGATTGTGTTCACTGTACCCCCCCAAAGATTTTGTTCACTGCACCCCACAAGGATTGTCTTCTCTGCACCCCACAAAGATTGTGTTCACTGTACCCCCCAAAGATTTTGTTCACTGCACCCCACAAGGATTGTCTTCACTGCACCCCACAAAGATTGTGTTCACTGTACCCCCACAAAGGTTTTGTTCACTGCACCCCACAAAGATTTTGTTCACTGCACTCCAAAAGGATTGTGTTCACTGCACCCCAAAAAGATTGTGTTCACTGCAGCCCACACACAGAAAAATGGATGTGGATCACTGACACCTGCCTATCTCCTATCCCACACCACACAGCAATATCGTTTGTAGTTTGTAGAACACAGTTTCCCTAAAATTCAGCAGACTCTGTCCCTAACAGGATTGAGAAGAGATCGTAGATCAGGAGAACTAAGTGCAGACCCCACCCCACACAGCAATATCGATTGTAGTTTGTAGAACACTCTGACCCTAAAATTCAGCAGCAGCCTCTCCCTAACAGGATTGAGAAGAGATCGTAGATCAGGATTGAGTGCAGACCCCACCCCCCACACAGCAATATCAATTGTAGTTTGCAGAAGACACTGACCCTATAATTCAGCAGACTCTATCCCTAAAATGCCTACAACTCGCCCTGCCTAAACACTCCGACCTGTCCCTCAATTCTATCCGGACACAAATGGTTTTTTCCTGCCTATCTTTCCCTAATCAGCAGCCAGCACGTTGATGTGTGCTCTGTCCCTGATCTAAGCAGCATAATGACGCCGCTGCGGCTGCCTCGAACTTATAAAGACTTGGTCACATGCTTCAGACGGCCAATCACAGCTACTGAGACATTTGCAGGCATGGCTGGGATGGCTTAAGGCACACCAGTTAAACGATTGTTGATTGGCTGTTGAAAGCCCGCCATGAAAAGAGCGCCAAAGCATGCAAAACCCGGAAATAAAACGACCGAACACGGATTTTTACCCGAATATACAGTAAAGTGTCCGTGTTCGTGTTCGGGTAACAAAAATCCAATTATTCGGTACGAACACGAATAATACAGTCCGTGTTCGCTCAACACTACTGCTGTTCACAAACGCTCTCCATCCAACCTCACTGAGCTCGAGCTGTTTTGCAAGGAGGAATGGGCAAAAATTTCAGTCTCTTGATGTGCAAAACTGATAGGAACATACCCCAAGCGACTTACATCTGTAATCGCAGCAAAAGGTGGCGCTACAAAGTATTAACTTAAGGGGGCTGAATAATTTTGCATGCCCAATTTTTCAGTTTTTTATTTGTTAAAAAAGTTTGAAATATCCAATACATTTCTTTCCACTTCATGATTGTGTCCCACTTGTTGTTGATTCTTCACAAAAAATTACAGTTTTATATCTTTACGTTTGAAGCCTGAAATGTGGCAAAAGGTCTTAAAGTTCAACGGGGCCGAATACTTTCGCAAGACACTGTATATATATATATATATATATATATATATATAAATAAGGGGGGAAAAGTTTTTTTTTTAATATATCCATGTACAATTCTCATGCACTAAAAATTGCAGATGTATTCATATAATATATATCTATAGATGAGAAAAAAAATGTACATAAATTATCAATGAAAATTTAAATCAATCCAAGGGGAAAAAAACGTTTTAAGTTCCTATTTATCAAACCAATTAATTATAGAAACAAATGCAGGTCAAAATCAGAGTTCAGACCCCTATTTTGTAATGTATCCAAACGATTTATCCACTGCACTTCCAATTTTTGTAGATTATCGTGAATTTAATCTACAAAAATTGGAAGTGCAGTGGATAATTCGTCCGAATTGATTACTGGTGTGATATGGATTTAAATATAAGGAATGTAGGAATGGCATTGTCACTTAATGTTTTTTCTTACCTGAAAAAGGGTGCAAGCTATACAGCCCGAAACTGTTGTGATATGAACAAAATGCAACTTATTTGTATGTGAACCTTTTTCAAATACATTTTAAGTGCAGCAATCCCTGGACTTCTTTTTATATATATATATATATATATATATATATATATATATACATATATATATATATAATCAGAGTTTCCGAGCTGAGACAGACACAGATACAACTAACACGAAAGACGTAACAAAGACAAAAGGGGCATACTCAATAATAATAAAGAAATTAAAGATTGTTATAGGGGAAAGGGGTGGGAGCGTAGCCACTGCGAAAACCGATGAGGAGAAGGGAGAGTGAGTGGAATATATAAACCCCCTAAACTCTTTCAATAAATTCAGGCCACCATGCTGGCCTTTTTATTTATGATCAGAGTTTCTGAGCCGAGACAGACACAGATACAACTAACACGAAAGACACAAAGACTTACAGACAGGACACAGACCTGAGGTATGCCCTGGTCAGCTGATCAGCTGGCCTAAAAGGGGGCATACTCAATAATACTAAATAAATGAAAGATTGTTATAAGGGAAAGGGTTCGGGACCAGTACCAAAGGGGACTGTAGGGGAATGGTAACAACGGACTATCCCTATATTTATAAGGTAAGTGAGCCAACAACTGGTCCAAAACTACAACTGGGCACCATTCGTAGAAAGTCTGGAACAACTTTATGTCTATGTCCCTGTGGGCCTGCTGCATCTTGGATACTGTTAAATGCAACAAAAAATTATCCTGGCGTCGGGACAGGTGGCCCACATGTAGCATTTGTGATACTGGGCCTTAATATGTAAACTCGCAGGACGTAGGAAACCGTAATAAAGTAAATGGCAGCTTTGATAACTACACTGGAATGAAGCCAAAGGGGGACCGGGAAAGCATGGCAGACATATCACTGAACAGGGCACTAAAAACAGGTAACCGCTTAGCCTCAGCCACTGGTTGGCACTTCTGTATGTCACAAAGAATCTGATAGTGTGGTCTGCAAACAGGGAAGGCTTCTCTGGGTTTTGTAAGGACAGGAAATGTTGTATGCCAGCCAGGTACAACCTGATGGCATTATGGGACAATGACAAATTTGTAAGTCCATACAACACAAATGCCAAAACATATTTAATATCGCCTAACTCCAACCTGGGGTAAAAGACCTAGAATATACTGAAAGTGTTCCATGCAGTATGGTACGCTTTAAGGATATTGCAGGACAGGGATTGAGTGATCAGATCAGTGGCATTGTGCAAATAACTTTTTTGCTCGTAATCAGCTGGGACCAATGTGGGACAGGTGAAGCTGTTGGATCGGCTTCTAGGTTCAGCTGGAAAAGAAATAAAAAGTTAAAACACGATAATGGATCTGCTGCATTATTGTACTTTGCAGAGATAAAGGAGCAATGAATGTTAAAATTGTGTTGTAGTGAAAGCTGAACCAGCCTGCACAAAATGGACATTATGGCCAAAGACTTAGACCTACCTTTGTTGACAATCTCAGCAGTGGCCAGATTGTCAGTAGAGAACACAACTGTTTGCCCTACCCAGACCAGTGTGAAACCAAAATGAAAAACCATGTGCTAAGAAAAGCGTGAGCAAGGGAGAAGGGTGTGAGGAGAGATAGTGAACCAACCATTGTATGTTCACTTGGCTTAGTCAGGTGGTTTGAGATGTTTGAGAGTGCACCCTGATTTGGGGTGAGCTCTGTAGCAGATAGCACAGATGTGTAAGAAGCGACATTGGCTGTAAGTGCAGGTGGTGTAATTGAAGTTATTGCATATCTGTGATTTCCAATGCAACTGCATAGGCCGACCTAACTTATCCGCCTGGGCGGGGAAAACCCAATGTCTGGTAACAACCTATTGTAGGCATGTAACAATTTAGTAACCGGATGAAGGTATGATTGACGGATGCAACAGCTTGTACTGCCCCCAAGCTAACTGATCGCAACCATCCTGCTTGTAAAAGAAGGCAACCCTCAAATAAAGAACAAGACAGTACCTAAACGCCAGTAATCAAAACACCAAACATGTGTGTGTAGTAAATGAGGTGTAAATGATAGTGCGAAAAGGATATGCAAAACAAAAAGAGAGAGAGAAAATAACCAAAAAGAAAAAAGAGAAAATGAACACTACACACCTGAAATACTTGGTAAGACTGAAAATTCCCAGATCCTAGCTGTGATTTTGTCGGACAACCAGTGGAAGGTAGCCTGAAAATAAAGGTGAAACATGACAGCCCAAGGTCTGATCCTACAACAAAAATAAAGGCACGTGTAACCCCCCCCCCCCCCATTTTATATCCTTATACTGTATATACTTTCCCGATGAAAATCTGGGTACCTATGAAGATAGAATCTGAATGGATTGTGGAGATCTTGTGGCTAGATGATGAGTAGCTGACAAATAATGATCTGAAAAAAAGAGGAAGACAGAAATACGAATGACTCGATCGTGGAATATGTATGCGAGTGATCAAAAAAAAATTTAAATTTAAAAATGCGTGAGTTTGACCATGGAGCCTTGTTGAGGAAGGCTGACAGAAACTAAAAGTATGAACTTATTTAAAACCACCATGCAGATGAACACGAAATTAAATAGGAAACAGACAAGGATGAGTGTGAGAATCAGAATGTGTGGAAGCGAAAAAGTGGTCGTAAGTTTGTGACAGAATGGAGTAAGGAGGCCATGTGATATTGAACGAAGGAACATGGGGAACATGCAGGATTGAAAACGAAACTTTAAACCATGCAGCATGACAGACGGCAGCTGAAAAGCAAGATTCAACCTTAAAACGAGACCACAAAAACTGAACACGAAAAGAGAAGAAAACAAGAAAGGACAATGATGAAACTAAATGAACATCGTCTGTCTGAACAAGAAAATTTGAATGGCTTACCAACGGCAATGGGCAAGATCCCGAAACGAAGATAAGCAATGTCTCTAGAAAGCACAATGATGAGCTGGCTTGGTGACGTCAGACGTATCGTGCACTGGAAACCAACAGGAACATAGGAGAATGAGTGGAATATATATATCCCCCAAACTCCTTCCATAAATTCAGGCCAACCTGCTGGCCTCCTTATATATACACTATATTACCAAAAGTATTGGAGTGCCTGCCTTTACACGCAAATTAACTTTAATGGCATTCCAGTCTTAGTCCGGTGCGTTCACTATTGAGTTGGCCCACCATTTAAAGCTATAACTGCTTCAACTCTTCTAGAAAGTCTGTCCAGTGTCCACTAGTGATGGGCTTGATGTTCGAGTCAAATGTAAGTGTGTTTGTGTGTTCGCTGAACAGGGGAAAAGTTCTAGCGAACATGCAAACTCTATTAAAGTCTATGGGACACGAACATGAAAAATGAAAAGTCCTAATTTTAAAGGCATATAAGCAAGTTATTGCCATAAAAAGGGCCTGGTATGGACTGGGGGGGGGGGGACCCTACGCCATTTTTTTTTTCTTATGTGTATTGCCGGGAGCCGACAATACATTACAGCTGCGAGCAAGTTTAAATGGCATTTTTTCCTTTAGGAATGTCAGTATTGCTGCGACAGGCTACATACATCATACAGATGCCCCACTTTGCAGGCACATTAAGGGGACCCCCCCCCCCCCAGGCATGATATTTAAAGGAATTTTTCAGGGCACCAGTTGAGATAGCACTGTGGAATGTAGAGAACACAAGACAGCACTGGATGTTTTTAACAGACTAAATAGGAGCAAATAAGAAAAGTTCATCGCTAGGGTTTACCGACTGTGTGGTGCCCTAATCTGCACATGCAGAAAAAGGCTAGTGTTCATTAACCTTAGAGTGACCAAGCCTTATTCACACTAGCCTTATGTATCCCTTTGTTCTTCCATTCACATGCATTGTCTAGCACTAATTTGGTTAACAAGAATAATTATTACTGGCCCCCAGCTCCCGCCACCTCCCACTCTTCCCAGCATATAAAGACTTGTCCTTTAGCCAATCTCCTTCCTATGGATTGATAAAGAGGTGTCTGCCTTGAAACATTTAGCCACACCCCCTCCACCTCCTCTCACCATCACGCAACCGAGAGAAGTGCTATTTGGGATCTTGGTTCTTCTGGAAGCTGCTGTTGATTTTGTTACAACCTGAAGCCTGACAGTTGTACTTCCACCAAGAACTCTGCTTCAGCCAACCACATGCATGCAGAGCTTTGCAGCCTCACAGCGATCCTTTGGAGGTCTATATGGGTTTATGACAAACCTTTATCCACTTTTAACTAGTGAGTGCATTTTTATTGTCCTTTATGCTTTTTAATAAATTGCTACACCTAGATGGAGGCACCATCTTGTGTTTGTTTACATGTGCAGTAGGATCTCAAGGCCTAATCTGAAAGCAACTGCATCCACTTCACTTGGTGTTCCCTACCATTCCACTGGCCCCCTTATGAGCCCTGTTAAATGACGGTTGGGTTCTAGTCAGCACAATAGCTTATTTACAGTATTTCCTTTTGTAGCTGTTAAAGTTACCTGAAAATAAAGGTTATTTTTAAACCACATGTGAGGGGGCGGTAGACAGCATCTCAGGCTGAGCTTGATCACAAATATAGCATAAAAAACCCCAGGGACAGTTCCCAGGTGCAGCGGTTCTCCTGTCCTCACCTTGGAGGGGTATGCATGGAGGGGTATCTTGTACAGAGCTGCTCTCAATCCTCCTCTTGCACCTGCAGCGATCACGCCCTTTCAGCCTCATAGGGCTCTGACATGGCCGACACTGCTATCAGCATGGACACTGGGCATGCTGGGGAGAGTGCACATTCCACAGAGATCTTGCCCGCTGCTTTTGAATGGTAAGATAGCTTGGGCAGTTGTCCCCTACAATTGCAGCAGCAGTTAAAAAAGAGGTTTCTGCTGGCAGAAAAGAACAGCTGAGGAAAGAATTAGGGGACCAGATTAAGAGGCTCACAGAGGCTGAGCAGAAGATTTTAGACTTGGAGGATGAGGTGCATCAGACTCAGGTGGCTTTTCAGCAATCCACCAAAGCCCAGCAGCACTTTCTGGATAAGCTGGATGATTTAGAAGACCAATCCTAGAATGAACAATTTAAGAATTATTGGTCTCCCGGAATCACATAACACAAACTCCCTTTTTGACCTGTGCGCTTTCCGCATTTCAGAGGCGCAGGTCATCCCTAACCAATGCATGGTGTAACATGCACATCCTTTAGGTGTACCATCCAATGATCGCAGATCCCCCAGAGCAGTTATTGTCTTCTGTCTAAATTATGTGGACAGGGTGGCGATCCTAAAGTTGTTTAGGAATTCCCACCAACTTCATGTAGATGGCCACAAACTATTGCTCTTCGCAAATTACTCTCTTGAAGTACCGAAAACGCAAAGTATTTCAGCCAGTTTTCTCCATCAAAGGGTCTTTTAAATATACTCTTGCTTAATCGGCGTCTCTCCACCTATACTCATGAAATCGCACATCTATGTCTTTTAGCCTTCCGGAGGAAGCTGAAGCTTACATCCATTCCTTACCAGCCCCCCCCCCCCCCCCAAAAAAAAAAAGCTATACAGAGCCTGCATCATCCTACTCCTGGCCCCAAGGAGCAACCTAGTCTGAAGAAGGACCCTCCTAAGTGGTTCCCTAACCACTCAGGCCAATCCAAATCACGCTGATATTTATACCTGCATGATTCAGACCTTTCTTTATTGACCATTCATGGATGCCCTTGATTGCTGAGTGAGGATGTGACTATTGACATAGTTTTTAACCTTTTAGTTTTGAAAATATACCTTAAGGTTTCTTTACATTTGTCTTCCAAGCATTTGTTACTGATATACATACAGCCCTGTTGCAGAGACCCACTTGACTTTGAAAGATTTTTTCCGGATGAGCAAACTGTGGAAGGGAACTAGACAGAGTTGCCCCCTCTTCTCTTCAACTTGTCATTAGAACCCTTGTCACGTTACCTCCTTTTCAGCTCCAAGCTAAACAGGATTAGGGTAGGACAGCAGGAGTTACGCCTGGCCCTTTTTACAGATGAAATTTTTATTTTTACGTCTAACCCTCAGGCAGACATGAACACTATACAAACCATGTTCACCCTCTTTGGCCAATGCTCTGGGTTGCGGATACATTTATCCAAAAGGGAGGTTCTCCCCCTGTATGAGGCTAGTTGCCCCAGTTGGATACATTCACCACCTTTCCCTATAGCTAAGGGACATATCAAATACCTAGGTATACAGATAGAGAAATTACCCTCTTCATTATACCACCCTTTTAACCTAACAGCTTTACTCCACTGCAAGGTCTGAGCTCTTCCCCCACTTCATCAACAAAATCTATTACTTCCTAATACAATAATATCTTGGAGGGAAATATGGAAAAAGCTTGGATTATCTCCATTGGTGTCCAGGCATCTTCCCATTCAAGGGAATCCAATGTTTCCACAGGCCCAACAATACAAAGCATTCTGATCCTGGGCATCGTGTATTTGACACAACATCAGGAGCCTTTCTGCCATTCTCAACACTAACAAAGAACTATCACCTACCTAACCACCATTTTTTATATGTCCAACAGTTTATTGATTATATAAACAGCGTTTGCCTGAATAAATCTCTGACATCTCATTTCAAACATCATTGATTGATACTTTACTTCCTTGACAACGGTTTAATATCTTGGACATCTACCGCCCCCTGAACCAAATTCTCATTTGGCTCTGGGGGCAAGGACCTTTAGCAACCAGATATAGTTGACTCCATTTTTACTGGATACAACACAGTTTGATCCTCTATCATAAATGAAACCCAGAGGGAATACCAGGTAAAACTCATGCACCAGGGCCTTTGTGCCCTACATAGCAGCAAAGGACTCCACACATCCAAACCTTTGCGATCCATGCCTCAACATCCACCCCAAAACTCCTTCATCATTTTTGGTCATTCCCAGCTATCTCTTCCTTTCAGAATGAAGGGCTAGCTTTTATTCTTGCTGTAACCAGGCAACAAATCAAGCTTTTCAATGCTGCTTCAGTCCAATTATGTAGGTTACACGTTCATGTCAAATTTCCCTACCTTGGTGTTTGAATTTAGGTCCAGTTTTACACGAAGTGGACTCTTTGCTGCTCCTTCCCCCTCCTTTATGATCATATAAAGTTATAGACAATCCCTGGACCTAAATTCAAACACCAAGGTAGGGAAATTTGACATGAACGTGTAACCTACATACATATATAATTCAAAGAAACCTCCCTACTTTGGATTAACTTTTACCTTCCTCCCTTTTTCCCCATACCAGATGAAGGATGAATGAAAGGGCCCCTCCCTCTCCTCTCTCTCTTTCTGGTGTATGGGAACCTGAGGGGTGAATAGGCCCAATATATACAGGTAAGCCTTTTTTCAGATTCATTATATCCCCCCCTTCTATCTGTGACACTGCTGGAGTTTGCTTTTTCTCTTTTTATTGGAAATCAAATTCTCAGCTTGAACACATCTATTGTTGTAGGACCAAGAATCAGAAAACTTTATACTTGTCTCTAGCCTCCATTTGAATGAAAATATAAGGATATCAACAGGAGATAAGGCAAGGTGTGGGTTGCCAGGTATGTGGTGTAACACCTCTTCGACGGGGAGGTTCTGGATATGGGGGAGGTTTTCTTTCTTGTTCTCTGCCTCTCTTTTCTTTCTTCTTCTTTCTTTGCTCTTTTCCTTTTCTGATGATCCCCAGGGAAGAATCACAGATGCATAGTATGATGTTGTTTATGTTTAAGTAAATCATTTCATCAAGCTTATATTATGTTGTACCCCCTTCTTCTAGGAGTGGATTCAGAAATCCCTGACGAAGATCAATGTAATTTATCACATATGTATCGAAACACGTTGGGTAATGCACCACTCCTTTAGGAAAACTGTGTTTGTATTGTATTATGTATCGTTTCAATTTCATGTATGAGCCATTTTTTGTCATATGGCCAATCTGTTTATGCTATTTTGTATTATGTGTTATTGAGAAATTAGTGATACAAGACATATAAAGTATGTTTCAGTCTTTAAAATAAAAACTTTTAGAAATAACATTTTTTAACTATATAATTTATTGTTACCCTTAAAGTCCCTCGTCTCATTCTGTTTCCACACGTCCTAGAAGTGTTACATAGTTACATGGTTAGTCAGGTTAAAAAAAGACACAAGTCCATCCAGGTAAACCAAAAAAAAAACAGTAAAGAAAACCCAACCATACAATCCCATGTACACAATCCTATACCCACAGTTGATCCAGAGGAAGGCGAAAAACCCCCAGCAAAGCATGATCCAATTTTCTACAGCAGGGCAAAAAAAATCCTTCCTGATCCCCCGAGAGGCAATCAGATATTCCCTGGATCAACTTTACCTATAAATAAATAGTACCCATTTATATTATGTACACCCAGGAAAGAATCCAGGCCTTTTTCTTAAAGCAATCTAGTGAGCTGGCCAGAACCACCTCTGAAGGGAGTATTTTTTTACTTTCCGTATTTGGAGACAAAATCTTTTTTCCTCTAGACGTAAAGAGTGTCCCCTTGTCCTCTGTGTTGACCTTAAAGTGAATAACTCAACACCAAGTTCACTATATGGACCCCTTATGTATTTACATGTTGATCATATCCCTCCTTAATCTCCTCTTCTCAAGAGAGAATCAATTTAGTTCCTCCAATCTTTTCTCATAGCTGAGCTCCTCCATGCCTCTTATCAGTTTGGTTGCCCTTCTCTGCACTTTCTCCAGTTCCCCCGATATCCTTTTTAAGAACTGGTGCCCAAAACTGAACTGCATATTCCAGATGAGGTCTTACTTATGATTTGTATGATCAGATTGGGCTAAATCAATTCCACAACCAATGATCAGATTGGGCTAAATTAATTCCACAACCAATGTAGGCTGTCGGTAAGAATGTGTGAAAATGGTATTGTTACATAATATCACATAGAGCTCTAAGGGTCCTTTCACACGAGCAGTGGACTCCATATTTCTCAGCGGGGATCGCAGCCGAGTAGGCGGATGACAAGTCAGTCTCCGCTTACTTTGCTGAAGACAGAGCTGTCAGAGCCCCGCTCTCCTCTATGGGAGATCTGATGAAAACGGACCGCCTGTCCATTTTAATCCGATTCTATCCAATCTGATCCTCCAGATGAATGGAAAATAGGGTTTCCATTCGTCTGGATTTCACGGACAGGATCAGATCGGATAGCAGCGGGTGTCAGCGGACATGTCTCCGCTGCTCTATAGAGGTACATATAGCATCCGATAAGGTTAGCCTGAAAAACTGACAGGCAGACCAGATCGTAAAGACCGTGTGAAAGGGGCCCAAGGCACGCCTAAGCATGTTATTTTAATAATTTCCCCTTGAAGCAGCATGAAAGGACCTACTGCCCACTGTGTATTTTTTTTATTTTCATTTTTTATGGGAGAACATACCTTTTACAATGACTATCAATACATTTTTATACACCATAAGAGCCGCATTTGACACAGTGACTATACATGAGAGATCTTCACAGAATATTTCTATATTAGGTAGGCAGCACTTTATAGCAATAGATATTTGTCCCCACTATTTGGGCTGTGGCCTCTTTAGGAAGGGTGGTATGAACACATGAGTACTCAGGGGTTTTCACTCGTGCAGTGTGAGGGGTTCTGGGGTAGTGTGGGTGGAAAGGAGAGGGCTGACTTACAGTGCTCTCTGTGAAAATGGTACTGTTCCATAATATCACATACAGCTCTAAGGCATGCCCAAGCATGTTATTTTAATAATTTCCCCTTGAAGCAGCATGAAAGGACCTACTGCTCACTGTACATTTTTTTTTATTTTAATTTTTGATGGAAGAATATGTCTTTACAATGACTATCAATTTTTTTTTAATGCACCGTAAGAGCTGGATTTGACAGACTGACTATACATGAGAATACGTCACAGAATAGTTATATATTATATATATAGTTATATAGTTATATATTAGGTTTGCAACATTTGCATTTTTTCATAGCCCAAATACTGCACATGTGCATGCTGATATTCTGTGATTTGCCCCCTTAATGACCAGGCCATATTTTGCGATTCGGTACTGCACTATTTTAAAGAACAATTGCGCTGTTGTGCGACGCTGTACCTAAATAAAATTGATGTCCTTTTTTCCCCACAAATAGAGCTTTCTTGGTGGTATTTGATCACATGTCCAATTTTTTTTTTACGCTATAAAAAACAGCGACAATTCTTAAAAATATATATATATATATATTTTCACATTTTGCTATATAACATTCCCAAAAAAAGAATTAAAAATCAAAATTTTTTAACATTTTAGGCCAATTTGTTCTCTGCTACATATTTTTGGTAATAAAATCGCAATAAGCGTATTTTCATTGGCTTGCACAAAAGTTATTGCGTCTACTAACTACGGGAAAGATTTATGTCATTTTTATTGTTTTCTTTTTTTTTTACTAATAATGACGGTGATCTATGATTTTTTTGTGGACAGATCGGACCCCTGACTGACATTTTTGACACTTTTGGGGGGACCAGTGACATTACTACAGTAATCAGTGCTAAAAATATGCAATGTTACTATAATAATGACACTGGCAGGAAAGGGGTTAACAGTGTGGGTTAACTGTGAGCCTAGGGGAGTGATTCTAACTGTGGGGGGGGGCTTGGCTTGTAAAATGACCATAAAGACCTGTGTTCCTATATAGAAGGATCACAGGGGCTCTATGATCATTCCACGGAGAAGAACAGTTGTTCACCCCCTAGCCTCCTGCACTTGACCGACGTATAGCTACATCGGTTTGCCCAGGAGCGGCTGCCTGCCGCAGTATAACTGCGACGGGTGGTCGTAAAGCGGTTAAATAGTTGGTACTTTACAATGGGAGACCTATTCACAATAATCAGAGTTAATTGAGTAACTCTCCTGAGCAGGGGATATGTGTCCCCACTATTTGGGTTGTGGCCTGTTTAAGAAGGGTGATGTGAACACATTTCTTGAATACTCAGGAGTTTTCACTCGTGAAGTGTGAGGGGTTCCCGGATAGTATGGGTGGAAGGGAGAGGACTGACTTAACAGTGCTCTCAGGACTGGCAAATCATTATTTGGGACCCGGAATTCAGAGACTTGTAGGAACTTTGGGTAGGAAACAGCCTTCAACCTTGATTACAAGGAGTTTGGTCCCAAAACCATTAAAACACCTCCAGGGATGGAAAGAAACAGGGAGGAGTCAGCACTTGTCTATGAGGTGAAGTAGAGTAGTTCACAGCTGGGAGAAAGTATGGACTGTCTGGAGATTGATACACTATTTGCTGAACTCCTGTGGCCTTTGTACACCCCGAAGCAGATGGGAACCCTAGCACCTGGTGTGGGACTTGTATACTGGTGGTGAGCCAGTACATCAGAATTATGGCCTGTTTGTGTTTACTTTTGCTGATGAACACAGTTTTGTCTGTTTGATTTTCAGAACAATAACGTTTTACTTTTACAAGTGGTTGGCTTGTGATCCAGGGCTACTTGTTAAACAATATGTAAAAAATTGATACTTACAACACTGTACAACTGATATTAAGTCAAATTATGCATGAAAAATTCAATTATGAACATAGTGCCCTTTCTACTATATACCTGGCAATTGATATTGATATATTTATTGTCGGTTTGTCTTTATTAAAAATATTTGCACCTAAGCAGCACCACTGTAAATTTGACTTTTGTCTATATGTTTGTCTCCTGAAAAATAGCAGTGTACTTCTTGACATGTAAAGGTACCTAGAATCCTACAGCCTTATAGCTGTATATCTACAGTGTTAAATCTAGAGTACTGCAGCCTCTGATTGCCAGTTGCAGGAGATTTGGAGTGAGATTTGGTGATGTCACTACTGTGCTGCTCATTGTTCTCCTCGCTGGAGACTCAAGCATGGGAAAGCAATGCTCTGCCTCTACCAAGATGAGTGTCTCTGTACAAAGACACATATGAAGAACAAGGCATAGTAATGGGGGAAAATTCAACTACAGGGATACTGCATGCCATACTAGTCTTTTATCATCTGCATGCCTTTTTCTGGGCGCAGCTTCCAGAGTATCTCTTTAACTTCAAAGGAAATTATTGCATAGACTGTTGTCAACAGGGGTAAAAGCAAGGCATGACCCAGGGCTGCAGGGGAGCAGTAAAAGAAATGTATTTCCTAATATATACATTTTATACTCATTTAATGTGTGTCTGATTTTAGCTGGATATTATTTGCTTATAGAGGCCATGGCTGCTCTCTGAAAAAAAAGATGGGACATAATGAGATAGTAAGAAAATTCTTGTGAAATCCAAGTATCCTAAATTTGTATCTCAGTTTTTCTGTCTTGTCAAAACAGAATCAGACAAAACGTTTGCTTAGCAAACTTATTAGGGCTCAAAATGAAAGGATTAGAACAGGATCAGAATCTTGATATTACCCAGTGTTGTACTATACCCAGTTAAATTCACATCTGGTTAAAGCTTATAAAATATTCATTTGTGTTTTGTTCACAGACTATCATACTGACATACAGTATTAGCCCCACTCTGAAAACTGAGTGGAGCAAAAGTGCATGCTCACATTGTAGCACAATGTCAAGAGACAATGACAAATGTGTCAGTGTTTGAATTTCCAACAAAAGTTTGTAAATCTTTGTACAGTATCAGTGTTGATCGTCTGCATTTGCTACAAGAAATATTGTCTAATTGAAGTGAATCTCTTGCACACTTTGCCTTGTGTTGTGTTTTCAATGTGACAACTTTTGACATTTTATATTTCACTTTCACACCTTTTTCCCAAATTGATAGAGTAAAATGCAGCCCCGTGATTGGTGTAAAGTTTGTCAAATGACTTTCACTGATCATGTGACTGGTATTCCAAGTGATTAGCAACTCTATCTGTTTCATCTGCGTTCACATCACCTGCTTTTGAACCCAATTACCAAAAAGTGAAGTCAAAGACCAAATAATGTTCAATGTTCCTCACTCTGGATGACACATGCTGTGTGTATTTTTCTGCAGTGCCAGAAATGTGTCATTTATTAGCAAGGATGTGTTGGGAGTAGATCAGCAGATTGGCACGCAGCAGAACATTGTGAATGGTGTGGCTTATATAGTCTCTATTGCAGAACATTGCGATTGTCCCTAGGTTACAATGGAGTAAGTTATTTTTGTTTTTATTTTATTTATTGTTTTTTTAAATAAATAAATAATCTTGAGTCCCCGTTCACACTGGGGCGACCTGTGAGACGACCTGGTCGCCTCACAGGTCGCGGTAGGTCGCCTTCCATAGGGAAGCTGTGGACCCGTTCTAATAGGAGCGACACAAGTCGCTCTGACTTAGAAAAAGGGTCCGGAGCTTCTTTGGGGCGACCCGGAGCGACCGTCATAGACTTCAATGTTATGAAGTCCGTGCCGGCCGCTCCGAGGTCGCGGCGCGCTGCTCGCACCACGACCTCGGAGGTCGCCCCTGGGAAGTCGGATAGCCCCAGTGTGAACGGGGCCTGAAAGTGTCTGTATCTGAATATGAATACCTTGTAACAAGTAATAAGATGTACTTTTTTATCCTTTAATACTTTCCCTATGTGTTTTATAAATATCAGAGCTCCCCCCCCTTTTTTTTTTAAAGGGGGACTTCCAAATTCTGATAAGTATCCCCTGCAAACCCACATTCTTTTCTTTTTTAGGCTACAGGATGAACATGATATGAAGATGAGGCGTTTTTTTTTTTTACTTGAGAACTAGTTGCCTTTCAAGGATGGTCCCTCCGATGTTAACAAGCAGGTGTCCTGGTTTTCTACAGGAAGAGCGTTGTATGCTAGTTGGGAGTACCATCCCTTTCCTGGCCATCCAGGTTGCATGCATTGATAATCCTCTTATTTTATTTGTAAGGGGAACATCATGTAGTATTATAGATTTCATCATACAATCAATAGTATATTGTAACGTTCAGTAATGGTATCGCCAAAGCATGCTATTGAAATTAATTATGTTATTTCAGATGTGGACCTTGAAGCTGCATGAAAAGGCTCTCTCCTTAAAAAATATTATTTGTTGAAATTGTGTTGTCTTTAAATATGCTATACTACCAAAAGTATCGGGACGCCTGCCTTAACAGGGACATGAACTTTAATGGCATCTCAGTCTTAATCCGTAGGGTTCAATACGATAAAGACATGGATGAGTGAGTTTGGGATGGAGGGACTTGACTGGCCTGCACAAAGTCCTGACCTCAACCCAATAGAACACCTTTGGGATGAGTTAGAGCAGAGACTGCAAGCCAGGCCTTCTAGTCCACATCAGTGCCTGAGCTTACAAATGTGCTTCTTGGAAAATGGTCAAACATTCCCATAGACACACTCCTAAACCTTGTGCACAGCCTTCCCAGAAGAGGTGAAGCTGGTATAGCTGCAAAGGGTGGGCCAACTCAATATTGAACCCTAAAGACTAAGAATGGGATGCCATTAAAATTCATGTACTTGTAAAGGCAAAATTCATGTGCTTGCAAATGCAGGAGTCCCAATACTTTTGGAAATATAGTATATGTACCCCTATGGCACTGCTCAGCTCACACTGCCCCTATTTGTCAATAGCCCGCCCTTTAAAAGGCCAGAATTCATTCATACTATTTTTCTACCCTAACACCTAAATATATTCCACACTTAAGCTGCCAGTGCATTGCTTGTATATTAGCCCATTCCTGCTGCACCCTCGAAAATGTAAATTGTATGTAACCCTATCGGCACCACTTGACTTAACCAAACTCAAGTGCTAAAAGAAGGACTTAAGATCCTGAGGATGCACTGTGTGGGGGTGAAACATGTCAAACACAACTTTCGGGTCTGTTGACATCACTTCCTGCCCGTGAAACACACAGAACATCCGGGTCTTGGTTATCAAGCATTGTGTTACATTTGTTAAGTGATTGCAGTTTTTAGTATTTACTTTTAAAGCAGAGTTCCGGCCACAAAAAAAAAAAATTCAATGAACATACCCCCGGGACAGTCAGGGCTAGTACATTCCACAATGGCTAGCCTCTGATCTGTCCCGGTTCGCACTTACCTGCAAGAAGAAATACTCACTTTTAAAATTTCTTCTCCAGCGTTGTCATCTCTGTTGTGGGCAGCTGAAGCCAGCGCGATCCTCTTCTGCGTCCTCTACCGTGTCTTCTTCTCCCAGAATGCTCCTGCACCGGCCCCTCTCGTCACTTCCGGGGCGGCGCCAAATTCCTCCACAGCTTCTGGGCATGCCCAGAAGCTGTTTAGCAGGCAATGCGGCGTCGCACCGGAAGTGACGAGCAGGGGCCGGCGTCGTCGCATTGATTCCTGGGAGCGATGACGTTCAGCTCACAGGAATCATTGCAAACCGGAAGTGACGGCGCGGGCTGCGGCCGCCAAGGGAGGAAGTGGAAGAAAGGTGAGTATTTCTTTCTACAATAACAAGGTAAGTAAAAAAAAAAATCCTAACTATCCATTTCCTTTTCAGGTGAAGAAAAGCAAGCGGATGGCCACAAAATCGATTATGTCAATTTTGTGGCCGGAACTCCGCTTTAATAAAAGATTTAGTACGTTGGATTTCCCTTTGTCTTTTTGCCTGAGTGTATATTAGAAGGCTAAGCCCTTTCCGGAACAACACCCGAGCTGACTTCCAGTACACCAGAATCAAGCGCCTGGCCGCATTTAGCAAATGAGGTAAAACCGACTTTCGATAGTGGCGCAGAGGAAAGTGTGGAACATGTAACAGAAAATACAGAGGGGAATCCTCTATTTCAATATCCAAAATGACCTTGATTTGTTCTCAAACATCTCGCCAGAAGGGGCGGAACTTAGGACACTCCCATCAAATGTGAAGGAAGGAGCCCCGATGCCCACACCCCCGCCAGCAAGAGTCCGAGAGTGCCAGAAAAATCCTAGTCAGGACTGTCGGTACCCTATACCATCTAGTTAACAACTTATAGCTGTTTTCCTGCATCTTGGTATCAACCAAGCTTTTATGAGTAAAAACATATAAATGGTGCAGCTAGGTCTCTGTATGTGTGCCACAGGTCCCTCTCTTGAATGTACACGGGTCTGTCACCCGCATCTGGAGCCTGCAAAAGCCCATAGAGCAGCGAGATAGAACGGGGGAACGTGTCAGCCGATACACACAGTTTCTCAAATAGGGTCATGGAGGACGCGGGCCTAACCACTTGAGGGAGGCTAGTAATTAAATGGTGCAGCTGTCTATAGCGTCATTCATCCATTGGAAATGATGGTCTTTTAGTTGATAATGGGAGTGCTTACCTTTGTTGCAGCAGGCATACGCTTTTTTTTGTAGGTTTCTGAGTTGTTAAACATTGCGTAAATTTTTCTTTTTTCAAGTTAAGCTCTCAGCTCAGCTTTATGCATGTTATTTTTAAAGAAATCAAGAGTGCCCTAGAACCAAAGATATCAATGCCTACATGCCCATAGTCTTTCTAGTATCAGATTATAGTTTTTAATAAAGAACTGTAAGAAAGAGAACAGCTGAGCCTAAACTGTGGGGGAAACGTGCCTATCCACAATAAACACTATACAAAATATGCAAGCAATACTTTTAAAAAACTTTATTTAATGTGTTTCTATGGGAGGGAGTTCAACATTAAGGAGGCAAGCAATGGTCTAACAATTATTATATGATTAACAATAAACATTAACCACAAAGAAACATTGATATGCAAAAAGTACAAACTATTTATGTGATGAATTCTGGAGATAAGAGAAGAAAAATACAGATGCACATTTCTTAGTACTTTGAAAAAGCAATCAACAAACAGTTATCATTGTGAAGTGAACAAATACCAAGGCTTGGTTCACATCTATGCAGTTTTCTTTTGAAACATTTCTGCAGTGCTTTTTGCGGTGTATTTTACGTTTTTGTACATGCCTTTTGATGCATTTTTTTGCACATTATATTTATGAGTTTTGCATAGTTTTTTGGGCCAATTTGTTGTTAGGCAAATAAAAAATGCAAAGCGCATATTGCAGCAAAATGGCAGTAAAATTGCAGCAAAAATGCACTACACGCTTCTCTGCAGCTTCTCCATAGATGTCTATTGAACCAAAACCGCTCAGTTTTGTTTAAAAACAATATTCTGTCAATATTGTACCATCTTTTCCTCTCCGATTAAATATGCAGAATAAAAAATACCCATAGTGTAGTAAGATGAGAAAATGAAAAGCATTTTATTTAAATTGCTCACATTTAATAAAAATGGCACAGCCTTAATAAAAAACACAGTCATATGCATACACTGGAAGCTGCAAAATGGGCACTGGGAGGGGCAGGAGAGCTCCTCCAAAGCCAAATAGACTTCATTCTGGACTGTTTAAAGTTTGGTATGACAAAAAGTTATTCTTGGTATGGAAATCAGTTCTATTTGCAGTCCAAAGAGGTAGCTATTGGGGGTGGGGATGGGGGATATGTCCCCAGCCCTGCCAATTTATTTATGGTCAAAATGGTAGCAAGAAGAAGTGTTTGACAGAAAAAGGGAACAACTTAAACCGTAGAAAAGGATTATTGAAGATGTGTTCGTTATTTTAGAGGGGAACGAGTATTCATTATCAATTCACATCAATGTAAACAACTATGGTATTGATTTTGCAAAAACTCATACATTCTTTAAGGATATATACCCACCAGTAATGATTATGTATCCCAAACAGAGGAATTAATAGAATAAAGTGAAACAAACATGTACATTCAATGTGCAAATAATAGTCCAACGTTGTAGGACAAACATGTGGCCAGTGAAAGTATAAGAAGTGACCCAGTTTCCACTTACCAGTACAAGCTTGATAGACCCACATGCTATATTGCTAAGGGGTCCACATCATATGGTAAGTGCAAGCGCTGTTGGGGAGTGGAACACTGAGCACTGCATGAGATATTTAGATATTTTCAGCACTTTGGCACGGAAGCGCTTTTTCTGAACATTATTAAGGACTTTCACTGGCTACATGCTTGTCATATTATTGGCAAATTTTGGCACGGAAGCACTTTTTAAAATTTAATTGGGGACTTTCACTGGCCACATGCTTGTCCTACAATGTTGGACTATTATTTGCACATTGAATGTACATGTTTGTTGCACTTTTTTATTTTTAATGTAAGGTGGATTCTATTATAGTAGTTGTTGCACATAAGTTTGTGTTATTTAGGCACGTGGGGTATACTATCAACGATATTGAGGTTTTGGTTATTGATATTGGGCTTGCGCTGGGGTTAAAAAGTTTATAGTTTTCACTATGTGATGAACAGCGGCAGCAGATGTTTTATCATCATTTTTTATCTTATTTTTTTAGCATCATTTTTTATTATTATTTTTATTTAAAGCGGAGTTCCGGGCACAGAAGTCATTTTTTAACAAACATACCCCCGGGACAGTCAGGGCTAGTACATTCCACAATGGCTAACCTCTGATCTGTCTCGGTTCGCACTTACCTTTTAGAAGAAATACTTACTTATAAAATTTCTTCCACAGCGTTTCCATCTGTCTTGTGGGCAGCTGAAGCCGGCGCAGTCCTCTTCTGCATCTTCTTCCGCGTCTTCTTCTCCCAGAATGCGCCTGCACTGGCCCCTCTTGTCACTTCCGGTGCGGCGCCGCATTCCTAAACAGCTTCTGGGCATGCCCAGAAGCTGTTTAGCAGGGGAATGCTCGCCCGGAAGTGACGAGTGGGGCCGGTGCCGTCGCATTGATTCCTGGGAGCGATGACGTTCAGCTCCCAGGAATCATCGTGAGACAGGAAGTGACAGCGGAGCCGCGGCGCTGAGGGAGGAAGTACCCTGAGGTGAGTATTTACGATCTTCAATTACAAGGTGAGTTTTAAAAAAAAAAAAAACCTAACTATCCAATTCCTTTTCAGGTGATGCAGAACTAGCGGACGGGCACAAAAAAAAATATTGATTTTGTGCCCGGAACTCCGCTTTAACTAGCAAACACATACACACATAGTGTATGTCTATTTCTTTCTCAAACAGAGGAATTGATCAGGAGATTTGAGGAGAAGGGATATGATAAAGAAAAAAATATATAAAGAAGGGAAGTGGCAAAAAGCTATAGATCTGGGGGTAACAGAATGGAAGATCAGAAGAGGAGTGATAACATGAGGAACTTTGATCCTTGATTACAATAGTCGATAGAAAGATAGGAATAGGTTGAAAGTATTATCAAAAAACACTGGCCAACTTGTTAAAAGATAGGATATTGGGTCCCTAATTCTGAAACAGATCATTTATAGTAAAGCTCCTAATTTAAGGAATAAACTGATCTGGAATATGGTGCCACACTTGAATATGAGTAGTGGTTGGATATGTGATGTAACTGGTTTTCTATCCGTATAGGAGATGTAAGACCTGCAGATATACTTCTAGTACAAGGGGTAGGAAATTGGAAGCTTTCAAGTCCAATGTTACAAATAAGGAATATGCAATTAAGGAATTTATCTCATGTAACGCCACACACGTTACTTACCATTTGGAGTGCCCATGTGGTCTCCAGTATGTGGAGTGCACAACCCAGAAATTGTGTGTGAGGAGTGGAGAACATGTAGCAAATATTAGAAAAGGTATCTCGGTAGTGACCCTTGACTGTTTAAGGTATGTGGTATTGATATTCTAAAGTAAGATTGGAAAGGGATTAATAAGAAAAGATAAATATCAAAAAATGAAACTAAATAGATATATGAACTTAAACAGGACACCATGAATGCCTATTGGTTAAGAATCCCTCCTCTGCTGAGGAACCGTTGGTGTGGTATGCCTTTAAGGCAGCGATGGGAGTTGCATCTATTTCTGCAAACAACCAGGAAGTAATATACAATATAATATATACAATATCATTTACAACGGGAACCGCAGGAGGAGGCGAGGAGGCGTGCAGAGATCTATGCCACTACACCCATGGAAGAATCCTATGTAGCTCTCCATGAATTGAGGCACAATTTACCCCTACATGTTACTGGCCATGCTCACATCTCTATGTCAGCTTGAGTCTCTTTTTGAAAAGGGGGTTAAGAATGGTAAACTTTTGGCCTTGGATCTCTACAGGCAAACAGATCCGCATATAGAGCATGGAGTATTCGCCGGTGGAGATGTCTATGTAGAGCGACCCGTCTATACATCTATAGGAAGGTTTTTATTTTACTGCCAGTAGTCTTTCCTCAATGCCGATTCGCTCACAAACGCTCTAATAAGCGTATTGCTAGCAAACCGACAACAGGAGCCATAATGACATGCTAAATAAAACACATCCTGAAAAATGTCCACACTAGTTCTAATAAAATGTCCACAACAGTTCCTGGCTTGGAAAGCACATGTATTTGAATAAAAACTTCATATTATCTAATTCATATTTTGTAATTCTCTCTTAAATGACTCCTTCCTGAATAGAATTACCAACAGTTCATGTACTTTAGAGCATCTAAAACTGTATTTGGCAATGGTACATGTGAATTTTTTTATTTTAAGTAAAAAAAAAAAAATAACTATGCAAAACCATTCCCAGATTAATGCTGATAAGAAATGCTGTATTATGTAGTTGGTGACTATAAAGAAATACATTTTAAAGGCAAAAAAAACAAAACATTTTTCTACTATGGAACTAGAAAAAATCAGATTAAAATAACCTTTAGAAGATGCTGTATTGAAACAGTCTATTCACGCTTCTGCGCAAAAGTACTTTAAAGCATAAATTCAATTTATATAAATATAGTATTTTTTTTAGCAGCATACATTTCCCCCCTTAAATCATATTTAAGTGCATATTTGGGACATTTTGTTATGTAACCCCAGTAGCCCTGATTATAAGCTCTGTTACGACAAGTTCATAGTGTTATTATTTGAGATGGCTCTAGGCCCTATGACCCTAAGAAAGCTGAGTAGACAAAAGGAGACTCATTTGATGTCGTTTCATTTTTATTCAATGAACAATTATCTTGGCAGTGACAGGACAAAAGACATTCTACCTGCTATATTTCAAAGAAAAGTTTGCTATGGCATCTTTTTAAAACTAACATCATGAGCTTTATAATAAATGACTCACCAGATACTGCTATTTTAGAAAATGATCTTGATGACATTCAGCAATGTTACTGCAAATTGCCTGTTCATTCTTCTATCATTTACAAAATATGAACTTTGTCTTGTCAGATAGGTTTGTTGGACAAAGTCCCCTTTTTAAATGAAAAAAACAAAAAACTTGTGTGGCATCCATTATTAAATCACTTAATGTATGAGGAAACGGTATTCTAACATTTTGCGATATTGGTCAAGTATATCTAAAACAATGCACTTACAATATTTAGGGAAAATCGAGTCTAATGGGATGTATATTTAACGTTTTTTTGATGGCTTCTGGAATCAATGAAGAAGATAATGCTAGCTCTGATTTCTATAAACATATAAAAAGAAACCTTAAAGCAGTTCTGAAGGCTTAACTTTTTTTTACCTTAACCACTTAAGCCCCGGAAGATTTTACCCCCATTCCGACCAGGGGGTATTTTGCGATTCGGCACTGCGTGACTTTAACGGACAATTGCGCGGTCGTGCGACGCTGTACCTAAACAAATTTGGCGTCCTTTTTTTCCCACAAACAGAGCTTTCTTTTGGTGATATTTGATCACCTGTGCGATTTTTTGATCACGCGCTAAAAACAAAAAAAGAGCGTCAATTTTGCAAAAATAGCAATATTTTTCACATTTTTTTATATGAAATTCCCCAAAAAAAAATTTAAAAATCAAAATTTTTTTACTTTTTCAGCCAATTTGTTTTATGCTACCTATGTTTGGTAAAAAAAATCGCAAAAAGCGTATTTTGATTGGTTTGCGCAAAAGTTATCGCGTTTACTAACAAAGGGAAAGATTTCTGTCATTTTTGTTGTTTTTTTTTTTAACGTGTAATGGCGGCGATCTGCGATTTTTTTTGCGGTACTGCGACATTGGGGCGGACAGATCGGACCCTTGACTGACATTTTTGACACTTTTGGGGTTACCAGTGACATTTCTACAGTAATCAGTGCTATATATATGCACTGTTACTGTAAAAATACACTGGTAGTGAAGGGGTTAACTTTATTTGGGAGGGAGGGGCTGTGTGTATCCCTAGGGGCGTGCTTTCTACTGTGATTGGCTGGGGCTTGAGCTGTATGGACACTGATCAACGGATCTACATACTAGATCCGAGTGATCAGTATCCTAACAGCAAGGAGAATGACAGGTGGCTTGTTTACACAAGCTGCCTGACATTCTCCCTCTCCCCCGCCGATCGCCGAGTGACCGGCGGACATCGGGTCCGCCGGTCACACGCGCGGGGGGGTCCGTGACCACGCGGGAGCGGGAGCGCGCCTCCGGGGGCGCGTGCTCGCTCCCTAGACCCTCACAAGCTAGTGACGTAGCCCTACGTCACTTTGCCTGTGAGGGGCTGACTGCCGACGTAGATCGGCGTTAGGCAGTCGGCAAGTGGTTAATGTGTTCACTGAATTAAGGTAAAAAACCTTCTGTACCAAATGCCACCTTATACTTTCCTGAGCCCAATCTTGATCAAGCACCGTCTCTCCATACCTCCCTCCTTACATAGCAGATTGATAAAAGTGTGAGCCATTAACCCCTGCTGCTGTCAATAAAATCCTGTGATGGAGGAGCAGGGAGCGGGGCTGAACTGCGCAGTCCTTGTCTATAGACACAGGCAGTGCGGCTTGGGATCGAGCCCCCATAGGAAGTGGTTTCTTATAGGACGCTTGTCGAAGAAGTGGAGCCAGGTGTGCCAGCGGAGGACCCAGAAAAGAAGAATCAGGGGTGCTGTGTGCAAAACTATTGAACAGAGCAGGTAAGTATGGCACGTTTATTACAAAAAGAGGTTTGCAATCACTTTATTGTTTGCTCAAATATAACACGGTTCTTTTACCATATTTTGTCTTTCCATAAAAACTGCTTGTTGCACTTCTTTACAAACTTACAAACTACAAAATCTTGTGTATTCCAGTCAAAGAAGGCAAGATGAGAAACTAGAGCTGTGGTTTGAAGATAAAGCCTTTGCTAAAGACTTTGCAAAGGATAGAGACAACTTAAATCACAGAACTCATAACAGACCTAAACAGCTAATACAAGAATGTAAATACAAAGCAGACCGTATGATCCAGTGCTGTCAAATTTTCAGAAAAATTCATACTCTAGAACTTTTCCCATAGGACATACACTATATTGTTAAAAGTATTGGGACGTCTGCCTTTACATGCACATGAACTTTAATGGCATCGCAGTCTTAGTCTGTAGGGTTCAATATTGAGTTGGCCCACCCTTTACAGCTATAACAGCTTTAACTCTTCTGGGAAGGCTGTCCACAAGGTTAAGGAGTGTGTCTTTGGGAATGTTTGACCATTTTTCCAGAAGCGTATTTGTGAAGTCAGGCACTGATGTTGGAGGAGAAGGCCTGGCTCACAGTCTCTGCTCTAATTCATCCCAAAGGTGTTCTATCGGGTTGAGGTCAGGGCTCTGTGCAGGCCAGTCAAGTTCCTCCACCCCAAACTCGTTCATTCATGTCTTTATGGACCTTACTTTGTGCACTGGTGCACAGTCATGTTGGAACAGGAAGGGGCCATCCTCAAACTGTTCCCACAAAGTTGGGAGCATGAAATTGTCCAAAATGCCTTGGTATGCTGACGCCTTAAGAGTTCCCTTCACTTGAACTAAGGGGCCAAGCCCAACCCCTGAAAAACCACCCCACACCATAATCCCCCCTCCACCAAATTATTTGAACCAGTGCACAAAGCAAGGTCCATAAAGACATGGACGAGCGAGTTTGTGGTGGAAGAACTTGACTGACCTGTACAGAGTCCTGACCTCAACCTGATAGAACACCTTTGGGATGAATTAGAGTGCAGACTGCGAGCCAGGCCTTCTCGCCCAACATCAGTGCCTGACATCACAAATAGTCGTCTGGAAGAATGGTTAAACATTCCCAAAGACACACTCCTAAACCTTGTGGACAGCCTTCCCAGAGGATTTGAAGCTGTTATAGATGCAAAGGGTGGGCCAACTCAATACTGAACCCTACAGACTAAGACCGGGATGCTATTAAAGTTCATGTGCTTAAAGGCAGGCGTCCCAATACTTTTGACAATATAGTGTATATATATATATATGTCTTCAACCTCATGGTTTCAAGATTTGTCTTGTTTTTTGCTTTATTTAAATATTTTGTGATCCTTATATTTTAGGTTGAAGAGTTTGTGCTATAGGGTACCTCTCATCAGCAATATCAGCAGCTTAACAGCTGCAATAGTTGTACTTCAAGTAGAAGGGTAGTGTAGATATAGACACACTAGGTTTGGACTAATGTCTTCATAAAAACATTCCAAAAAAATTCCCAGGTTGAATATTCATTTCCGGTTGACATTTAGAGTATACAGGCTAGAGTAAACTACGCTAATTCTTCACAGGCTTAGTAAATGGACCAGTTACTACAGTTCACTGCCTGCTTTAAAATAGTTATTTAGTTCATTTAACAAAAAATATTATGGTTACTCTGTGGTTTTCTCTGTAAACACAATAACTTTTAATGAATGTAAGAGCCTCTCGACAATGACAGTCATTTTGAACCATAGGAGTCTCCAATAAACCCATAGTCTAGTTACTACAATGTTTCTCTAATAGGATAAATAAGAATAATTCATTTTGGAGCTACATGCTCTAGAGTACAGAAATAGAAATCTGTTTAAAATACAGTTAATCTTGCATGGAAAGGAAGCTCAACACTGTGTATAGATAATTTATGGAAAATAAAAATATTGTTTCGTGTCACTTTAAGGTCCATTACAAACATTAATTCAAGGACTCCTGTCCATTTTTTTTTTAACAACAAAAGTTCCTTTAACCTACCTTTTAGGTGCTGAAAGCGGTACCATTATTTTGCATGTAATTCTTGAGAATGAGCAGCCCAAACCAAATATTTACATATTATTTTTTTTTTTTTTTTTACTGTGCGTTCTTCTTTATAACATCTTGGGTATGATAAAGTTTGAAACACAAAATCATAAATTATAATATAATAAAAAACCATAAATAAGTAAGTATGTATGTATACATATACAGTGGGTACGGAAAGTATTCAGACCCCCTTAAATTTTTCACTCTTTGTTATATTGCAGCCATTTGCTAAAATCATTTAAGTTCATTCTTCTTCCTCATGAATGTACACATAGCACCCCATACTGACAGAAAAACACAGAATTGTTGACATTGTTGCAGATTTATTAAAAAAGAAAAACTGAAATATCACATGGTCCTAAGTATTCAGACCCTTTGCTGTGACACTCATATATTTAACCGGTTGCCGACTGCGCACAGTATATTTACTGCGGCAGTCGGCCCCGGCCAGGCAGAGTGACGTAGGTCTACGTCGCTCGCCTGTCACTCCTTCTAAAGCCAATTGAGGGCGGGCGCGCGCCCGCCCGCCTCGGCTCGTTCACGGAGGAGTGCGGGAGTGTGACTAGCGGACCCGATGTCCGCCGGTCACACTACGATCGCCGGTACAGCGGGAGAAAGACAGAGCGGCTTATGTAAACAAGCCGCCTGTCAGTTCTCCCTGTGTAAAAGTGAAGATCAGACAGTTCTACTATGTAGAACTGTTGATCTTTGTTTTTACACTAGTAGACCTGTCCCTGCACAGTTAGAATCACGCCCCTAGGACACACTTAACCCCTCCCTGTCCAATACTGTTAACCCCTTCCCTGCCAGTGTCATTTTTGCAGTAACAGTGCATATATATAGCACTGATTACTGCAGTAATGTCACTGGTACCCCCAAAAGTGTCAAAAATGTCAGTCAAGGGTCCAATCTGCCCGCCGCAATGTCGCAGTACCGCAAAAAAAATCGCAGATCACCGCCATTACTCGTTAAAAAAAAAAACACCAAAAATGACAAAAATCTTTCCCTTTGTTAGTAAACGCGATAACTTTTGCGCAAACCAATCAAAATACGCTTTTTGCGATTTTTTTTACCAAACATAGGTAGCGTAAAACAAATTGGCCGAAAATGTTAAAAAATTTTGATTTTTACATTTTTTTTGGGGGGAATTTCATATAAAAAAAGTGAAAAATATTGTTGTTTTTGCAAAAATTACGCTCTTTTTTTGTTTATAGCGCGTGATCAAAAAATCGCACAGGTGATCAAATACCACCAAAAGAAAGCTCTGTTTGTGGGAAAAAAAGGACGTGAAATTCGTTTAGGTACAGTGTCGCACGACCGCGCAATTGTCCGTTAAAGTCACGCAGTAAAAAATCGCAAAAAAACCCCTGGTCTTTTAGCAGGAAAATCCTCCGGTGGTAAAGTGGTTAACTCAGGTGCTTTCCATTTCTTCTGATCATCCTTGGTTCTACACCTTCATTTGAGTCCAGCTGTGTTTGATTATACTAATTGGACTTGATTAGGAAAGCCACACACCTGTCTATATAAGACCTTCCAGATCACAATGCATGTCAGAGCAAATGAGAATCATGAGGTCAAAGGAACTGCCTGAAGAGCTCAGAGACAGAATTGTGGCAAGGCACAGATCTGGCCAAGGTTACAAAAAGATTTCTGCTGCACTTAAGGTTCCTAAGAGCACAGTGGCCTCCATAATCCTCAAATGGAAGACGTTTGGGACGACCAGAACCCTTCCTAGAGCTGGCCGTCCAGCCAAACTGAGCTATCGGGGGAGAAGAGCCTTGGTGAGAGAGGTAAAGAAGAACCCAAAGATCACTGTGGCTGAACTCCAGAGATGCAGTCAGGAGATGGGAGAAAGTTGTAGAAAGTCAACCATCACTGCAGCCCTCCACCAGTCGGGGCTTTATGGCAGAGTGGCCCGACGGAAGCCTCTCCTCAGTGTAAGACACATGAAAGCCCACATGGAGTTTGCTAAAAAACACCTAAAGGACTCCAAGATGGTGAGAAATAAGATTCTCTGGTCTGATGAGACCAAAATAGAACTTTTTGGCCTTAATTCTAAGCGGTATGTGTGGAGAAAACCAGGCACTGCTCATCACCTGTCCAATACAGTCCCAACAGTGAAGCATGGTGGTGGCAGCATCATGCTGTGGGGGTGTTTTTCAGCTGCAGGGACAGGACGACTGGTTGCAATCGAGGGAAAGATGAATGCGGCCAAGTACAGGGATATCCTGGACAAAAACCTTCTCCAGAGTGCTCTGGACCTCGGACTGGGCCGAAGGTTTACCTTCCAACAAGACAATGACCCTAAGCACACAGCTAAAATAACGAAGGAGTGGCTTCACAACAACTCCGTGACTGTTCTTGAATGGCCCAGCCAGAGCCCTGACTTAAACCCAATTGAGCATCTCTGGAGAGACCTAAAAATGGCTGTCCACCAACGTTTACCATCCAACCTGAAAGAACTGGAGAGGATCTGCAAGGAGGAATGGCAGAGGATCCCCAAATCCAGGTGTGAAAGACTTGTTGCATCTTTCCCAAAAAGACTCCTGGCTGTATTAGATCAAAAGGGGGCTTCTACTAAAATACTGAGCAAAGGGTCTGAATACTTAGGAGCATGTGATATTTCAGTTTTTCTTTTTTAATAAATCTGCAACAATGTCAACAATTCTGTGTTTTTCTGTCAGTATGGGGTGCTATGTGTACATTCATGAGGAAGAAGAATGAACTTATATATATATATACATATACTGTATATATATGTGTATATATATATATATATATATATATATATATATATATATACATACATAAAAAGTACAGTAAACCTGCAGGAAAGGGCACTGGGGGGGGCAATGTAATGTGAATTTATTTTATTTTGAATGGTATCAGTGTGTTTGGTGTGTTTTACATTTGAATTTGCCGCCGGTTCCACCCCCCTGCGAACGTCACGTCGCAGGAGACGGAAGCCGGGGCACGGAGAGGATCGGGAGGAAGATCCGCCGCCGCATAATGCTCGCATACATCGCTGGATCCTGGTGACAAGGTAAGTAACCTCTTTTACAGGATCCAGCGATGCTTCTGGCGGTACCCCGAGTGTGGCTCGGGGTTACCTCTTTTGGCTCTGAAATTTAACCCCGAGCCACGCTTGGGAATACCGCTAAGCAGGTTAACCACATGTCTACCGGAGGAATTTTTTCATTATTTGCATACATGTTAAAACGTGCATCTTTTGCTAGAAATTACTCTAAATCCCCCAAAAAGTATACTGTATATATTTTGAAAGTAGAGACCCTGGAGAATAAAATGGTGTTGTTGCAATTTTTTGTCATACAAAGTTTATCAAACACATTTTCAGAAAGAAATACAATAAAATTAGTTTTAGTGCAAAAAAACACAATGTTATAACCATTATTTGCTTTAAATATAAAATATGGGGTTGCAGTGAGTAAATAGATACCAAACTTGTCATGTCTAGAATTTGCGCATGCCTGTGGAATCACAAAAAGCTGTTACCTAAAACTCTACATAGGCAATGTTTGGAAAGGCATTACAGGTCATCAGTTTAGAGTTTACCATGAAATATGGCCCAATAATTATTGCTTTCACTCGGATACTCACAATAAAACCTCATATGTAGCACATTTGAAGTGTACATACAAGTGCTCACCCTGCACTGCACTTTTTAAATTAGGTGTATGCTGGGGTGATGGTGCTTTACATTAAAAACAAGAATTTTTATTTATTTTATACAATTTTGTAACAGTTTTTATTTTTTTTACTTTATTGCCATCACAAGATGCTAACAAGCCTGCTATGTGATATCATAGGCAGGTGGCAGGTAATCTTTATTGAGACATTTGGTGTCTATTAGCCCCCTAATGCTTCCCCTGCCCTCCAATTCAGCTATTCCAGCACAGATCATACTGTAAAAGCTGCAATCTCAGCTACACTAGCCAAGCAATGACATTTGTGACCTCAGAAGTGATGTAATACAAGTCACTTCCGGGGTCATTAATCACAGGAGGGACTGGGGAATGGATGTTCCTCATGCTTACACTAGGGACGTTTTTTCCCATGGTCCCAGACTCCCTGGCAGAACGGGAGTACCTGGGAACCACCATGGCTGCCACTGGCATCTGCAGCACTGCCAGCAGGAAGAACGCCCTTTTGAGAGCCCCGTGAAAGTGATCAGATGGCTCTAAAGCTATGGGATTCATGGGAGATTCAGTGAACTCCTATAAAAAATTGCAAAGTTAATAACAACCTCATACAAATCTATGAGAGGCAAAACTTGAAATAATTTCAGGCCATTTTTAAAGATGATAGAAAAAGGATTGTCAAGCAAAGAGCATGGGGAGTTGGGCACTGCCATATTTTTTATGCATCATTACAATGCAGCACTGTCCCCATAGGGCTTACTGTATGATGACTTTTTGGGCCTCCTCTGATTACCTGCAGACAGTCATTTAGGGAAAGTTCACACATTTATCCTAACTCCCAATGGCTCATTACTCAATAAACAGTCCAGGGGTTTTGTTTTTTTTGGTATTTATTGTGGAACTTTGATGAGAAAAGGGAATAGTGGGATACTCCAACTAGAATTTACAGTTCATAAGAACAACTCACCAGGTTACTTGTGGAAGCAGTCATACTGCTTTAACCATACTGCCACTTGTGTGGAAAAGGTTAAGTCTTCTTGCTCTTTCTCCAGCAACAGACTTGATACACTACATTATCTTCAGGACACTCTCTACCATCCCCTTTACTAACACCTGTCCACTGACACTTCTGGCTGAAGGGATGGCCCCCCTCAGGACAGGCCCCTTGACACAGATCTGTTTTCACTGTATGCAGAATCAGACCCTTTCCAGTGTCTCCCTTTCAGTTAGCTCTACAGGACCTCTGGGTTCAGTTCCTCTCTAGCTCTCAGGCCCTCAGGTCAACCATCTTAGACCGCATGGCAACTACTACATAGGAGGGTCAGCCGCTCCCTCCCTCCGGGACCCCACTCTCCAGCTGAAAGACCCAGAGCACTTGGAATTTATACAGTATCCCAGCATGCACAGATGCACATTCCTCTGCCAATCACCATGGCTGTACTAAATGTCTCTGCACTCAATTTTCAAGTTTCCTCCTGCTGTCCAACATGCCTCCCTATTGGACCAGTGTGAAACACTTCAGACAAATTGAGCTGCACCTGAGCACCATGAGCAGACCTCACTAGCAGATCCTGCTCTCTGGTAGGCAGAGAACAATATAGATTTGCCTGGCAATCTTTCTGGTAAGCAGATCCAAAACTATACTCTATCTCTCTCTAGCACCTACCTAGGAGGGTGCTACATCAATAATTTATTTTTCTTTTCAATACCATTCAGCAGGGAGCAGCTATTTTAAAAAGGCTTAAAAGGCAACGTTAAAATACACAATGCCTTTCAATGACATGCTCAGGGGCCTCTTAAACCTTCATGTGAAGTGGTGCAGCCTGATGATGTACTATAGCGATAGTGACATCCACATAGAAATTTAAATTGCAACTAAATTACATTTTATGGCCTCCTAATTCTGCTTGTAAGCAGCATGGATTCTACCCCAAAATCCATACCAGGCTCCTTGGGTCTGGTGTTGATTTTAAGGGGGTACCCATAATCCCACACCAGACCCTTATCTGAGCATGCAGCCTAGGTAGCCAGGAAAAAGTGGGGTAGTGAGTCTTCAGCACCTCTTCTGAATCATACCAGGCCATATGCCTGCAAACCCCATGGAATCTGGAAACCCTCTTTAGGTTAAAGGGGCTCACAGATACCCCCCCCCTCCCCCATGTGAATAAGGGATACATAGAACCAATAGCAGGAAATGGACAAACTTTGTCTATGTATAGCCAGCTTTAGTCTGTCATAGGCAATACAACTTAACATTTTGCAGGTTGTATGGCACATTTATGCTGGAAGATACGTTTGATCTGGGCTACAAATGTGACTCATTCATAAATGTTGGTGTAAATGTACAAAACCTAGTGAAGCGCAACATTATTTTGTGCTAATCAATCAATTCATACATAAAAACGAAAAAAAAAAATCGAATTACTTACATTTTTAGTCCATGCATAAATTGTAAAAACATAAATTAGAAAAAATAAAAATATATAAATAGTCCAGCACCCCCAAGTGAGTGACCAGCTATCTCCGCTTCTTCAAGTAATCTGTGCACCTCCACCAACCGGTTTAAAAACCTGCTCACCTCAAACATACTCAAAACAGGCTCATCTGTATCAACCACATGGAATAATGAACTTGGCGGACCCTCCATAGTTCTCCTCAATAGTACTACTCCTAATGAGTAGACTAACAAAGTGCACTTTTATTTTTTTCCTGTGAGTGTTTCGTATATGCTGGATTGTTTTAACAAATCATTAAGAAATTGAGAGCACTATGTGTTCTCCACTGTGTTCTCTTGACAGGGACAGCCCCCCGCGCCTCCCCGGGAGGACACAATAGCTTCATGGATGGGATTCCTCCATCAACACTGACTGTGAAGACCTCACTGACTGAAGAAATTTGCATCATCTTTGAGTATATCATTGGTTTTAGTCGTAATAAAAACAGACCCCTCAAAAGGCAGCAGGATGTAGCCACACAGGTGCATAATATGTATGCGTATTGCTTTTAGATTTCAAGTCTTTACTTCAAGTGATTGTTAATCCACTTTTATAAAATCACCCCATCCCCTCTGTAATATAACAATAAGTTCCCCTGTGTCTGTGTTATAGAAAAAATATGCTGATCGGTAGCTATATCAGAGCGGCTCCTAGCGCTCAGCTGACTGCTTGGCTCTCTTCTCTGCTGGGGAGGAGGGAAGAGAGGAGATAGAGAGAGTCAAGTGGTCAGGTGACCGCCGGGAGCCGCTCTGATATAGGTACCAATCAGCATATTTTTTCGCAGGCACAGGGATACTTATTGTTATGTTACAGAGGGGATGGGATGATTTTAAATTAAATATATTAAAACAGCAAGAGGGGAGGGGGCAGGCACTGACACAAGCAGACAGGCAGGGAGGGGAGGGGGGAGAGAGGACATAGAGGACAATGCAGGGCTGCGGATGACGGAAGTACGTAAACTAATCGTGGTGTCGGGGCTCAGCAGCCATGATATACTGTGGTGTCGTTTGCAGGGGGGAGGGGGAAAACTGGCAGGATCAGCCAGGTTTTTTTAGGTGATACAGTGGGCCAAATTACACAGCACTGTGCTGTATAACATGCTTTAATGGAACAGGATCTGTTTTTTTTTTTTTTTTTTTTTAGGGTAACAAACACTTTAAAACATTTTGTGTTTTTTATGCTTGTTGTCTAATAAGAAATGGCGAGAACAGTAATTGGTATTTTAAGAGTGCATGAGATTCATTCAGTAGTGATCAATAAAGTACAATTAAAAGGCAAAAACAATGCAATCACAGTTATCCAAGCTTATCTCATACACAGAGAAAAGATATTGTGCTAAGTGCAAAAAAAAGGTCAAAGTGCAATGCAATAAAAAAGCCATTAATATAACTAACCAACTTCACAATATAGGAACTTACCACACAACTTGATGTATACTTTTTCAAGTTACTTGACCAAAAGATTTAAATAAATACTTATTTTAAAGTGTAAAATCAATTTAACATTCTATCTCTTATCAGTTCTTTTCATTTTTTATTTCATTAAATTAGTTTTTACTTGTACCCACCTATGGCTCTGTCGAGGTCTGTTCATGCATTAAACTGTAAGACCAAACTGACTCACACATGTAATACAACAGCCATTCATAAAGAAACAACAAACCCCTGAAAGTTTTTTTCATTACACAAAACATATGCAAACACTGTTATTTACAAAGCTTCTGACTGTTACAGAAGATGTGGATCGTGACAACATGTTTATCTTTACATGTATAGCAATAGAGAAGCAGAGAAACATTTCCAGCCTTGTTAGACTTGTCAGCAGATTATAGACTTTGGTATCTCAAGGGTATTAGTTCCGATTGCTAATACTGAAATAATATAATATTTCCTCTTCTATTAAATGCCCAGATTATATCTGAGCACATTTTATTTATTTGAAGTACTAAAATAGCACTAACAATCTATGCAGCATTATATATACTGTATATATATATATATACAGAAACTCACAAAAGTGAGTACACCCCTCACATTTTTGTTAATATTTTATTGTATAATTTCATGTGACAACACTGAAGAAATGACACTTTGCTACAATGTAAAGTAGTGAGTGTACAGCTTGTATAACAGTGTAAATGTGCTATTCCCTCAAAATAACTCAACACACAGCCAATAATGTCCAAACTGCTGGCAACAAAAGTGAGTGCACCCCTAAGTGAAAATGTCCAGATTTGGCCCAACTAGCCATTTTCCCTCCACTGTGTCATGTGACTCCTTAGTGTTACAAGGTCTCAGGTGTGAATTGGGAGCAGGTGTGTTAAATTTGGTGTTATCGCTCTCACTCTCTCATATTGGTCACTGGAAGTTCAACATGGCACTCATGGCAAAGAACTCTCTGAGGATCTGAAAAACGAATTGTTGCTCTACATAAATATCGCCTAGGGTATAAGACGAGTGCCAAGGCCCTGAAACTGAGCTGCAGAACAGTGGCCAAGACCATATAGTGGTATAGAGGACAGGTTCCACTCAGAACAGGCCTCAACATGTCTGCCGAAGAAGTTGAGTGCACATGCTAAGCGTCATATTCAGAGGTTGTCTTTGGGAAAAAGTCGCATTAGTGCTGCCTGCATTGCTGCAGAGGTTGAAGGGGTGGGGGGTCAGAATGTCAGTGTTCAGACCATATGCCGCACACTGCATTAAATTGGTCTGCATGGCTGTCATCCCAGAAGGAAGCCTCTTTTAAAGATGATGTACAAGAAAGCCTGTAAACAGTTTGCTGAAGACAAGAAGACTAAGAACATGGATTACTGGAACCGTGTTCTGTGGTCTGATGAGACCAAGATAAATGTATTTGGTTCAGATGTGTCAAGCGTGTGTGGCAGCAACCAGGTGGGTAGTACAAAGACAAGTGTGTCTTGCCTACAGTCAAGCATGGTAGTAGGAGTGTCATGGGGCTACATCAGTGCTGCCAGCACTGGCGAGCTACAGTTAATTGAGGGAACCATGAATGCCAACATGTACTGTGACATGCTGAAGCAGAGCATGATCCCCTTCCTTCGGAGACTGGGCCGCAGGGCAGTATTCCAACATGATAAGAACCCAAAACATACCTCAAAGATGACCACTGCCTTGCTAAAGAAGCTGAGGGTAAAGGTGATGAGCTGGCCAAGCATGTCTCAGACCTAAACCCTAATGAGCACCTGTGGGCATCCTCAAATGGAAGGTGGAAGAGCACAAGGTCTCTCACATCCACCAGCCCTGTGATGTCATCATGGAGGAGTGGAAGAGGACTCCAGTGGCAACCTGTGAAGTTCTGGTGAACTTCATGCCCAAGAGGGTTAAGGCAGTGCTGGAAAATAATGGTAGCTACACAAAATATTGACAATTTGGGCCCAGTTTGGACATTTTGACTTAGGGGTGTACTCACTTTTGTTGCCAGTGGTTTAGACATTAATGGCTGTGTGTTGAGTTATATTGAGGGGACAGAAAATGTACACTGTTATACAAGCTGTACACTCACTACTTTACATTGTAGAAAAGTATAATTACTTCAGTGTTGGTTGTCACATGAAAAGATATTATACACATGTATACACATTACATCAGGGCATTTTTTCTGCCGGAATGTGGCAAAACTGTGTTCCGCCACCTCTGGCAGCCCTGTCCTCTTCATCCTGTCACTGAACACAGAAGGCGGTAGAGGAAGTTTTTGCACTACTCTTTTCCTCCACCGACTTCTGTGTCATATTGCCAGGCACTCAGGACATGTGCGACTGCTGCATTTTCAAAAATTTTCTGGAGCTTCCAGTGGCGGCTCCTGTCCTGCCCAGGGCTGCCTGTCAGAAGTGTGTAGTTCAGAGCCGAGTGAAGTGTTTTAAAACTCCCCCTTGGCACTGTGCTACACACTTCTGACAGGTGTTAGAAAAAGGCAGCGCACAGCTGCACCAAGTGGAGGTGAGTGAAAGCCATGGAGGGGGAAGGAAAGAAAGAGGTGAGTGGTTGTTCAGAGAGGCATCTGCGACAGCTGTGAACCGCTGTGAGGGTGAATTTGTGAACAGGAGGTGAAGTTATGAGAAGAGGTGGTGGCTGAAAAGGGGGATAGGTGGTGGTGGTGGTGGGAGGGGGGGGGGGGCTGGTAGAGGGGCAAGAGCTGGGAAGGGAGGATAGGAGGGGGTGAACAGGTGAAAGTTGGAGGGTTGAAGATATGAGAGCTATGGATTGGTGTAATATGTAGATGTGGGTGCAGAAGTGAAATGTGGAAGGGGGATGAGACAAGCTGTAATGGATGACTAGGGGTGTAAGTTGTGGATGGGGGATGCAGAGTTAAGTTGTTGACAGTTGTGGGGGTGAAAAGGGAAACTGTGGACAGGGGGGCAGAATTAAGCAATGGACAGAGGCGTGCTGCAGACAGGAGGAAAAAGTGATGAGCTGCGAAAAGGGAGGAGAAGTGGTGATCTGCAGACACTGGGGAGAAGTGGTGTGCTAAAAAAAGGGGAGGGGGGAAGTGGTGTGCTGCGCATGGGGGGGAAAAGTGGTAAGCTGCGGATGGGGAGAAAAAGAGGTGTGCTGCAGAAGGGGGAAGAAGTGGTGAACTGTGGACGGGGGAAGAAGAGGTGAGTTGCAGATGGGGGAAGAAATGGTAAGCTGTGAATGGGAGAAAAGAAGAGGTGAGCTGTGTTTAGGGGGGAAGAAGTGGTGAGCTGTGGATGGGGACATAGGTGAGCTGTGGACAAGGGTTGCAGAGGTGAGGTATAAATGGGGGGTACAGAGGTAAGCAATAGATGGTCACATTGGGTGAGATATGTACTGTCCCTTGTGCTAATTTATTTCTTCTGTGCCCTGTGTGATACACACACACGTCATTACTGCAGAGTACCCTTTCCTGAGCTTTGTATGTTATGCGCTACTACTGTAAGTGCCGTACTCTGTGCCTTTTTGGCCTTGAGCAAAACACAGATTTGGGGCTGCTTTACTTCTTCCCGGGGAACGATGGGGTTGGCTGGGGTGGGTGACTTCCTGCACCTATTCTCTAAGAAAAAAGCCCTGCACTGCATACACATGCAGACTCTTGCAATACACAAGCTATTATACTTACCTCTTCAAGGCCAGTGTATTCTACATTCCCTATGTTCCAGCAATGATGCCTCTGTGAGCTGCAGCCTCACTTCCAGAAGTGTTGGTTGCCTGTGTTCCCTGCCATGCCTTTGCTCCCTGCCTTCACTCCTGGAGGTGTTAAAGGGTAACTCCACTTTCATGGGGGGGGGGGGAATAGAAAATAAAGAAAAATTAATAATGTATATATAATTGCAACACAAATCATAATATAATTGAATGTTATTAAAAATTATCTTTCCTTTTCAATCTGCAGCTGCTGTAATTTTCTGAAAATGCAATGCAATATGGCTACCTGGAGCTGTTCTGTACACAGAATGTCTACTGACCACACCCCAGAAACATCATTTCCTGCTTGTGTGATTGGCTCACCAATTTTTCCCAGAAGTCTGCACTATGATACAAGTCAGATTTCAGGCCTCCCCTGCAACAAAACTGTCATTTTTGGTGAGATACTCCCAATAGAAACACGTCTAAAGGGATGCAGGGCCAGCAGCTTTCCTCATTAGTGCTCTGCAGCTGCACAGCTGATATATAATTATGAAAACACTCCCATTAGACACACTAAGCACAGGGGCACAGAGGAACAAACAGTGATTTCTTCAGAATAACAAAAGGTAGGAATATGAAACAAAGGTTGTTATAATCCATGCAAAGTACATAGAACACCCAGCAGTCTGCCTAAGATATAAGTCAGATTTCCGGAATCCCCTGGAACAAAAGTGTCATTTTTGGTGAGATACTCCCAATAGGAACATATCTAAAGGGATACGGGCCCAGCAGCTTTCCTCATTAGTGCCCTGCAGCTGCACAGCTGATAGATAATTATGAAACCACTCCCATTAGACTCACTTAGCACAGGGGCACAGAGGAACAAACAGTGATTTCTTCAAAAGGTAGGAATCTGCAACAAAGGTTGTTATAATCCATGCAAAGTACATAGATCACCCAGAGAGGAATGTTTTTTTCACAACAAAAAGTGGAGTTACGCTTTAAATTCTGGGGAGCATTTCAGTGCATGGCACAGTGCAAGGTGAATATTGTCGAGACCCTGAAGGATTTTTCTGGTGCTTGCCTTTGGCTCTGACTTTAGAAAGACTGAATTGGATATTTGCATTCTGTAGGTTCCTAGACTTTAACCTGGTCACCTTGGAAGTGAAAATAAAATAAAAAGCACAGATTTAAATTTTTTTTTTACAATATCTGTTAAAGTGAATATCGGTTCTGCCCCATTTTATTAACTCAAGCCCAAAACGAAAAGAAAAGGCATACAGCTCTTTTTTAACCTGATTCATTTTTTGTAACCTTACAGAGATCCCATCAAGGTATCATCATTTTTTTTTACCATAGTAGATCTGTTGTAAATGTGATAGGGATAACTACTAACTTTTCAAGAAAATGAGAAACAATAGAAGCCACCATAATTGTTGATGGGGTTGGTTTCTTAACCACTTTACCACCGGAGGATTTTCCTGCTAAAAGACCAGGGGTTTTTTTGCGATTTTTTACTGCGTGACTTTAACGGACAATTGCGCGGTCGTGCGACGCTGTACCTAAACGAATTTCAGGTCCTTTTTTTCCCACAAACAGAGCTTTCTTTTGGTGGTATTTGATCACCTGTGCGATTTTTTGATCAGGCGCTATAAACAAAAAAAGAGTGTAATTTTTGCAAAAACAACAATATTTTTCACTTTTTTTATATGAAATTCCCCCCAAAAAAAATGTAAAAATCAAAATTTTTTTAACATTTTCGGCCAATTTGTTTTACGCTACCTATGTTTGGTAAAAAAAATCGCAAAAAGCGTATTTTGATTGGTTTGCGCAAAAGTTATCGCGTTTACTAACAAAGGGAAAGATTTTTGTCATTTTTGGTGTTTTTTTTTTAACGAGTAATGGCGGCGATCTGCGATTTTTTTTGCGGTACTGCGACATTGCGGCGGACAGATCGGACCCTTGACTGACATTTTTGACACTTTTGGGGGTACCAGTGACATTACTGCAGTAATCAGTGCTATATATATGCACTGTTACTGCAAAAATGACACTGGCAGGGAAGGGGTTAACAGTATTGGACAGGGAGGGGTTAAGTGTGTCCTAGGGGCGTAATTCTAACTGTGCAGGGACAGGTCTACTAGTGTAAAAACAAAGATCAACAGTTCTACATAGTAGAACTGTCTGATCTTCACTTTTACACAGGGAGAACTGACAGGCGGCTTGTTTACATAAGCCGCTCTGTCTTTCTCCCGCTGTACCGGCGATCATAGTGTGACCGGCGGACATCGGGTCCGCTAGTCACACTCCCGCACTCCTCCGTGAACGAGCCGAGGCGGGCGCACACCTCAGCGGGCGCGCGCCCGCCCGCTATTGGCTCTAGAAGGAGTGACAGGCGAGCGACGTAAACCTACGTCACTCTGCCTGGCCGGGGCCGACTGCCGCAGTAAATATACTGTGCGCAGTCGGCAACCGGTTAAAGGCAAATAGGCTGTTCACTTTGCAAGGGAATTTTCTCTTAGCTTAGTAATTGCCTTCTAATAGCTTAGTAAATGAAGTGAAGCTCTGCCGAATTCCATCATTCCATCATCATCCATCATCTAATGATGTGCAAGAAAAAAAATATATATTGTTTTTACTTGCCTTGCATATGATTGAGAATGTTTTGCAAAGGGTGTTTTCACCACATCCAATAAGTGAATGGAAAATGTGTTGCATAGTGAACAGCCTATTTGCTTTTAGTATATTAACACAAATATGTCAAGAATAAAGTTCAGAGTAATGCCACTGAATTTTTTTTTACCTTTCATTTTTCTTTACAAGCTCTTTACAATCTCTAACTAGGTAAAACTTACCACAATGTTGGTGAATGGCTTTTGTACTTGTACATTGTTATCAAATGCTGTCTTTTGCATTCAAATGCAGTTCTTCTTAAACAGATGAGTTTGTGTCAATCAAACTGTAACTTTTGCCTTAGATTGCTTCATGTGTTTCAAGAAATCATTGAATATCATTGCTATTGTAGTTGACCTTTGCTAGTAAGCTTTCTCCCCCTGTATTGGAGGCTGTTGATCTACGAAGCCACAAAGTCTTTTGTAAACAATATATGTCAGTAATGTCAGTAAACAAAGACCTCTAGAATTCCCATATTTGTCCAAACTGCTGACCACAGGTCTCTGGCAAGCTTATTAGTTCACTGTTATGTCTAAAGAGCCAATACTAAATAATAAACATACCATAGTTGAAAAAGTAATTCAGGGCACACACTTATTAAGACTAAAATAATACCAAAAAAAATAAATGTGGCTCCTTTGTAACCAGTTCAAGAATGTGTATAAAGCAAATGATGAGAAATGTGTATGTAATAATTTAAAAGTAAACCATGTAGTAGACTGATTTTTCTATCATTTTGCAGACTTTCAGTTCTTTAAATTAACACTACATAAGTACTCAGAGTGACTCATTGTAATAAAATGTTTCATTTTATGATGTATAACATTTACAATATTAAACATTCATGCTTCATTGTTATTCTTAAAAAGACAAAGTTCTGCTTCGGTCAGATATTTAACAACAATACAACCAAATGCAATAGTGTTGCTAAATAAATATAAAATTATGATGATGATTTTGATGACGAAGGTGGTTATGAGAACAACAAGTAGGAATTCAGGGTTATCTGTAAGTGGAGTTAAAGGGCTACCACAGGAGGACAGTGGGAGGGTTTGAAGCAGATGATCCCAAACTATCAGAGTTAGTGAGACACTCAAAGATATTGAGCTCTATTTGGACCTATAGGTTCATAGGAGGATTATGAGAACAATCCAGGATACAAGAAAGATGTATTGCCTTATGATAGTAACCCAGATGGAGTAAGCTTGCCCCGCCCAAAGATTTGAGCCTGGTAAGGTTATCATATCGTATCCTGGCTGGTGAGTCAGCCCACATATATCGCAAAATAATGATTTCAAAGAACTAAAAAAAGTGCGTGGAGGGTCTATGGAGACGGTTTGGAAAATGTTAAAAATTTGCGGTAAAATATACATTTTTAATAGTGCCATCTGCCCAAAATAGGAATGCTTCAGAATTCTCCATTCATTATGTTTAAAAAAGACAGAAGAGTTTTATAATTTAAATCATAAAGATCGTCATGCTTAGATGGAATTTATATTCCTAAATACATGATCGCTTTCAATTTCCATAAAAAGGAAAGGGGTAACATAAACTGACAATGGTGGAATCTGATATGAAGATCTTTAAAACCTCGGCCTTATGCATGTTTACCTTAAAATTACTATGTTGTCCGAAATGTGTAAATTCAGGTATGAGTGCCAGAAATGCCACAGTTGGATTTGATATAGTGTATATAATAATAGATTTTCTGCATATAGACTAAACGTAATCTCATGTCATCCCATCATAATCCCTTGAATAGAGTTGTTGGACCTGATGACATTTGCCAAGTGCTCCATTGCCAAACCATAGTAAGGGCGAAAGTAAGGCAACTTTGATATGTGCCATCATAAATATGAATGAGAGGATCCCATTATTCATAACTCTAGCAGAGGGGAATCATAAAGGACCAAAGTTTTATTCAACAAGTCTGATGGTATACCAATCTGTATAAGGGAGACAGAGAAATAAATCCCACGAACCGCTGTCAAACAACGTCTCGGCATTGACTGCGTGAAGACATAAGGGAAAATGTTTTTTCCTAGCATAATCAATAACAGTGATTGTTTTAGCTGTATTATCCATAGCCTCTTTATCAGGGTCAAACCCCATCAGGTCTAAGTGAATTAGGGAAGGTTTATAAGACCAAAGCCTAAGTGCAATAACTTTTGCATAGATTTTAAATCAAAATTGATAGGAGAAATGGGTTGTAACTACTGCAAAAAGCTGAATCTTTGTTAGCTTTTGGAATAACAGTTATTAGGGCTACTTGAGAGTGCCGTGGAAAAGGACACATCTCTGTGATGAAATTAAATGCCCCTCCCATAACTGGAGACAGATAATGGGAAAATTGAAAATAAAAACATGAAGTAAAGCCATCCAAAATCAGAACTTTTCCTGGACAGAAAAGATTTAACTACGGAGGCTATTTCAGTGGCCTTGAACAGCTTCAAAAGTTCCTCAATAGTACCAACTGTTTTTGTTAGAAGAGCAGTGGACTGAGTATAATGTGATAACGGTGTTATAGATGAACAATCATAGTTATCTGTAGAGGTAGCTGAAATATTGTGTAAGGATGAGTAGTAAAATGGGAAAGCTCTGGCTATGGCCTTAGAAATATATACCAAGCCTGGAGAAGGGCATGAAAACTTCATATGTTCGGGACCGTTGAAGCCTGATCGAGCATATGATGGCAAGCTATTTCCTAATGCCACATATATCATTTTTTAGGTAAACTACTCAGTTCTATGAGCTTAGATAAAAGTGGTTGTAGCGTGAAAAGCTCAGGAACCTTTTTGTAGAGTGAGGTCTCTCGCATATGAATCATTTAAAACTCAAGTATAGCTGCCACAATGTCTGTTTAAATTGCTGAGTCTCCTAAGAGCATCTCATTCAGGTGCCAAAAAGCAGTCCACCTAGTTGTATTTGGAAGATAAAAAGGAGGTGCAAACTGGAAAATGGTCTGACCATGTACGGGAACCTATAGTTGCTATAGGAAACCAGCTCAAGGTATGATGGGGTGTAAAAATATAATCAATACGACTATAAGAAGAATGAGCTGCTGAAAAAAAATGTAATCCTTGGTGGTTGGATTCAAGGTACGCTAGATACCTACAAGTTGCAGGCTCTGTAGCCTACAACTAATAACATGGAAAATGTGTCTTTCCCCAGAAGGAAGAGTCCAAAAAGGATTGAATATAAAATTTAAATTATAACTATATAGGTATCAGCGCTGCTCCATGATATGAGATAAATTATGAATGTGCATATCAATAAATAAATAAAATAAATAAATCAATAAGTGAATAAAGTGCCTAGTGCAAATGCTTATATCTCAAATATACTGATTGAAGGTAAATACTGTTGCTAATAACATAGATATGTCCTAATAAAATATATCAGTGCTGGTACAAAATGTGTGATAAGATGCTATACGCACACATACCAAAAAATAAATAAATAAATAAATCATATATAAATAAATCACATATGAATTGGTGAATAAAGTGCCAAGTGAAAAAAAGTCCTTGTAATTCAAAGTTGATAGATGTGCAGATATATTAGATTAGTTTGTTTATCAAAGTGGCAGTGCTTAGAATCTGAATAATAGTGAGTCACTCAGTGTTCACATTTAGATTTCCAGATATAAAATTTAAATTGCCTCCTAGTATTATACTTCCTGTGGCAAATTGTTCTAATTGTGTGAAGATGGAAAGAAAAGAAAATTTTGGCCTGTATTGGGAAGGTAAATATTTGCTAGCGTAAAGAGTTTGTTATAGAGCGTACATTAGGAAAAAAAATATCGACCCTTAGGGTCAGAGATGACATCTTTCACTGTTCCCCCATTCATGGATATTGTGGGGGAAGAGGACCCCTTAAAATGAGCTTCTCGTTAGAAAAAGGACATGTATTTTCTGCTTATGCATATTATACAAAATGTGGAACCTCTTCTTTGGATACTCCAGGATACTCACAGCAACCTCAGCAATCAATTAGGTGGAAAAAAAAAAGAAAAAAGTATATTAAGTGCGTCCTGGCCAACGAGCCAACAAAAGAAACCACTAAAAAAAAAAAAAAAAAAAAAACTACAGTGGAAAAACTTTCTGTGTGGCAGGCTCCGATTATATATATATCGCAACCAACTATCGGAGGGATATTAAAGCCAAAAGCTGGTCTCAGTCTCAGATAGTCACTAGCTATCTTTACTAACAGATACCTAAATTTGTAATCTAGAGAGCAGAAAAGAATGTATAAAAAACAAAAGATCATACCATACCAGATGCCAGTAAGAGAAGCCGACCTCAATGCACTATTTAATTGGGCAACTATGTGGCAAATGCAATTTAATGTTGATAAATATTAAGCTTTGCACTTGGGGGCTAAAACATACATACATCATACATTCAAGGAGGAGAACAGCTGGGGGAGTAAGTGTTTGAGAAGTATCTGGGTGTCCTGGTAGATCATAACATTAATAATGGCATTGTCAAGGTCTTACCTTGTCCTGCTGTTGGCAGCCATCTTGGACATGTGCAGACTGCTGCATCTTATAGACTCTGATTGCATCATCACTTGCCTGCTACCTGGGCATTGCACAGTGGTGATGCTGCACACCTGACTATATCTATCATCTGATGGGTTTCAGTCCTTGCCCTTGTGTTTGTGCTCCAAGGTGCATCTCTGCTTGAAGCCTTCTGTACTCCGTGTTCCTCTGTTTATGACCTGGCTTGGCTGACGACTCTTCTGGCTCTCAACCCGGCATAGGCAGATTACCGGTCATTGGCAGACTACCCACTTCTGGACTCGACCCAAGCTTGGATGACTATCTGCTTTTGGACTTGACCCCAGATTGTTCCTACTCCAACTTCCTCATTCTTGCTGTGTGTTTATTGTTGCTTGCTCCAAAAAAACTGCTTTATTTTACCTGCGTCCCCGTGTGGTCTGGTTTCCTGGCACCCTGACAGGCATGCAATGCCAAGATGCAATTTCTAAAGCTAGAAAAATCCTTTCTTGTATTAAAAGAGGTATAGACTCCAGAGAGAGAGACATCATTTTTCCCCTGTACAAATGATTAGTGAAACCTCATCTTGAATATATAGTTCAGTTGTGGGCATTAATTCACCATAAGGATTTTGGGGAACTGAGGAAAATGCAGATAAGGGAAATCCAACTGAGAAGGAGTATCTCAGCTTTGAGGAAAGATTGGCTGAATTTAATGTATTCTCTTTTGAGAGTAGGTGATAAGGGGGTATATGATCACCATATATAAATATATCACTGGTCCATATAGGGAACTTGGTGTAGAGTTATTTACTTTCAGGTCATTATAGAGGACAAGGGAGTACTCTTTACATCAGAGATTTAATCTGCACATGTGGCAAAGGTTTTTTCACAGTAAGAGATCAGAAAATGTGGAATAGACTCCTTCAAGGACTAGTTCTGGCTAACTCAGTAGATTGTTTTAAAAAGATCTGGATGTATTCCTGCATGCACAAAGTATAACTTGATATTAACATTTATAGATAATAACATTATGGGTAGTTGGTCCAGGGAATATCTGATTGCTTCCCGGGAGATCAAGAAGGAATTTTTTTTCCTGGAGCGGTGGAACTAGATGGACTTGTGTCTTTTTTCAACCTGACTATCTATTTAATTATGTAACTATGTAATTATATTATCGGTACAAATATCTAAGTGTGTCATGTCAAACCAAGAATAATACAGCAAAGGTATTGCCTTAATATATTTCATATAGCAGCTGATGTTCAGGAATACATACAGGAATTCGGTACCCAGAACCCAATGCAGGAGGTTCTTGGGAAAAGATGTTCCTACACCCAAAAAATGTTGGGTTCTTCCTCTGTCTCTCTCTTTTCACCAGGGTCTGGCTCTGCTTTCCTTCTCGTTATTTTATTCCAGGCACCAAATTTCTGCATTCATTTCAGAATATCAGCTGCCATTTTCACTAAGTGGTGCTCACTTTACCTAAGTAGATATTTTTTATTATTTTTGGTTTTAGATTGATATTAACAGTGGAGCAAATACCTTTTCTGTATTATGCTTGCTGTGATATGACATCACTGGATATTTTTACCTATTGTATAATTGTGCTCATATGCTAAATACTGCAAAAGCATTTTTTGTTATGTGGTGTTCTGTATATGTAAAATTATTCAATAAACCCCTATACCAGTTCACCAGGAGGCAAGTAAATTGAAAACTCTCAACAATCTGCACATCACATTTTGGAGACACCTGGTGCTCTTAACCTTCTGCTTTGTATTTTTTCTCTCTTAAGGGATTTTCCTGAAGCTGAAAAGCATACTGTATATGTTGGTATCTGTATACTGCCTTTTTGTTTTTTATTGCTTTATAAATTCCCCCCCAAGTATATGCATTTTCCTAAGGGCCAGGAGGATGTATTTTTCTATAATATAACTAAACTAATACTATAAATAAAAACAAACACAAATTAATTTTTTGGCATAAATAAATGGCCGCGGCACTTTATTGGTTATAAATAAATTAAATAATTATTTATTCAAAATTCCATCAAATAATTTTCCATTCCAACAAAATTATAAAACATAAATCTGTATCGCTCAGTCCCAGAACTCGAGCGAAAATAAACATATTTAAAACCACCAAAGTCCCCCCTTAGATCCAAGGGTGACTCTACCACATAAAGTGCCAGCGACGGGTGGGGGGGAGGGGAGCTCGCCAGGCAGTCACTTCCTAACTGAGGGGGATTACCTCAGAGACCCCTTAATAAAGCCTTGGGTCAGAACCTTCTAGAGGGGCGCGCGCTGCTGTGCAGCCCGCCAAAACCATGCTCATTACATTTAAAGGGACAGTGTCCTATAAATTAAATAAATTCTGACACAAAAATTTTTTTTTTTTTTTTTAAAACATCCCCTGTCCCATGTGCGAGGGCACCTATTACTTGTGCCCTCTTACCATGGGCCAGGAGGATGTATTTTTCTATAATATAACTAAACTAATACTATAAATAAAAACAAACACAAATTAATTTTTTGGCATAAATAAATGGCCGCGGCACTTTATTGGTTATAAATAAATTAAATAATTATTTATTCAAAATTCCATCAAATAATTTTCAATTCCAACAAAATTATAAAACATAAATCTGTATCGCTCAGTCCCAGAACTCGAGCGAAAATAAACATATTTAAAACCACCAAAGTCCCCCAAACGCCGGGACTAGTTGCAAACTTGTGCCGGCCCCCCCACCACCGCGGCCATTTCTATGCTATTTTGAAACCCTAAATTGAGTATATCTAGACCTATATCAGATAAATGGATTCCATCCTGCCTGTAAAGGCCAGGGAAACCACCTTCAAGGTCCACGTGTCGGAAAGCAAAACCACCAACCAATGGCATAAATTTTGCCATTGCATGATTTACTCTCCTCCTGGTCCTCTCCAAGGGCTTAAATTCCATTGAAGACAACCATTTCAAATGAGGAACAATTTCCGAAAACACCATTGTACAATTCGGAAAAATTAACTTGAAATTATATAGATCCTTTTTAATCTTGAATAATAAATCTAATGACTTCAAAACTCCCACATCATTCCCTCCCAAGTGGAATATCAATACGGATGGGGCTGGCCAAACTTCCTTTAATCTATAAATCAAGTCACACAAATTAACCCAACTCAGACCTCTCACTCCTTTCCAAAATATATGCAAATGATCAATATCAAAAGACAAATTTTCAGTATAACACCGGTGTGCAGCTCTTTTTCGTGCCCAGTGAACAAACGAGTGTCCAATGATCCATACGGAAACTTTGACACCTATGGAATCAAACAGATAAGTTAGGTCTGATATATAGATTAAAACTTTTCGATTCCCACCTTCCCAACTTTTTTATCATAGACTCATCTAAACCCATCCTGGCCGCTTCCGTGGCCGCTCCTATCCTAAACGAATGTGCGGTAATTCTAAGCTTGTCCATCCCTAAATACTTAAGACATTTCTTTAGAACAGCTGAAAATTGATATTTTGTGACTACTGAACCATCTATATGAATAAAGAAATGATTTGAAAAGGGGGGCCTGACCTCCAAATATCTGCTAAGAACCGCACAAGGACATATATACTGATCACCACAAGCTGCCAGCTCTAACCAATGGCCTTTTCTAAACTGATCAGTTTTTGATTGGCTAATGAAAATATTAACCTTCTCCTTACCCACAATGACTTCTTTAGCATTAAGGCCTGATTGGCCCACCCTATTGTCTGAGACCAATTCGGAAACACGAAGCGCAGCGAAAAAACAAAGCACAAAGGCTGCCGAAAAAAGTCTAGCCTCATATTCCGAAAAACAGACAGCAGGGGAGGCCAAGCATAATCTTCTAAGTAAATCAATTGATATAGGTCTGCGTGTGTCAGGGGTGAACATCCTCTTTTTATAACCTTTGAGGGCTTGTCTTATTGAGAAAAAACTCATAAACCCTACAAAATTCTTCAATTTCAGAAAAAATGAAACCCCGGCTAGGATCTTGTTAATGTGGCTATATGATAGCTGCTGTTTCATCAATGTGCATAAAAAAGCTAGCATATCACCCTCCCTAGGCGGCTCAGATGGAATACCCATCTCATTACAGAATAACAACCATCTCTGATAAGCAGAACCATACTCCGACCAAGTGTGAGGTGCCACCGAGCACTTTATCGCATCAAAGACCAGATCTAAATCAAGGTCCACAGGTGATCTGGGCAATGACATCCCACCGGATCGGTATTCGGATGAAGTTCCCTGAAACGAGAGAACTGAAAACGGGATAGGGAATCAGCTATGCAATTTGACACTCCAGGAATATATTTGACCTTTAACCAGATGTTTAACTTCAAACATAAGAAAACAAGATAACGGAGAAGTTTTAGTACCAATGTAGATTTTGATGACAAAGCATTTATTGCATACAAAACTCCTCTGTTATCCGAGTGTACCAAAATTCTCCTGTCCCTGAAATTAGCACCCCAAAGTTCAAGGGCAACCAAAATCGGGAATAATTCTAATAAGACTATATTATTGGTAAATTTACTCTCAACCCATGACGTAGGCCAAGATCCGCAACACCAATGGGTGTCCCAGACGGCCCCAAACCCTAACGACCCTGCTGAATCCGTAAATAACTGGAGGTCAGCAGCAAAAATCCAGTCCTTTTGAAAAAATGAACGACCATTATAGTCGTTTAAAAAACGCGACCAAATGCGCAGATCATCTTTTAACTCCGCCGTTAGCCGGATATGCGCCAAAGGAGACTTAAAGCCAGACATTGCTAGAGCCAAACGCCTCGAAAAAATTCTACCTACTGGCATGATACGCGAGGCGAATGCTAACAGGCCTAGCAGAGACTGAAGCTCTTTTAAGAGAACTTTCTTTCGCCTCAAAAATTCACTAATTGTAGACTGCATCCTAGAGATTTTTTCCCTCGGGAGCTGACACTCGCCAATGGCTGTATTAATAGAGATACCCAGGAATTCAATCAAAGTGTTAGGTAAAACCGTTTTATCCTCAGCCAATGGTATCCCAAAATGTCTACAAATAAGGGAAAATAGCTTTAGCAGCAACAGGCAGATGTCAGAATCAGGGGGTCCCACAAAAAGGAAATCATCCAAGTAATGTAAGACCCCCTGACAACCCGATTCTCGAACCATCACCCACTGAAGAAAAGTCGCAAAGGATTCAAAATAGGCACAGGACAAGGAGCATCCCATCGGCAAGCAGCGGTCGAAAAAGAAATAGCCATCAAAATAGAAACCTAAGGAATTGAAGGCTTCCGGATCAATAGGTAATAATCTGAATGCCGATTGAACATCAGCCTTAGCTAATAATGCACTAGGGCCATATTGCTTAATCATATCAACCGCCTCATCAAACGTAGTATATGAAACTGATGATATAATAGGGTCTATATCGTCATTTAACGAATCACCTCTAGGAAAAGACAGGTGATGTATTACTCGGAAGGAGTTAGGCTCCTTTTTAGGGACCAAACCTAGAGGAGATATGCGAAAGTTCTTAAAAGGCGGGTCCAAGAATGGGCCTGCTACTCGCCCAGCCTCAATTTCCTTGCGAATCTTCTCCCTGGCTATATCTATAAATTGATCTGTTGACTTTAAATTTTTTTCAACCTTACAACCCAATCCTTTAAAAGATGGAAGCTTAAAACCTGATTGAAAACCATTAATTAATAATTGGGCCTTCTCCTTGTTTGGATATGCCTGCAGCCACGGGAGCATTTTTTCCAGCCTCACTGAAGTGCAGGCTTTTCTGAAAAATATCCCTGGATGACTGATTCTGCTGACTTGCCCTCTTAAAACATTTTATTGCTGGGTGATTGCCCGTACAAAATGAGCACTCATGTTTAAATTTGCACGCTGCTGCCCACTTACACTGCGTTTCATTATACGCATAACAAATTCCCTTCCTATAGGGGGATGCCATAGGGGCAGCACTTGACTGTTTTGTTGGCGTAAACTTTTGAGGAATAATTAAATTTAACCAAAGGCCTACGTCCTTCATGCCCCATTTCAGGCTGGGATAAACTGATAGCTTCTGCCGGAAGGACTCATCGTAATAAAACCATCCCAGACCACCAAAGTTCTTATACGCTTCCAGGATATGTTCCACATGCTGGAATAACCCACTACAATATTCTGGAAATTTTTCACCCAAAACCGAAGAATAAATGCAAAAGGCTTGAAGCCAGTTATTGAATGACCTATAAACCGGACGCCTCCTATTTTCTTCTTGCCCGTCATCAGATTTTTTTTCATTCTTGAAAGCAAATTCCTTTGCTGACGGCAACAATGATAGTAAATCGATAAATTCACCCTTCCAAATTTTCTCTTTGATCCCTGCTGTGAGGTGATAACCAAGCGGCGACATATCGCATGGCATCACTTCCTTCAGACACGTCTCAGGAACCGTGTGTGCCAAATGACTAACTCTGGTACCACCATCTGACACAGGTGTGACCGGAACACTACTTACCACAGTCGCCGCTTGATCCATATTGCTGACTGGGGACCATACATTACCAGGACCTTGTATGCTGAAACTAGGAACATTAACAGCAGGAACAGGTGTAACATTCAACAAACTCGCAAATTTAGATAAAGATTCTAAAATAACATTTAAATTGTTCAATTGTGCCAACTCACCAACTCCTGTCGGCAGCGTAGCTGATTGGCTAACAGGAGGCACCGTATGCTGTACTTCTGCACTGCTTGTATTCACCTGTGGACGTAAAGCCTGGCTAAGAAAAACCTCTTCAGCTGGTACCTGACTGGAACTATCTTCCCTAGGTTGCCTAGCAACCCTCTCCTCAGATGCTCTCTCAATTCTGCTTCTGTGAGGCCGGGTGTTATCCCGCCTTTCACCACTGGGTGGCGGTGATGGTGAAGCAAACCTTCTCCTCTTCGGGCCTCTTCGGCTCCTTCTCAGCCCTCCCGCAGCTTCTGACAGTCCCACAGCTGTGCTGTCTGACTCCTGTCTCGAGGATGCTGGCCGCTCCGGAGGACGGCTCCGCTGACCCTGTCTAGTCCCTGCCTTCCCTGCTACTGGTGCCTGAGGTGAGGGGGATACACTCCTAACGGCCGTCTCCTCTGCCCGCACTGCCGCCGCAGATGCAGCCATTCCGCTCACCTCCTCCCTCAGCTGTTCAGACTCAGCTCCGCTCACCATGAGACAGTTCCGCAGCCATTCTTCTCCCCCTTCTAAAGCTGCTCTTTCCAATACTTGCCGAACAAGGGACTTTATTATGGCAGAAGAGCCAGCGAATGCCGCAACCGCCGCTGAGGAGAGGAGAGCTCGCCAGGCAGTCACTTCCTAACTGAGGGGGATTACCTCAGAGACCCCTTAATAAAGCCTTGGGTCAAAACCTTCTAGAGGGGCGCGCGCTGCTGTGCAGCCCGCCAAAACCATGCTCATTACATTTAAAGGGACAGTGTCCTATAAATTAAATAAATTCTGACACAAAAATTTTTTTTTTTTTTTTTAAAACATCCCCTGTCCCATGTGCGAGGGCACCTATTACTTGTGCCCTCTTACCATTCTCTTTAGAAAAAGCATACTAAAGTGGACCATCGAAAAGTTATGGAGATTTATAGTGGCGTGTTCTGCGGTTTTGGAGTTTGTGTGTTGCATATGAATATGGTGTACAGACATCATATTTGATAAGAGACATGTAAGTATATAACAGGACTTATTAACCGCTTGCCGACCGTATCACTTACACGTAAAACGGCAAAGCGGATCTTCTGCAGCGCATCACGTACTGGGTATGTGATCTGGAACTCCCAGGTGGGGGGTACGCGTGTGTCACCGGTGACCTGGCTGTTCTGTGATTATACACAGTAGATGCCGATCAGCGGGTGCCGGCCAATGGATGATTGTCGGGAAGACACACAGGACAGAGCTCTGCCAATGTAAACAGGGCAGAGCTCTGTCCTGTCAGTTGCGAAGTTTTTTTTTTTTTACCACAAATATATAGCAGAATACATATTGGACTAATTTTATGAAGAAATTTAATTTTTTTAATTTTTTGTGGATATGTTTTGTAGCAGAAAGTAAAAAATATTGTTTTTTATGTTTTCTTTTTTTTTGTTTATAGTGCAAAAATAAAAAGCACAGTGGTGATCAAATACCACCAAAAGAAATCTCTATCTGGGGGTAAAAAAAAAGAAGACATCCATTTTATTTGGATACAGTGTCACATAACCACGCAATTGTCAGTTAAAATAACTCAGTGCTGTATCGCAAAAAAATGGCCTGGTCATGAAGGGGGGTAAATCTTCCAGGGGTCAAGTGGTTAAGTATATATTTATCTAGATATAAATATTTCTATTGCATTGTTTGCATTAATATGGAATGTATAGTGCTTTTGTATATAATGTCTTTCTTTATTATTCTCAGGGCAACAAAATAAAAATTTGAAATCTTAATTTTCATCAGGTAAACATCAACTAATGCAAATATATCAAATTTTCAATATGGATGTTTTGTAAATATTTAATTTTAACATTTAGAGTTCAAAGGTTGGGCTCTATGCTCCTTTTTACAAGTTTGCCAGACTAATATTACCTATTTTGCTGCCAAAAATGGTTGTTTACAGTCCTCAACAGCTGAAGCTCAAATTTACACATATTTCCATCTTTAGAAAATCCATATTTCTCTGTGAACTCAGAGCGATGGATACACTATTAATATATTATCAAGATTAAAACAAAAACATTTACGTTACCCCTAACCAATATCATTTTCAATTAGTCCTGGCAAAAAACCAAGATTATTTTTTTTGCCTCTTATATTTACTCTTTAATTAATCACGTGGTTTCAAATTGTGGGAAATATCAAACATCCCCTTTTTTAAAAGTACATTATATACCGTACATAAATCCTTGTGATGCAAGCTTAGTTGGAATGCAAAACATTAGGTAATATGAGCAGGTTATAACCCGTTTTTCGCTGTACAAGAAAGAAAAGAGAGCTTTAGACAGGTAGGATGGCCTAAAAGTGCTAGAACATACCTAACAACAAAAATAAACCCACAGTCATATGATTCATTGGTCAAATGTGCAATCTAGTGAAAAAAAAACAGAAGCCAATAAATATGTGAAGAAACCTATGGTTTAATATATACATTATCAAGTTAGACCAGACAGGGTTTGAATGTACTGTAAATTATGCACACATTTCTGTGCATGCTATGTCAGAACCTATTACACAAAATATGACTTTACAATAAATACCCGGTGATTAACCAATCACTGTATAAAAAAAGAAATGGACTAATAGCTGGTCAGAAATTCTGCATCTTGTGTCTACACTACAGGTGCCCATATTTATATGGAATAATATGGATCACAAGCAGATAACACCAGCTAAGGCTTCTGGGGGAAACAACCAATTAAACATATTGAATATTGTTATTGTTATTGGTATTGTTCTCCCTTATTCTTATGGTGCAGAAGTATTTTTAGAGCTCCCCCTTGAACCTCCCGACTGGCTATACAAGAATGGTCACAGCAACTCTTTTTCAGTCCATGGTTTGAATTACAAAATGAAGCCTCAAAGCAAGCTTCTATGCTGTTCAGTCTTTTTAGATAACTCATAGTTCTCTTGAAATCCTTTGTCATGTATTAAATGTTTACTTATAAAACAAATATTGTATATAGATAGCAAAAAAAACTGAAATAAATCAACAGTTTTAAAAATTTAGACTAAACTAAAATAAAATTGACCAAAAAAAACAACAAAAAATCCTCCCTTTAACCAATTTAGCCCCGGAGGATTTGGCTGCTCAATGACCAATGCTCTATTTTGCGATTCGGCACTGCGTGACTTTAATGGACAATTGCGCGGTCGTGCGATGCTGTACCCAAATGAAATTGACGTCATTTTTTTCCCACAAATAGAGCTTTCTTTTGGTCACCTGTGCAATTTTTTTTTTTGCGCTATAAACAAAAAAGAGCGACAATTTTGAAAAAATAACAATATTTTTCACATTCTTTTATATGAAATTCTGAAAAAAAATGTAAAAATCTAAATTTTTTAACATTTTAGGCCAATTTGTTTTCTGCTACATATTTTTGGTAAAAAAAATAGCATAAGCGTATTTTGATTGGTTTGCGCAAAAGTTATTGCATTTACTAACTACGGGAAAGATTTATGTCATTTTTATTGTTTTTTTTTCTACTAGTAATGGCGGCGATATGCGATTTTTTGTGAGACTGCGACATTGCGGCGGACAGATCGGACCCCCTAACTGACATTTTTGACACTTTTGGGGGTACCAGTGACATTACTACAGTAATCAGTGCTAAAAATATGCACTGTTACTGTAAAAATGACACTGGCAGGGAATGGGTTAACAGTATGGGTGTAACAGTTAACAGTATGGGTGATCAAAGGGTTAAATGTGTCCCTAGAGGCATGATTCTAACTGTGGGGGTGCTTTGCTTGTGAAGTCATCACAGAGACATGCAATCCTATATAGCAGGATCGCATAGCCTCTGTGATCACTTCAGGGAGAAAGACAGACGGCGGTGTTTACATCAGCCATCTGTCCTTCTCTGTCAGCGGGGGGGAGATCGCCAGTGGCCGGCGGCCATCGGAGCCGCCGGTCACACGCACTGGCTCCCTGGCCGCCGGCGTACGCTCGTACAGGTGGGAGGAGCCTTTATCAGTATGAGAGCACTATGATTTTCCATGTTTATTTTATGATCACATATGGTTGATCAAGACTTCAGAAGTTGAATAGCGTGATTCAGGGACATTTCTTGCAGGAGTATTCAAGCATCATCCTGAGAGATACCTTATCAGGTGATTGTGACTCTGTAATGGAGTCATAGTCTGGTGGTGAGCAGGCAATCTGTCTAGAGGCGGTGGTCACTAAACACACTGGATTATATAATTTTGAACTATTATTTTGAGTTACCACACCGGTGGAGCAGCTATTCAAAATTGTGATTTTTGCGACACTGTTTCACATTGCACTTATCATTTGAATTGTTATTACATTGTTGATTTAATTTTTATTATGTATTAATGATTGGGCTGTGCTGATTATTTGCATTTTTTGGTTTGTAGAGTCACCGGTGGACATACTCTGATAAGTGATGGCAGCAATCACAGAGAGCCTCTAATTTAGGCCATTGAATAAGATTGTGAGATCATTTTGCACAGAGTTTAGGTCATATTTGCTTTAATTATATGGTGTTTCAAAGTTATCCTTGCTATCTGGGCTACCCCTACACAAAGTGCAGCTGTTATGCCATGATTCAATCACTTTCTTTTGAGAATTAATATAGTAGTTCTAAACAACAAGAAAATGGTATATTCTCATGGCCCGGTCCCCCTGTTAAAGAATAATTACTATATTTTTTCAGAAGTGACTATTGCAGGTATATCAAACCTAAATTATGTGTTACTGAGTTAAAAAAGTGGTTTTGCAACCAAAGCTTAAGAATTTGACTGTAGGAACCTCCTGTAAAAATGAAACACACCAATCAGGTCAATCTTTATTGTTCTACTGTCTAGTTTTAGATGAATGCACATTGGTTCTTGATCACTTATAAGCTTAAGTTATACTGAATGTAATTAAAACACTTAACTGATCCTGTGTGTTAAGCATATTAATACGATAGCATAATCTACAAAGGTAAGGACTGTTCATTTAACAAGCGAATTTGCAGTTTCCAAGGTAATTATTCCTATGTCTTGGCGAATGAGGTGAAGCTCTGCTGATTTCCATCATTCAATCATGCAAAGTGCAAGGAAAATACTTTTTTCTTTTTTTTTTTACTTGAACATGATTAGTATTCTATGCAAAATGAAATTGAACCACATTTACTCAGCTCTGGGGGAAATTCCTTTGCAAAGCGCAAAGCATATTTTGCTTTTAGTAAATAAAATCCTGTTGGGGAAATTTACTAAAACTGGTGCCCACAGAATATGGTGCGGCTGTACATAGTAACAAATCAGCTTCTAATGACAGCTTGTTGAATTAAGCTTTGAAACAATGAAACCTGGAAGCTGATGTGTGTTTACAATATTAAGCTGCCCACACATTTCAATCTGAATGTGCAATTAACTTTGGACTTATTATCAACTGATCTCTTATACAAAATAGTTGCTAACAAATCTAAAAGGGAATTAACACTCATACTATAATGTGTGGCTAAAGTGTGGAAATACTTATGTGGGCCCACTCACCTTTACATTTATATACAGATCTATCCAAATAAAAGAGATTATACAAATAGATTATAATGAATTTTCTTAGAACCCAGATCCTGAAAATCTTCATCTACCATTCCAGGGAAAGGTAGAACATCTAAAAATGTCTAATAGTTTGGAAGTTAATGGAATTAGTTTCTTTTTTTTTAAACATACTCTAGCATTTTTTTTAACCAATCACATATGAGTAGTCAGACTAATAAAATCTATATTGACACTGGCTAAATTCTCTTTTGTTTTTTAAAGATGGTTTAGAAAAAAAAAATATATATATATTTTAGTTAATTCAAAACAAACAAATTGACAATGATCTCAATAATTTTTTTGTAGACATGGCAAAAGCCAAGTTTCATTCCCCACTCCACTCCACACTAATGTGGAACTCTGAAACTCCAGAAATCACTTGTATGTTTTAAATTTGCACAGAACCCATGCCCCTTGGGTACCTTGGTGAACTTGATAAGGCCTCAGTTTGACAGTTTTGCTGTACGTTGGTGTAAAGGATGCTTGCACACTGTGAGTGTGGCCCAGGCTGAAATGACTGAGCCAATCTCATTATGTGCAGTATCTTTTTTAATTAATAATGTTTGTTGTAGACATGGCACACCCTAATCACCTTGTGCACATTAGCATTATCGCTTTTTAGGGCCACTGATAAGGTAGTACAGCCAGCCCTCCTGTACCAGGTCCCATCAGTTCAAAATGTGGGTGCAGGCACCTGCCGAGCAGGAGGGCTGGCTGTACTGCCTTATTGCAGACACCAATCATCTTCTGCCTCTCCCTGCAGGACTGCCCACTTTCCCTCCTTTCCCTCCCTCTGACAGGACTGTGGGGGATCAGTTCTAGCATCTGTGTCCACATCCCCCTGTTGTCCGGGCCCCTGTGCCCCCCTTCCCCCACACCACTGTCAGATTCCCTCCTCTCCTCTCCCGCTGGCAGCAGCTGCACACAAGGGAATGTTTCAGGCTGGAAAGTGGGGGAAGGAGGCATTAAATATATCCTTCTTACCCCTTCCTTTCCTATATAATCACAGTGAGCAATCACTACTGATTTCTCATGTGTCTATTCATCGCTAAAGCATAGAAAAATGTGCTTACTATGCTTCAGTTTGTAAATTAACAGGAATTTTCTTATCACAGAGAAAAGCCCTATTTACTCACTGTCCATTGCAGATAAAGCTGCAGAGAAAGGGACTAATGGACCACTTTCCTAAATCTCTTTCTCAGTCTCAAATGTGAGACATCTGGGGTCTGTCAGACCCCTGATATTTCACCAAAGTTTCCCCAACAGGGCAGTTAAAAAATGTTAAAAAAAATAAATAAATAAAAAAGAAAATTCTAAAAAAAATAAAAATAAAAAAATATTCTTAATAATAATAATATTAATCCACATTTTTTGTTCTATATATTCTCATATATACTCTGTCATCTGACTGTTTATGATGGGTTTTCCTTTAATTTTTCTGTTTCCCTTAACTTTTTTTTTCTATATGGGTCAGTTCAACATGACTATCTTTCTGTATCGTTAGATAATTTTGTATTCTCCGAAATGTAAAAACTGACCGTCCTTATTGTGGTTATTATGTACCTTTATCCAACTTTCAATAAACTTTATGGAAAAAAAAAATAATATTAATAATAAAAATAAAAATGAAGAACTCTTTCACATGTGCTTTGCCCTCTATAATTTTGATCATGGCTTCACAGGATATCATTGTGGCTGTGTCATGTGTACACTCCTAGACACTGCCTCTATTGCTAAAGAGGGTAGTGATTGGTGGGCAGTAAAAACACAGCTCACCCGTGGGGTTTCAATTCATTCACACAGGTACTCTGGCCATGTAAATGAATAGACTGTTCATGCCGCTGTACAAACACAACCACAGGTCCTAGTATAACAGGTGTGCAGTAATGTGTGGGTGGTCCTGAAAGCGCACTGTCTTTATTCAGGGCCGTTCACCAGCAGTGAGAAAGAATACAGCGACTGGGGGATTGATTGAGCAGCATAAACACCCTAATCAGCTAGCCACATTGACACACAATCTGCCAAAATATGACAGACGCCCACAAAAACTAACAGAGTTCTTCCTCCAGTCTTCTAGTGGTGGCAGTGAAGATGGTTTCCTGGCCCTTCCACACACAAGCATAGCAGTCATAACACTGGCCTCCTGGATGCAGTGACACTGGCTGTAAGGATCCGGGGCCTCCTCGTCCTGGTGTCTCTCTCCATCTCCCAGTCCTTCCCGGCAAAAGCCAGGAAGAGACTGGACTGGGACCCAACAGACATACTGGTGAGTCCTGGGAATTACCCATCGCCATCATACAACACCTTACATGCCTCCATAGCCTCCTTCCCTACCACTCACCAGCCTATTATAAACACCCTTTTAAAAGACATGCTGGTATCCTTGCAACAATCCCTGCATGCTAATTTCACTACCCTTATACAAAAATTCTTACCTGAAGTTTCTTCCCTTGGTGAAAGGGTAAATCTCATTGAGAATACAATTACTGACATTACCACCACAGTTAACGACTTGGTAGATGCTAACGATGACGGGCTAGAGGAAAGGCAACGGTTAAGGGCAATCAAGATAAAACAAAAAAACTCCAGTAAAAGCACCATAGTCTCTAAATGACCCCAAATAGAAAAAAAAATGTGTAATAATGAAATTAAAGTGGTTGTTAAGCTACTTATATAAAATCATCCCATCCCCTCTGTAATATAACAATAATTGTCCCTGTGCCTGTGTTATAGAACAAATATGCGGATCTGTACCTAAATCAGAGCAGATCAGCTAACTCCTCGGCTCTCTCCTCTGCCCGGCTGACAGCTCCAGCGGGTGGGCCCGAGCACTGCCTCTGACGTCAGATGGGGAGGAGGGGAAGACAGAAGAAAGAGAGCTGAGCAATCCCATGATCGCCGGGAGCTTCTGTGATTTAGGGACAAATCGGCATATTTTTTCTATAACAGACACTGGGACACTATGGCTCCATTCACACTTGTGCAACTTGTCATGCAACTTTGGGCATCAGAGTTGCACGACATTTCGTTCCCCATGTTTTCCAATGATACCTATTCATATATGTGCAACCTAAAGTTAATTCACTACTTTGGTCCCACTTTCAAGCAACTTGAGGGCCATAGACTTCAATGTTAACCCTCAGAAGTTGCATGAAAGTAATATCTAAATGTTATGCAATGCAAGTTGTCAATAAAATCTTGTCTGAAAGAACTCTGATACGGATTTGCTGAGGTGTTCAGCATTTTCCGGGATCTTAATGGTGTCAGCTCTCGCTCTCCACGGTTTAGGCATTGGAGACACAGATGAGATTGTAAACGATACTGTAACAGGGGCATGGTCCGACCATGTGATGGGGGAGATCTCGGAATCTGCGGCCCTCCGAAGGACCGCACAGTCAGTCAAAATCACATCAATTCGGGCATAGGTGTTATGGACGGCAGAGTGATGCGAGTATTCCCTGTCAGAGGGGTGGTGACACCTCCACACATCGAACAGTTCATTCTTGTGGATAAAATCCTGTAGTGACGCTTGATGCCTGGTGGAGGTGGAGGAGGGGTCTAAAAGCCTGTCTGGAGGCAGATTAAAGTCTCCGCACAAAATCAAAGGGCCCTTCTGGGCAGAGCGTATCGTTTTAATGGTACGGTTCAAAAAATAAAGTTGTCGCACATTAGGTGCATATACTGAAGCAATCGTCACAGTAAAGCCGTCAATGGTGCCAATCACCACTAGATACCTCCCATTTGGATCTACAATGGAGGAAACAATGTTAAAGTCCAGTGATTTATGGAATGCTATCAGCACACCTTTCCTCTTCTTAGGGCATGAGGCAGTGTAGACTTCAGGAAAATCCTTGTGCGAGCAAATAGGTGTGTGGGTGTCCAAGAAATGAGTCTCTTGTACGCAGACAATCTGCGCTTTGTGTGCGGCCGCTGTCTTCCACAGCGAGGCCCGTTTGGCCGGATGGTTCAAGCGGTTAACGTTCATCGACAGAATTTTAACTGTCATTGAAGACTAAGGGCCAGCGTGTGGTGTAGCTACTCACAGTTAAGATGTTACAGGACACAGGTGGTGCTGAGCTAGGAAGTCCGGAGAAAGCAGGTCTGAGTAATGGTCGGAGAAATGCTGAAGACTTGTGGATGAATGGAGATCTCGGAAGCTGTAGATCGTTCTGTGAGCTTGCACGTGCATTACAGTCTGAAAAAAAAAAGGGGTGTTCCTGCTTGCAGGGAGGGAGAGGAATAGAAAACAGAACATTCCAGTATAAAAAAGAAAATAACAGAGACAAACAAAATGAAGTGGAGACTATCGGCAAGAAAGCCATCTCCTGGTGGGGTGAAACAGTTATTTAGCCAAACAGGCTAGGTGGCTCCAGGCATAGCTGCTGTGATAGCCTAGCATCCAAAGTGGTGGTAGTGTGGGAATCAAACAGAAGGGTCAGGTTTCATGAGGGTTGCGTTGGGGCATTGCGTGCCACTGTTGGGGTACCCTGTTCAGGGCCCTGTGGGCATCCGCTGGGGATGCGATTTCGGGGATAATACTCCATAACTTTAACAAGTCCAGTCCCCTTTGCAGACTTGTAATGGTGTGCGAGGCACCATCCTTATCAATTATAAACTTGGAGGGATGTTTCCATTTATAGGGAAGGTTATGATTGCGGAGGGCTTTGGTGATGGTGGACAGCTGTCTCCTCATATCTAGGGTGTGCTTAGATAGATCTGCAAATATCTGGATGCCAGAGTACGGATCCGGAAATCGACCGAGCTGCCTCGATCTCTGCAAGATTGATTCTTTGATATGGTAGAAATGCACCCTCAGGAGGGTGTCACGAGGAACTTGCTGGGAAAGAAATGGTGGCTTCAGTACCCTGTGGATGCGATCAATGGTAAGATCAAGAGCGGTCGCCTCAGGGATAAGTGTAGTAAATAGCTCCAGAGCAAATTTGTGTAGCTCTGCTGGCGGAACAGACTCAGGGATGCCCCGGATTTTCAAGTTATTGCGTCTGGAGCGATCCTCCAGATCTGCGATTTTGGCTTTTATCCACTGGCGTTCTGTGACATTTTCCTCGTGGGCTTCTACAAGGTCGTTGACCGTGGTAACCATATCAGTCATGGAAGATTCTACATTATGTACTCTATCACCCAATGAGTGGATCTCAGAAGTCAGTCTGTTACCAAGCGCCATTATGTCGGCTTGCAGGGATGTATGGAATGTATACATCATATCTTTAAGGGCAGTGTCCATTATAGGCTTGCTTTGGGTAGGGAAATCCGCAATAGGGGAAGGTCCCAAGAAGGCTGGCGCCATCGAGGTGCGGCCTGCAAGCAAGGCCCGGTCCTGTGGATCCAGTCTAAGCTTAGACTTGGCGGGGCTGCTGAAAGAGGGGCTGGATGGCTCTGGGGTGCGGGGAGACACAGTACCTGGATCGGAGCGGTTCCCGAGAGGATTGTCATCAGGCAAGTCCGAGTAGTGTGCCCGCCGCTGCTCCGGAGCAGCAAGGCCCGAGCCGCCGGCGCCATCTTGTCGACTGCTCCGGGACGGCGGCGGGAAGAAGGCCGTGAGTTTTTTTCGGCCCCTTGTCCTTCTTTCTCTTCCCCGACATGGCTGCAGGTGCAGGGCAGTGTAGGAAGGCTGTCGATAGCTGGATGGCGGCTGTTGTTGCTCGGATGTCGCTGGATGCAATGCACCTGGAGCCGGAGCAGAGGATCAGGCGTCCATCTAGGTCCCGCGCTGGCCACGCCCCCCGATAAAATCTTGTCAAAGTTGAAGTCATATCCAATTTGCACCCATCCAAAAGTGCGTCAAAGTTGCATCAAAGTTGCACCAAAGTTGCACTCCAAAGTCGGCGCAACTTTGGAGTTCTACAAGTGTGAAAGGGGCCTTAGCAGCAGTAGTGGAGGGATGGGCACTGACATAAGCAGACAGGCAGGGAGGGGAGGGGAGGGGGGAGAGAGGACAGAGAGGACAATGCAGGGCTGTGGATGATGGAGACAAGTAAACTGACCATGGTGTCAGGGCTCAGCAGCCATGATATACCGTGCAAAATTCTGTGAACCCACTTGCTCCAGCAAATAACCAAATAAATAAAGGTAGATTAAAACTAGTAGCTGCTGTTACAAACCTAGTGGTTAAACAGTGTTGTGTAGTCCGTAAGAGTGATATACTCTATACAGGTAACAGAGCTTGCTCTGCAAAGTGTATACAAATTGTCATACAAAATCAAATAAGCAAATAAAAAGTAAAAAATAAATATAAGGAAATAAATGCTTGTGCAACAAAAATAAATAAATTATATAACCCCTAGTCACAGTGAACACAAATGTATTTCAAATTCAGTGTAAGGTAAAAAAAAGTCCAATAGTGATCCCCTGTAATATCAAAATAGTCAACACATTTCACATATGTGGGTAGTGAGAGTTAAGATCCCCACTCACCAGACGATGTTGATCCTGCTTCTTGTTTGACAAGAGGATCAAGGAGAGCTTCAATGGTCTCCGTGACCAGGATATAGCCTCCAGCCGATCCTCTGGTCCGCCTTCCTCTTAGTGGTCAAAGGCCCCAAAGTTGGTGAAAAACAAAGGGAACAAAAACGAAGAGCAAACCTTTCATAGTGTAAAAACATTTTTGTAGCCTTTATTAAAAGCCCTAAATACGGGCTAAGCATAAAAGTTTAAAAAACTCTCCCGTGCGGACTCCCGCACTGTACAGTGGGAGCGGTGGAAGCCAGGCCCGCTAGGTGTAGGCGTGCGTTACACCTACAAACAAGTGCATCACAACGTGCGTCCCAGCTTGACACATTTCCTCATCAACGTGATGTCTTCTGTTTTACACCAACTTCGGGGCCTTTTACCACTAAGAGTAAGGCAGACCGGAGGACCGGCTGGATGATATACTGTGGTAAGTTTACAGGGGGCAGGGTAGAAAATGGCACGATAAGTCAGGTTTTTTAGGTGATACAGGGGGCCAAATGAGCAAAAGCACTGTGCTCTATAACATGCTTTAAAGGAACAGGATCTGTTTTTTTATATAGGGTAACAAAAGCTTTAAGTCCTGTGTGAAAAGGTCTATAAAAAAAGGACCAAATGAGGAATAAGACCTACTCCTACTAAGGACAAAAATTGCTAACTTGGAGGACCGCTCCAGGTGCAATAACCTAAAATTTCCTAAAAGAACCTGAGTCAGTACAAGCCCAGGATTTAAAGCAATACAGTATGTTTCAGATCTGTTTCATGCACTTCTCACTGATCTCTAGTCCATAGAAGCGACAGCTGACCGAATCCACTAAATCTTAAAATCACTGTTTCTTCCAGATTTGACTCCCAAAGATGTTCTTTTGCACTTCTACACCACCAAGGAACAAATTCTACGAAAATCCAGAACCCTGAGTAAACTCCCCGAACCATATGAAAACATACACATCTGCGCTGACCTTTCTAAGTCCATTATGGATCTTAGAAGACAACTTAACACCAAAACGAAAGCAATATGAAGCCACAATATCAGCTGCAAATAGGGCCACCACACTAAATTCATGGTTGGATGGGATAGGAGATCTCACACCATTATGTCCCTGGAAGCAGGCCTGTCTCTTCTTAACAAATCGGGAATCATACCAGACCCTCCGCCTTTTACGGGCACCCGTAAAGCCCTAGGAACAGCACCCGCCTCTCTGTAGCACAAGTCTAACCACAAGGTTCTAATACAATAAAAATAGACGGTCCGGTAAAACTTATAGTGATAACGCCTCCATCCCTAAATCATTTACATACAGAAAGGGAAGATTGCCCAGGTTCTAATGATCCCCCTTACACCAGTATACACAGCTACATACTTCCCTCCTCAGATGCTCTGTGGCTGTAGCACTTAAATCCATTTGGACTCTCGCCCCCCATCTCCAGACATGCAGCTCTATTTCTATATTTACAGCTGATTAGTTCTACTCTTCTTTTATTTCCACCAGTATGCACTCTAAAGCACAGGAACTCTGTCACAAAATCAATACTAGGACTTCGAGTGACAAATCTCGGACATAGCTAGACCATCTCATCAGCTTTTTCTTGTCTCATCTGCCTGTCATCATCCCTCATCATCCCTCATCATCTAACTGTGAGCACATCTGCCATCCAGCACCTCTACACCCTATCATGGGTATTAAAATTCTATTTTTAAACAGGTCTGAACCACCTGGCCAAAAGGGCCTCCCTACGGCTAACAGCACAACGTTTGCGCTGTGATATGATATGTGTCCAGGACACACTTCAAAGCCACCCCAGCTCCAATGTGTACACATGACGAATTTCCTCATGTGTTAATGGCCTGAGGCTCGGAGAAAAATGAGATGTATCAGTGGCAATAAAAAACTCTATTGCCTTCTGGCAATACCTGGCAATACCTGACTAATAAACATTCAAAGTCGGTCAAGGGGATCTCCTTTTTTTATGGGTACTGAAAGTCTCACCTTTTGCATAAGAAATTACCAACAATGTTGAAGTGGGAGTCCAAATTATAACAAACATTCTCGCTTGCAAAATGGCACAAAGCTCTTACCCATAACAGCAAGTGCACAGCTAGGGTGGATCACTGAGACAACTCTCAAAGGATATTGCATAGGTGGTTCTTAACCCCCTAAAGATTACACTAGTCCACTCTGCTGGCAGCACTGTAACTAAATTGGCAAGTTATATCACACCTTGTGGGGGTGCAAGATCATCCAAAATTTTTGGAACTCTGTTTCATCCCTCCTCCCTGATGAGTAGGTGAACACCCCTTACCCCTAAGATGGCCCTACTGGGTATCAGCCTAGATGCGTACCCTATGTCTCAGAGAACAGTAGTGGCACATATTCTTTATGCTGTAAGGCTTTCCCTCTCCAAAAATTGGAAATTGATAGGTGAATTTACTATATACATGGTAATATCTAGACTCAATACACAGTGTCAATATGAGAAAATGCTGTCTTACAAAGACCATAAAGCAGATATGTTCCACTGCACATGGAAGATGTGGTTGGAGCAACCGCAGGCCTTTTGGCACCTTAACCCTCTTTCTCTGTGACTGAGTTATTTGAGATCAACTCTGTTTATCCTTATGTGGTGAATTATCCTAACCCTTCCATGGCAGTCTACTGGAATAATACCTAGGATTGTTTGAGGATCTGTTTACCTTGTATTAGTGTTACTTTGTATTAGTGTTATCTGTATCAATAGTAGTGTTACTGGTTCGCTCTCATCATCCCTTTATTTTACGTTCTGGTACTCTTTGATAAAGTTTTCACCTGCCAACAGTCCGATCCCAATGGGGTGGCAGGTGGGGATCTTGGATGAGGCCCCCGTTCTATCACAACAAATGTATTATGTTTGTTGTTACTCAATCTACCTCTACTGGCTATTTAATGCATTTGTTTGTACATGTTTTACACTGAAGGTTGCATTTACGTAATATCAGTACTACCTGATTCATAAACTTCAAAAAAAAGTTATTGCTAATGCCATGGTCATAGCTTGAATCCCAACACACCACAAAACTTCAAACCCATCTTACTGCTAAATACCGTTTCGAAACTATATGCCAAAATCTTGGCCTCCGGGTCGATGAACATACCCTCTCTCACTGACAGAGATCAAGCTGGCTTTGTGAAGGGACGCCAATCTTCAGATGCCACCAGGCAATTAATTAATATAGTTCACCTGGCGCATGACTCTGGAACGCCTTCTCTGCTTCTTTCCGTAGATGCTGAGAAGGTATTCGATAGAGTATATTGGAAATACCTAAAAGCAGTACTTATTAAATTTGGCTTCTCTGACAGAATCGTAGCCATCATGGCCCTGTACTCTAGACCTTCAGCGCATGTTTACGTGTTAGAACTTATATCGGCCTCACTACAGATAACCTATGGTACGCACCACGGTTGCCCTCTGTCTCCATATATGACCTAGCCCCTAGCGGAACACATTAGAGCCCCTCACATTTTTCTAAATATTTTATTATATCTATTCATGTGACAACACTGAGGAAATTACACTTTGCTACAATGTAAAGTAGTGAGTGTACAGCTTGTATAACAGTGTAAATTTGCTGTCCCCTCAAAATAACACACAGCCATTAATATCTAAACCGCTGGCAACAAAAGTGAGTACACCCCTAAGTAAAAAAGTCCAAATTGGGTCCAATTAGCCATTTTCCATCCCCGGGGGCCGTGTGACTCGTTAGCCTTACAAGGTTTCAAGTGTGAATGGGGAGCAGGTGTGTTAAATTTGATATTATCATAGTTACATAGTTACATAGTTAGTGAGGCTGAAAAAAGACACAAGTCCATCCAGTTCAACCTATGATGTGTGTGTGTGTTTGCTAACCGTACATTGTATACCCCTGTATGTTGTGGTCTTTAAGGTGTCCATCCAATAGTTTTTTGAAACTATCAATGCTCCCTGCTGATACGACTGCTTGTGGAAGAGAATTCCACATCCTTACTACTCTTACAGTGAAGAACCCCTTACGCACTTTAAGGTTAAACCGCCTTTCCTCAAGTTTTAGTGAGTGGCCACGTGTCTTATTGTATTCCCTTACTCTGAATAGTTTGTTCCTTATGCTAGGGTCGCCAGTACAGTATTTGTACATTGATATCATATCCCCCCTCAATCGTCTCTTCTCCAGAGAGAATAAGTTCAGTGCTTGTAGTCTTTCCTCATAGCTGATGTCCTCCATTCCCCTAATTATTTTTGTTGCCCTTCTCTGGACTTTCTCCAGTTCCAGCACATCCTTCCTGAGGACCGGTGCCCAGAACTGGACAGCATACTCCAGATGTGGCCGGACCAGAGTTTTGTAGAGTGGAAGAATAATCTCTTTATTTCTGGAGTGAATCCCCTTTTTTATACAACCCAGTATTCTGTTGGCTTTGCTTGCAGCGGCTTGGCATTGCATGCCACTTCCAAGCCTGTTGTCTACCAGTACCCCCAGGTCCCTTTCCATCCTAGACTCACCCAGAGGTTCCCCCCCTAGTGAGTAGCTTGCTTTCTGGTTACTGGCCCCCAAGTGCATTACTTTACATTTTTCTACATTAAACCTCATCTGCCATGTAGTTGCCCACCCCGTTATTTTGTTCAGGTCTGCTTGCAAGATTTCCACATCCTGCATAGAAGATATTGGCATGCCTAATTTAGTATCATCTGCAAATACTGAGATTGTACTAGATATCCCCTCCTCTAGATCATTTATGAATAAATTAAACAGGATTGGTCCCAGGACAGAACCCTGGGGGACCCCACTTTCCACACCCGCCCACTCAGAGTACTCCCCATTAATCACCACCCTCTGGACTCTCCCCTGGAGCCAGTTCTCTATCCAGGTACTCACCTTATGGTCCATACCTACCTTCCTTAGTTTGTACAGTAAGCGTTTGTGGGGAACGGTGTCAAAGGCCTTTGCAAAGTCCAGATACACCACATCCACAGGCTTACCTTTATCTAAGTGGCAGCTCACTTCATCGTAGAAGGTTAATAGATTGGTTTGGCATGAACGATTTTTCATGAATCCATGCTGATTACTACTTATAATACCGTTTTCATTACTAAAGTCTTGTATGTGGTCCCTTATCATCCCCTCCAAAATTTTGCAGACTACTGATGTTAGGCTGACCGGCCTATAGTTACCCGGGATATATCTCGGCCCCTTTTTAAATATTGGTACCACGTTGGCTTTTTTCCAATCAGCTGGCACCATACCTGTCTGTAAACTATCCTTAAAGATCAAGAATAATGGTCTGGCAATCACCTGGCTGAGCTCATTAAGAACCCTTGGGTGCAAGCCATCCGGTCCCGGGGATTTATTTATGTTAAGTTTCTCTAGTTTAGCTCTAAGTCTATCCTCTGTTAGCCATGGCGGCACTTCCTGAGGTGTATTATTTAGTTCGGCCTTACAAGCTGGGTTCGTGTAGCCCCCCGATTCCTTTGTGAAGACTGAAGAAAATAAATTATTTAACACTTCCGCCTTTTCTCTGTCCTCTGTGGCCATTTTTCCTTTATCATCTTTTATGGGGCCAATGTGTTCTGGCCTCGCTTTCTTACTGTTTATATACTTAAAGAACTTCTTGGGGTTCTTTTTACTCTCCTCCGCTATATGTCTCTCGTGTTCTATTTTAGCCGCCCTGATTTCATCTTTACATTTCTTATTACACTCTTTGTAGTGCTTAAATGCTGCCAATGACCCCTCAGTCTTGTATTTTTTGAAGGCCTTTTCTTTAGCTCTAATATACATTTTTATGTTGGAGTTTAGCCACCCAGGGTTTAGTTTTGCTCTTTTAAATTTATTTCCCTGTGGAATGCACTGGCCCACCCCCTTGTTAAGTATGCTCTTGAAGCACTCCCATTTTTCCTCCGTGTTCTTTGTTCCCAGGGTTCTATCCCATTTGATATTTTCTAGCAGCGAGCGCAGTTTAGGGAAATTGGCTCTTTTGAAATTCAGTGTCCTTATATTACCCTTGTGTTTCCTATTACTGTAATTAATACTGAAACCAATTGACCTATGGTCACTGTTCCCTAAGTTGTCCCGTATTTCTATATCCGTGAGCAGGTCTGTATTGTTGGTAATCAGTAGGTCAAGTACCGCATTGTTTCTTGTCGGTGCATTCACCATCTGACCCATGAAATTGTCCTGCAAAACATTTAGGAACTGCCTAGCCTTGGCTGAATGCGCGGTTCCTTCTGCCCAGTCTATATCAGGATAATTAAAGTCCCCCATTATAATGACATTTCCCATCCTTGCTGCCAATCCTATCTGTAACATGAGGTCCACCTCCCCCTCCTCCCTCTGGTTGGGGGGCCTATAGCATACGCCCAATATTACCTTCCCCACCGTGCCTTCCCTTTGAAGCTCTACCCATAGGGATTCTGCTTCGTCCATAGCTCCATTATTAATATCATCCCTCATATTTACCTGTATACTGTTCTTAATATACAAACATACCCCTCCCCCTTTTTTACCCTCTCTATCTCTGCGATAAAGGGAATACCCCTGAATGGTCGCCATCCAGTCATGAGAGCTGTCAAACCAAGTCTCAGTTATCCCCACAAAATCTAAGTCCTCCTCAAACATCAGCAGCTCCAGCTCTCCCATCTTGTTGGCCAGGCTTCTGGCATTGGTATACAAGCCTCGTAATTTTGATGTTTTTAGGCTGCTCTCTTGATTTTTCCCCGTACCCACCCTGGGTATAGGAGCTCCGAACACCCTACCGCTAATGCCCCCATTTCTGCCCTCTGAAGCTTGCTTTCCACTGGCTAATTCTACATCTGTACCCTCCCCCCCATTCCCTAGTTTAAAAGCCCCTCTAACTTTTTGGCCATCCTCGCACCCAGTACGGCTGCACCCACCCCATTTAGGTGCAATCCGTCCCTACCAAAGAGCCGGTGACCGACTGAGAAGACGGCCCAGTTCTCCAGGAACCCGAAACCCTCCTTACTACACCAGCTCCTCAGCCACTCGTTAACTTCCCTAATCTCCCGCTGCCTCTCTGGTGTGGCTCGAGGTACAGGTAGTATTTCGGAAAATACTACCTTGGAGGTCCTAGTCCTCAACTTAGCGCCTAAGTCCCTGAAATCGTTTAGGACTCTCCGTCTTCCTCTGCCTATGTCATTGGTACCCATGTGTACCATGACAGCTGGGTCTTCCCCAGCCCCACCCAATAATCTGTTCACCCGATCCGCGATGTGCCGAACCCGAGCGCCCGGCAAACAACAGACTGTTCGGCGCACACGGTCTTTGTCACAGATTACACTATCTGCCCTTCTAATAATTGAGTCCCCTACCACCAGCACCTGTCTATCCTTTCCCTTTCTCCCGGCCTCACTGGAGGAGTTCTTCCCCTGGCAGCTAGGGGCGTCGCTCTGCTCCAGCAATGCTGGTCCCTGACTGGTTTCCCCAACATCACACAACGGGGCGTATCTATTGGGGTGCTCCAGCCCAGGATCAGCCTCCTTGCCTTGTCCCCTTCTACCCCTCCTAACTGTCACCCCTCTGCTCTGCTCTGATGCCTGCACCTCCGATACTCCGCCCACCTCTGTGCAGGCCCCTGCCTGCACCTGATTGGTACAATCCTGGCTCTCCTCCGGTATGGACATTCGTCTCAGTGTTGCCAGCTGCTTCCCTAGATTCAGGACCTGAGCTTCCAGGGAAGCAACGTGCTCACATTTTGCGCATTTGTATTCGCCCTCGATCGCATGACCAAGGAACGCATACATATCACAAGATGTACACCGAGTCGCATCTCCACACCCGCCGGGCATTGTACCTACTATCTAATCTAATGGGGATTCAGCGATTTAAGTCTATCCTATGCGGCTATTTCCTGGCTTCCTAACGCTACCTTCTCACCCTCTGGTATTCCGCTCCACTCACTTGACACCGGTCAGTCACCCAACACTCACAATCTCACAGCCCGGTCAGACGCACAACGCTGAGTCGCACAGCCCGGTCAGACGCACAACACTAAGTCGCACAGCCCGGTCAGACGCACAACACTAAGTCGCACAGCCCGGTCAGACGCACAACATTCAGTCGCACAGCCCGGTCAGACGCACAACACCGAGTCGCACAGCCCGGTCAGACGCACAACACCGAGTCGCACAGCCCGGTCAGACGCACAACACCGAGTCGCACAACCCGGTCAGACGCACAACACCGAGTCGCACAGCCCGGTCAGACGCACAACACTCAGTCGCACAGCCCGGTCAGACGCTCAACACTCAGTCGCACAGCCCGGTCAGACTCACAACACTGAGTCGCACAGCCCGGTCAGACTCACAACACTGAGTCGCACAGCCCGGTCAGACGCACAACACTGAGTCGCACAGCCCGGTCAGACGCACAACACCGAGTCGCACAGCCCGGTCAGACGCACAACACCGAGTCGCACAGCCCGGTCAGACGCACAACACTCAGTCGCACAGCCCGGTCAGACGCACAACACTCAGTCGCACAGCCCGGTCAGAAGCACAACACCGAGTCGCACAGCCCGGTCAGACGCACAACACCGAGTCGCACAGCCCGGTCAGACGCACAACACCGAGTCGCTCTCACTCTCTCATACTGGTCACTGGTAATTCAACATTTCACCTCATGGCAAAGAACCCTCTGATGATCTGAAAAAAAGAATTGTTGCTCTAAATAAAAATGGCCTAGGCTATAAGAAGATTGCCAAGACCCTGAAACTGAGCTGCAGCACGGTGGCCAAGACCATACAGTGGTTTACTAGGACAGGTTCCACTTAGAACAGGCCATGCCATGGTTGACCAAAGAAGTTGAGTGCACGTGCTTAGCGTCATAACCAGAGGTTGTCTTTGGGAAATAGATGTATGAGTGCTGCCAGCATTGCTGCAGAGGTTGAAGGGGTGGGGGTCATCCTGTCAGTGCTCAGACCATACACTGTGCACTGCATCGAATTGGTCTGCATGGCTGTCGTCCCAGAAGGAAGCCTCTTCTGAAGATGATGCACAAGAAAGCCCTTAAACAGTTTGCTGTAGACAAGCAGACTAAGGACATAGATTACTGGAACCATGTCCTGTGGTGTGATGAGACCAAGATAAACTTATTTGGTTCAGATGGTGTCAAGCGTGTGTGGCAGCAACCAGGTGAGGAGTAGAAAGACAAGTGTGTCTTGCCTACAGTAAAGCATGGTGGTGGGAGTGTCATGGTCTGGGGCTGCATGAGTGCTACCAACACTGGAGAGCTACAGTTCATTGAGGGAACCATGAATGCCAACATGTACTGTGACATACTGAAACAGAGCATGATCCCCTGCCTTCGGAGACTGGGCCGCAGGGCCGTATTCCAACATGCTAATGGCCCCAAACACACCTCTAAGATGACCACTGCCTTGCTAAAGAAGCTGAGGATAAAGGTGATGGACTGGCCAAGCATGTCTCCAGACCTAAACCCTATTTAGCATCTGTGGGGCATCCTCAAACGAAAAGTGGAGGAGTTCAATGTCTCTAACATCCACCAGCTCTGTGATGTCATCATGGAAGAGGACTCCAATAGCAACCTGTGAAGCTCTGGTGAGCTCCATGCCCAAGAGGGTTAAGGCAGTGGTGGAAAATAATGGTGGCCACACGAAATTTTGACATTTTGGACCCAATTTGGACATTTGCCCTTAGGGGTGTACTCACTTCTGTTGCCATTGGTTTAGATATTAATGGCTGTGTGTTGAGTTATTTTGAGGGGACAGCAAATTGACACTGTTATACAAGCTGTACACTCACTACTTTACATTGTAGAAAAGTGTAATTTCTTCAGTGTTGTCACATGAAAAGATATAATGAAATATTTACAAAAATGTGGGGGGTGTACTCACTTTTGTGAGATACTATATATATATATATATATATATATGTCAAAAACAAAAATATTATTCCACCCTAGACCTCCATAGAATGGCTGCAGCTCAAATCCAGGATAGTGAATATATATATATATATATATATATATATATATATATATATATATATATATATATATATATAAAACGAAAAACTAAATGGTGTGCGCTGTTCCTTTAAATGTATGAAAATCAACTATGAGTTGATCTATCAAAAGAAATGTTGCTGAGTTCAACAGCCAAAGCAATAAAACTGACATAGGGTGATGTACCTTTAAATTGAACTTATATAATTGCAACCTAATTAAATTATGACAAAATATGTTAAATGTGAAAAACCTAATAAAGTGTAAACATTAAATTACTATTCAAAAGTGCAATGTTATAATGTATATATAAAGTTCATTGACTGAGTCCATAAACAAGTGACAATAAAGTAAACCGCAGGGTGCTACACAAAGAATAAACACTCCAAAAGGTGCTCCAATGTGGCAAGAGGTGCTCCTAAGTGAAAACAGATGGGCTCTTACCCAAACTAGTGGATCTCGGTTACAGAGATCACAAACAGCCGGCACCCAATATCCAAGATGTAGATTCCTTCGAAAGCATGTCTCGACAACGTGAGTCAGATGTGATCCAAGTTATATGTATAAAGTAGGGAGAAGCCACATAATGTAAATCAGCCAAATGGATTTATTAAAAAAATCTGTAAAGTTACACTTACATTAATGCAAAGGAAAGTGAACATGAACAAACGAACTAGCCGCGGTGTCACCCATCCAGCTAGCCGCGATGACGTCACACGCAGTCTCCACCCAATTAATTTCCCCAACAATGGCGTCTTCTGGGATTGGAGGATCTTTTGATATATTAACTGACAGTTGATTTTCATATATACACACACACACACACACACACACACACTTTAACCACTTAAGCCCCAGGGCTGTTTTTCCCACTGGGTGTTTACAAGTTAAAATCATTTTTTTTGCTAGAAAACTACTTAGAACCCCTAAACATTATATATTTTTTTTTTAGCAGAGACCCTAGAGAATAAAATGGAGATTATTGCAATATTTTTTTATCACACCGTATTTGCGCAGCGGTCTTCCAAACGCAATTTTTTGGGAAAAAATTAATTTTTTTTATTAAAAAATAAGAAACCAGTAAAGTTAGCCCAATTTTTTTCCATAATGTGAAACATAATGTTACGTCGAGTAAATAGATACCCAACATCTCACGCTTCAAAATTGCGCACGCTCACGGAATGGTGACAAACTTTGGTACTTAAAAATCCCAATAAGCGACATTTTAAACATTTCTATAGGTTGTCAACTTAGAGTTACAGAGGAGGTCTAGGGCTTAAATTATTGCTCTCACTCTAACGATCGCGGCAATACCTCACATGTGTGGTTTAAACATCGTTTACATATGTGGGCGGGGTTTCCGTATGCGTTCGATTCTGCGCACGAGCCTACGGGGACAGGGCGCTTTAATTTTTTTTTTTTTACTATTTATTTTATTTATTATTTTTTATTTTTACACTGTTTAAAAAAAAAATGATAATTTTCATCCCTATTACAAGGAATGTAAACATTCCTTGTAATAGAAATAGGCATGACAGGACCTCTTTTTTGTGAGATCTGGGGTCAAAAAGTCCTCAGATCTCACAAGTACACTAAAAAAAGGGACCTTTGAACCGGTTATTAGGCAACGACGTTTGCCGTTGCTCCAGTCCTCCAAGACCATAGAGTCGAGTGAGGGCAAGCTTGCCCTCACTCAACATCCTGTCTGTGAGGATCCGGGACTGGATAGTTTTCCCCGCTGCCGGGGGGTCCGGTAAGCGGGGAAAAGTACCGGGAGGCGGCGGGAGGGGGGGCACCTCTTCCACCGCCCCGGAAGGGTGATCCCGCGGCGAATCCGCTGCTGGGACCACCCTTATCGGAAAGCCGACCGCCCGCCCGCCATTTAAAAAAATACCAGGGTTATGGCAGCTATCTGCTGCCATAACACCGGTATTTAGGTTTAAACGGCCAACGTAAATAGTCGTTGGATGGTCGTTAAGTGGTTAAGCTTTGGGGTTCACACTATAATAAATGAAGAAGAAAGTGGCACTTCCAGACCCAGGAACTTGGAAACTTGAGTTTATTTCTTCAAATCATAGGTACAACATCAGACAAGACCACAAGACAGACTGGACAGCAGACGCGTTTCACACCTTGTGCTTATTCATTGCTAAGCTTTGGGGTTCACACTAATATAATGCAATAGGCTGCGCACACCTATGGCTGTAGGTATAATGTGGCAACCAACTGTCAAGCTGTAAGTGCACAGTGTTGATGTGAGTTGAAACATTGGGTAGCCCTGTCAAGTTCTTAACATATCTGTCTCTGCTTCAGTGAGATATTCACTGTGTAACTTGCCTGGAGCTGTACATCCTTCCAGTTGAAATCTGCACAGAACAATCTCTATTCATTCCTAGGGAAAAAAACATCTATTATTCATCCCAACTGAGGATGGAGATTCTTCTGCACATGGGTAAAATAAGCAGAGACCAGCCAGGAGACCTTTGGTGAGAAGGCCATGTACCTCCCAGCAAGCCATACAGTAGAGATCCAAGAGGAGCAAGAGCAGGCAAGTGTTAAATTTGAGGTAACTGCCAGGGAGGGGGGCATATAAAGAGTAATTTTTCGAAAAGTACTGTTATCTTTTGTTTACATAGTTACATAGCTAGTCAGTGTAAAAAGGACACAAGTTCAATTCAACCAATACAAAACTGAATAAAAAATAAATAAATAAAAAAACATTTTACAGAACCATAATTTACGATAATTTCTTGTAATAAATAATTTGATCACTTACATTAATATCTGAATTATAATTGAAATCACAGATAACGATATTTTGTTTTCTCATGGTAAATAGGGTTAACTTAAATATATAAATATACTTAATTAAATCAGTGCATAGGATTTTCTAAAAGTCACAAGTAACTTTGTCATAAAATCATGGTTGTAAACATCTGACTTATTATTTACAGCTTTTCTAAAGCAATCAAAATCAAGTAGCTGTGTTTGGTGCATTTAAACAAGTGGCAAAGACGTTCATGTGTTTAGGAATTTAACATTTCTAATCTCAAAGGTTACATCTGGAATATATGAAACGTGCATTTCCTCTAAGCCTATTTTTAACTTTTTGCTATTTCTAACTTTACCTTTAAATTTGAATTCATATTTAAATAGAAAAGTGATCTTATCATATACATGAGTTTTAACCAAGTATCTAAAATAAGTAACTGCTGCGTGAATCAGCCAAACGATATACCTGCACACAGTAATAATATTTGAGTGATCACCAAGGAGTAACTATAAAAACTTTACCTGACTTACACACATATGCTAACGATATAGAAGCTCATGAGGGCTTCTGACTACTCAAATAGGAACAACTAGACAGTGAAAAGCACCTTTTAAATGAATCTACACAACCATTTATTTAATGAATTTTGGTTGGACATAGGCATAAAATATATAGGGTTATGTATTGAAGATTTTTTTTTTTTTTTACACTTAACAACAACACAATCATTCACGAGCAATAGAAACTAGAAAAATAAGAAGAGTTCTTATTTAAATTATATTTAAAGTATAAGTTCAGGCAAAACCTAATTAACGCTAAACCTGCTCTCTGCCACATTCTAAACCTAATCTATCTAACCCTGTAAAGCAAAAATTCCTATACTTACCTATTTTGCAGTCAATTTTGTCCCAGCATCAGCTGTCAGGGGGGCTTCAGTATGGAGACAGGTGCAGTTGAGGCAGCCAACAAGCACCATAGTAACTCTATGGGTGACGTCAGTTCCCAGGCATTTCACAGCCATTGTCAGTCCTCTCCTGCACAGACCTTCCGCCGCTGGAGACCGGACCAGACCGGATCGGCTGCAGAATAGGTAAGTACAGTGATTTTTGCTTTACAAGGTTAGATAGATTAGGATTAGAATGTGGCAGAGAGCAGGTTTAGCGGTAGATTTTGCCTGGACTTTTAAGTAAATAAAAACTATGGCCCTACATGAAAAAAAATATATGTTATAATAAAAACCAGCAGGGTCAGATATACAGAGAATAATAGTGAATCCACCAAAGTATATTGTAGTACATTTTGGCAGCAGTGCATGAGTGAATAACAAATGAAATAGTAAATAAACAATTCAAACGTTAAAAAAAATAATACAAAAAATATAAGACCCTCCTCCAACTATAGACACATATGAATGCATATGCATATATACAATTCACACGGGTACATGAACCATGACCATGCAACACATATTAGGTATTACTGCACACACTTTAACAAGAGGAATAGTTCTGGGGCCATATTTTTTTGTTAATGAGCCGTAAAAGCTTTTAAACAATCATCTATGAAAAAATTTGATTATTGTTGTTTTTTGCCCTTTTTGATTTAAATGCAATTTTAAGTCTTTTGTACCTATTTCATAATTTGTACTAAAAATATAGATCTAATAAGCAGTTGCACTAATATTGCAACTATTTTTATGTATGCTCTGATTTTAGAAAATGTCTAGTGTTTTTGGACTATGTGTGTTTTATGTAAAATTTTATATTTTAGCATGAGTGTGAAAAAAAAAAAAGTCACAAGAAATCCAAAATTTAAGAGATGTCACGGGAACAAAAGATGAGAGGAAATATTCCATTGGGTACACCTGTTCCATTGACAACTGTCTAAAAAGGGAATCCTTCTCAATTTGCAGAGACCTCATCTTACTTCCTGTTGCATATACTGTACAGAACAGTAAAGTAAAGATAATCTCCCAAGTACAAAAAAAAAAAAATACACTAAAATTTGCAAACCTCCTTCTATAAATGATGGTTGCCTGGCTATTACATTGACCCTAGGCTGGTGTGCTTTCTGAACCTTTGACCTGTAGCAAGTTTAGGAACCTGGAAATTAGAGAAAGACTAAAGGCATTGACCTGAAAACCTGATCAGGGTTACTATCTCAAATCATTAAAATAGAATGCAATTACCTTTGGTAATAAAAAATAAAACATAACTAATTTCAGTTGCACTTTTATAGTGGTTGATGGAAAGAATTAATTGTAATGGCAATGTTTCATGTTACATTTAGTGGTAATGCATTGAAAAGGAACATGCAGGTGTGAAGTGAGCCTAAATAAGCTAACAATAAAACCTATCAAGACATACAAACAGCAATAACATGTCATTTGCAAACAAATATCTTTTTCCAAAGAATGATCTTAGACCTCTTCTATCTGAAAACAGACGCTGATCGATTTGGTTTATGGTTGAATATCATTTTTATTAATGATAACAAGTTTGAGAGAATACAGAATTGTTCACTTAAAATGGGTAAAGTTGAATATGTATGAACAATGAAAATATAACGATGGATCCAAAGTAATGGAGATAACAGAAAAGAGAGTGGTTAAACAGCATATGCAATTGGTGTGGTGAAGGTAAATCTGCATACTTCAAATGCATAGTGGTATACATATTAAGAATCATAAGATAAGCGGGAAAAGGGCATAGATGGAAAGTGAGAGAAGGAAGAAGAGGGGGTACGAAAGAAGAAGGAGGAGGGAAAAGATGCCAGAGACGAGTTCTCATAATGCATTATAACGTTTGAAGGTCAAGGTTTTGATCAGATTCTGTTACTCAATCTCCTTGATGAGGCATAGTGTATCCATACATGCCAAAGTTTGACAAACTAATCCCCCCTATCCAGTACTCTCGCCTGCAGCTCCTCCATAAGCATGATGTCATTTTTTTTTCACCAAAGATGACACAGTAGGAACTGATGGGTTCTTCCAATGTCTTGAGATTAATAGTCTAGCAGCGGACAGGAAGAATCTCAGTAAATTGGATTTTCACTGCAGCTTCTCCTGCCCATAATATGTTGTCCTGGAGAGTTGGCGGGTGCTGGGAGCCGTGTAATGCCCCATTCGTTTGCGAGCCAAGGAGACTCACGTCCTATCGCTTCATGCGCTCAGGCACGCCCCCTCGATTTTATATATGACTTTTAATGAACACATGTATTTTTTGGAAACAATAATTTTATTCCTACAAACATATAGATATCAGATCTTACGTAGGTGTGTGCTCACTATTCATTGTCAAATATGCAAAATAACCTAATATGTTTCTTTGCTAGTTTCTGTTTGTAAGAAGGTATGTGTTCCATAAGCCAAGTGTATCTCAAAAGGATGCAAGCCATAAATATGATTTCACACATTATATTTGATATTATATTAATTATATTATGTTAGCTAAATGATCATCACACTAGGAAAAACTACTTGTTCAAATAGAATTTTCAAGGTTTTAGAACCTTTAGAACATACTCTCTAACAAAAATAAATAAATCTACACCTGTGGATTACTCGATTTTGTACATAGTTTGTCTTTTTAACTAGGGCAGATAGTAAAATTTTTTACTCATTTTCTTATTTTGAAAGGAACAACTTCATGTGTATGATGATAGAGTAACTGCATGGAGGTGGGGTTGTTTTTGCGTCAAGAAAAATGTAGTCCAGCAGCATATTCATATTTTGAGTTCACCTTTTGAAAGTAAACAATTTGCAGCAGTTAAAAATCACAGTTTAAAGCGAGACAACTATTTTATTTTTTCATGCCTAACATTTAATTTCCCATATTGTATTTTCTCTATATATAAATAGCTCAGTTGCAAAATATAAATTTATTTTACAATGTATCTAAAACAAAAACCTTTTTGGTTTTGGATGGAATGGGGAAGGGTTTACATTTTTACTGTGACAGAAATAGACAAGAAATCTACCAATGGGGACTCTTAGAGTGGAAGTTTAGGCTACTTACAGGTATAAGTCTCCTAAAAACATTACTTCCCCCTTCCTCCTACAATGCTGTCTACTGTTTGTAAAAGAGATGTGTGGAAATACCTTTCTGAGTCCACTCTAGTACAATCATGTAATGCAGAAACAGTAGCACCCTGTGCCATGCAGTGCTCGACAATGCATCTAAACTCGTACGTTGTATCATCATTTGCCAACTTCCATTGCCCATCTGTTGTTGGTGCTTCCTTCTCCCTCCTTTAGTAACTGATCACTGACACAGGGGAGCTGAAGCTTATGAACTATTTGGCCGCATCAGAGCAGATTAAACAAAGGTATTTACACACATCTCAAATAGTATAACACATAGGCAGCAGGAGGGGGGAAGCAGAGTTTTTAGCCAAACTTGAATGTTGAAAAGAAAGGGGTGCGCTGATTGGGTGAAAGGCTGCAACCAGATGATAAGACGTGTATATGTTTAAAAGTGATGGTGCGCTTTTCTTATATGTGAAAAATCATATATTGAACAATATATAACAAAAATGGGGAAAAAAACCCAATCGGAATCACAGTGATGGGTAAGTGTGTGTAAATGAACAAACAAAATTCTCAAATGACACTCATGTGACTAAACAAATAAAACACTGAAATAAAAGTCCATTAGATATTGTGATCCAAAATGTGAAAAATGGTGAAGAGAATCCAATTAAGAATCAAGGTGATGATGTAGTGTTCCCTCCACCGGGTGAAATGCCTCCTTACCTGGCGGAAAGAAGGTAAGTGCCTGATAATGATATTCTTATATAGATAAAGCCAGTGTTCTAATTCCACCTGCACACGTGCACGGTCACCCGGGTGATAAATATATGCAAGCCTCTTACCAGATGTAAGAGACAATCAAGCCTCTAAATATCCTGATCATGAGGATGCTTCCTTAACACCGTAGATGGATGAAATCATTCCCACTTTCTTCCCTCTGTATAAGCCAGCGTGTGTCTCCTGTTCTTTTGGGGTGATAGACTCCCCGCGATGTTCCAAAGTACATAAAAGAATGGATGGGACTAATAGTGCATTACCGTGTAATCCATGGACTCATGCAGTGTGTGGCTGAGCCGTGCTCCCGGGTCTTCCTCCACTGGCGATCCTTTTCTAATAATCACACAGCAAAGCAGTAATTTGCTGTGTGATTATTAGAGAAGGATCGCCAGTGGAGGAAGACCCGGGAGCACGGCTCAGCCACACACTGCATGAGTCCATGGATTACATGGTAATGCACTATTAGTCCCATCCATTCTTTTATGTACTTTGGAACATCGCGGGGAGTCTATCACCCCAAAAGAACAGGAGACACACGCTGGCTTATACAGAGGGAAGAAAGTGGGAATGATTTCATCCATCTACGGTGTTAAGGAAGCATCCTCATGATCAGGATATTTAGAGGCTTGATTGTCTCTTACATCTGGTAAGAGGCTTGCATATATTTATCACCTGGGTGACCGTGCACGTGTGCAGGTGGAATTAGAACACTGGCTTTATCTATATAAGAATATCATTATCAGGCACTTACCTTCTTTCCGCCAGGTAAGGAGGCATTTCACCCGGTGGAGGGAACACTACATCATCACCTTGATTCTTAATTGGATTCTCTTCACCATTTTTCACATTTTGGATCACAATATCTAATGGACTTTTATTTCAGTGTTTTATTTGTTTAGTCACATTGAGTGTCATTTGAGAATTTTGTTTGTTCATTTACACACACTTACCCATCACTGTGATTCCGATTGGGTTTTTTTCCCCATTTTTGTTATATATTGTTCAATATATGGTTTTTCACATATAAGAAAAGCGCACCATCACTTTTAAACATTTAGGCAAACTTATTTGTAGCCTAAACTTCCACTTGAAAGCAGAGCTACTCCCCAAAAAACACAAGATAGATAGCTGTTTAAAAATAAAATAACAAAGTCAACTTTTGCTTCACTATTCATCTTCAGTCAAGATTTCGGTAGTATTTTTTTTTGTTCTGTCACTAGATGTCCACAGTCTGAGCGTCAGCATAATTTATAATGCTTTCTTTAAGCCCAGGTCATCCTGGACCTGTTACTCAGCAGTGAAAGGAGAAGTAGTATAGTGATGAGTTTACAAACAAATGGCTACTGCCTCACCTATAACTGGCCTTCGTAGCAAGGAGCACATGAAAGGGCAACGCATGTAAAACAAAACCAAAGCAAATTCCCAGCTCTACTCGTCAGCAAGCCTGCTACCAACTGAATTAACCCATTGAACAGTTTGCATTAAAAACAGGGGTTTAGTTAGCACAAACAGTTTTAGTTTTTTTAGTTTTTAGTTTGCAAAAACATGCGTAAGCTGCGGAGGCCACGACAAGGCACCCCATAATTATCCTAACTCTATACATTTTTGAGAGCCTCCATAGTAGAAGCACATGCACATAATGGATAGGCAGAGGGTAAGAGAGCCTGAAAGGAGCCCACCCCTCCTTAAATGTACAGAGGTGCACTGGACACCTGGCATATAGCACAAGGGCAGCAAAATTGTAAGCTGCGTCCCCTGTAGTTACTAATGATCTGGCTGTAAAAATTCACATGTTTTTATTGACATTAATGTATTTTGTAACATTTTATTTTATTATTTTTGTTAAATTTTTTGATATGTTGTAGATATATGTTTATATTTAGTGTGGAGCAGGTCTTGAAAACATGGCAATGAATTGGTTACCCAGCTGATTACCACCATTTGGGTGGTTTGGCTGGATATAAAAGATCAGTTCACAGAGATGATAGCTAGGCTTTGATAAAGTACAGTTTATGCGTAAAACACATTACCCTTCCCTCCCCTTCTTGTACATGTTGTGCTTTTCATGATTTCAAGCTAATAAGGGCTTTTTGGGTCTCAGCTTGGGAGTGCTGCCATCCATATTTCATTTCTTTTTTTTTTTTATAAGTCTTTATTCAAAATTTTCAAAGCAATGCAGAATAGAGAAATACTGTAGTGGTGAGAGGTAAAGCATATCAAATCCAGGTTACATATAAAGGTATTGACTGATTAAGTGCTAAAGAATAAACAGTTCACAAATATAACCAGACATTAGGAGATCTCTCAAACAGGGGAAGGGGAGAAGTGGAAGAGAGGAAGAGGAGAAGCAAAAGAGATAGGGGAACGTAGGAAATAGAAAGGGTAATGAAAGAAATTCAAAACAGCCCCCTTTTATTATAGAGCTGTAGGAGCAGCTAAAGGTAAAAGCATTGAACTATAACTTCAGTAGTGATAAAAAGGAATCATAGGTTTCCCATTTTAATGTCATTAGATCTTGATAGTGCATTTGGGATTGGATAGCCATACAGCCCAAGTTGTACAACATTTTGGATATATCATATTGGTAATCACTAATCAAGAGTAATTTTTCCATCTCACATTGGTGATTGAGTGTGGAGATTGTATTTAAGACAGATGGAGATTGGTTTGAGTTCCAAAGTTTAGTGATTGTCTTCTTTGCGGCTAAGAATGAAAGTATGATTATTACTCTAACTTTGGGGGGTAGTTCGTGTATCCCTAAATGGAGGAGGGCTAGTGCAGGGTCTGGGGATATCAATGAGCCAACAATGTCAGAAGCTACTTGGAAGATTTTGTTCCAAAAGGATTGCAAGGATTTGCATTGCCATAGGATGCGGTAAAGGGAACCGGTTTCTCTGCAATTGCGCCAGCAAAGGGCTGCTTTAGAAGGGTAGAATTTGGAGAGCTTATATGGTGTGAGATACCAACTATGGATTGATTTTTGGTAGAGCTCCCAGTGGTTTGCGCAATGGGAAGATGAGTATGTGGTAGAAAAAGCTTTCCGCCAAGTCTTGCCAGTAAATGTAGAACCCAGATTGTGTTCCCATTTGATGATAGTAGTAGTCTTAGTAAAGCAGTCATTATCATTGTATAAGGTGTAAAATAGTGAGATGCCCCTATGGGAGCCAGGTAGATTGTGGAGAAATCGGTAGAGTATGGTAGGTAAATCTAAATATGGAGGGAGTGGGTGTTTTGAAAGAAATGAGCTGACCTGTAAAAAAAGGTAAAGAAGACAGATGGAGGCAAATGATGTTTAGATTGTATATTCTCTAATGTGTGAAGGGAGTTCTTATCATAAAGGTCGGAAAGCACATTGATGCCCTGGGTTTTCCATAGTGATAGATTGATGTGGATGAAGTAATTCAGGGTTGTTATGGGTACTGGTAAGCGTTGCATAGGTACTACGTATATGGGAGGATGATAGTTTTGAACTCTGACCATAGCCGGAAGGTGGTAGATATGGTTAATGCTTTGGAAGGGGGGGCAGGGACCCCTGAGTTGAAGGGCAATAAGTGCAGGTTTAGGGTCTCCGTATGGTATAGATGCAGTTTCTATATGCGCCCAGCATTTGTGTTTGGAGGGGTTCCACAAGTGTTTAAGTTGATCCAGTACACAGGCTTTGTAGTATGATGTGACATTTGGTAGACCCATACCTCCATTGGTTTTATGCCTCATGGTGATAGTAGATGAACATCTGGGAGGCTTATGGCCCCAAATAAACTGACATAAAAGCTGTTGGGTTTTCAATAGGAAGGAGCGTGGGAGCAGTATGATGAGGATACGGAACAAATAGAGTAATTTAGGAAGGAGTATCATTTATAGGGTTGCTATTCTGCCTGCTGTGGTAAGTTCTTGGGTACTAAGGTTTGCTAACATTTGAGGAAGGGTCTCTAAGAAAGGTTGGTAATTACATTGATACAGTTGTGAAGGGTTGGCTGTCAGCTGTATCCTGAGGAATGTGAGGGATTTATCATTCCTTGTAAAAGGTAATTTCTTAGATAAAGAAGAATGTAATGAGATAGAGATGTTGATGCCTAGTATCTGGGACTTAGTGGCTTCAGGTTTATAGAAAGACACTTCACTAAACTGCTTCAGGATGTTTTTGGTTTCTGATAAAGAGATTTCAGGATTGGAGAGTATTAGCATACCATCATCTGCGAACAGACTAATTATGTGCTCCATTCAAGCTAGGGTTAGGCCTGTGATGTTGGGGTTTGTTCTAATGCTCTGTGCCAATGGTTCCATTATTAGTATGAATATAATAGGTGATAGGGGGCACCCCTGTCGGGTTCCATTTGAGATATGTATCAGGTTTGATTTAATACCTGAGGTTAGAACAAAGGCAGAGGCCGAGGTGTTAGAATAGAGCGACATAATAGCGGATTGCAACCATCCTGTGATTCCAAATTTGAGAAGTACTGCTTTAAGGAAGCCCCAATGAACTCTGTCGAACGCCTTCTCTGCATCCAAAGATAGGGGCAAAGAAGGCGTTCGAGCTAGATTAGCTTGGGAAATTAAATTAATAATGAATAATAAGACGCCTGGTGCCATCAGGGGCTTGTTGGCCAGGGACAAAGCCCACCTGATCAGGATGGATTAGGGATGGGAGTATTCATTGGAGCAAGTCATAGATCTGCTTTAGCCTCTTTCATTTGACATATGAAGCTAACCTAATCAATATACCATGCATATATACCTTATAGGTGTTCCAAAGGTGAACTGGTTCATTTCAGGACAATCATTTGCGGCAAAGAAAAGATGGCGTTCTTGTAAAATATAATGGTACAAACTCTTATCTGCCAGGAGTGAGGTATTTGGTCTCCAGATGAGAGAAGGTGAGTTACGGGGGCTATTATCAAAGTTTGAGTTAGAGGTGCATAGTCAGACCAAGAGATTGTACCAATATCTGATCGCAAGACATTCTGTAATGATCTTTTATCTGTCAATTTGAGAGTAAGAAGAATGCGTTGTAGATAAAAAGGTAAAGTCCTTTTCTGAGCCATGGAAGCTATGCCAGACATCATATAGATCATACTTGTGAAGCAAGGAAAGGATGTTTTGAGTAGGTTGTCTTTTAATAGATTTGGTGTCCATGAAGGGATCAATCACTGTGTGATTGTACCATCGCATAACATCGCTATTAGAGTTTTGAGATACTAGACCATGGATGGGGGTGGGTTGGGGGAGGTTTGGGCTGCTCCCTCCCACCTGCCTCCTATCCATCCATTAGCAGCCATTTGCTCCCATTGCGGAGACACTCAAATTTAAAGTGTTAGGACTGCAGGTAAAACAGGGTGCCGTGAAGTGGCCCTGCAGCTTACACATGCGTTTGCAAATGCGTGTCAACTAAACCCCTATTCTTTCTTTATATCATGAGACAGGTCTACTTGGTTGGTGGCAGACTGGAGGGTGAGTACATCAGACTGGGGGCTGGCTGGCTTCCATGCACCTCTCTTAATCCTTTTCAACCTACGTTTTTTCTGATACAGGGATGGAGACGCTGGGCATTACCTGCTGGTGTCTCACCTAAAGTCCCACATAGCCTACATTGTTGGTGTAATCCGATATAACTCTCCAGCCAGCAACTCAGATATAAACCAAGAGGGATTAAGGAGATCTCATAGTGCAGTATGTTCAATAACTTTCAAAATTTATTTGCAAACATACTTACAAAAGCAGATAAAATCCAAGCATTAAAACATTTCAGAAGTCCCGGGTCATTCAGCATGTGCGTGTCAGCGTGCCCACCTGATGCATTTCGGCCAATCATCCATCGTCTGAGTTATTGAACATACTGCACTATGAGATTTCCTTTATCCCTCTTGGTTTATATCTGAGTTGCTGGCTGGAAAGTTATATCGGATTACACCATCCCTGTTGATTCATTTAAAGCTGCAATTGGGGACTGACACATCATTGGGTTGATTCTCTGCCGACACTGGCTACATGCTTTTTTCATCTTCATTCTGTTGCTGGCTGGAGAGTTATATTGGATCACACCATCCCTGTTGATTGGTTCAAAGCTGCAATTGGGGACTGACATATCATTGGGTTGATCCTCTGCCGACACTGGCTACATGCTTTTTTCCTCTTCATTCTGGTAAGGAGATTGAAAGATCACATGTTGGTGGTGTGTGCTATCAGACGCACTGAAGGTGGTGGTTTTTTTCCCTTCTATCAAGCGCTGCTTATGAACTTTTATACTTTATTTATGCTCTGTCTATGCAATTAGCTGGCAACTTGAACCTCCTTTTTCTGTGAACCTTCATGGTTCTTAAGAGGGTTTTTTTTTCAATGGTATAGCATGGATATTTTTTTATATAATTTTTAGCTTAATATATTTACCAAATGTGAGTGCTTGACTTTACACTGCATAGATTCATTTTTCACTTTGCACTACATATATTCATGTTAATATAAAGAAGATTGCATGGAATCTGTAATATGGATGTCCAGCCTAAATGTTACAAATAAAATTGCTGTCTCACCCTCTGATGCAGTTTTACAAAACATTGTCTTCAAAGTACCTTATATTGCAGTCAAGTGATCACTATTTCTCATTTTACATAGTGAGCTTATCCCTCACTATTGATCACAACTAGAAGTGAAGGGAGTGAGGAGGTTCAGGGGACAGCTCAGGTTGAGTGGTGCCAAAACGCAGTACACAACTGAAGCATAATGGAGGGAAAGCGTACACAGAGCTTTATGTATACAGTATGTAATAGGCAGCAGTGCTTCTAGGTGCTGACAATACCTCTAGGGGGTAAGTCATTTAAATAATGACTGACTCCTGTTGTCAGCAAGTATAATATATTGTCAATGATCATATGTAGGGGAAACCTTTCAAAGGACACTTTGGGGTTGATTTACTAAAACTGGAGAGTGCAAAATCTGCTACAGCTGTGCATGGAAGCCAATCAGCTTCTAACTTCAGCTTGTTCAATAAAAAAAAAAAAAAAAAAACTAGCAGCTGATTGGTTTCTATGCAAAGCTGCACCAGATTTTGCATTTCTAAACGTTAGCAAAACACCCCCCTTGTGCCCTGAAAGACAGTTTAAGGTATTAATTCCTACTTCAATATTGATGGTATAATGCATACACATTTTAAAGATCTCTGGTATATAACAAATGGATTACTTTAGAGCTATATTATATAGTTTACACCGCTGCTTTATTGGTAGGAATAAAAAGAATCTTTATCAGGAGACTAAATAGATTAAAAAAGTATTGATGTTTAATTAAACAATTCATCCATAGTATTATCTTCTTACAACTATTTATCAGCTAACAGAACAAATACCTATAACAGAAAAGTTGTGCAAATAGTTTAAAAATGTACAAAATAATTTGCTTTGTGGTGACACGGAATAAGAAAATGGAAATTGCTGTATCTGCAAAGAATTTTAATTAGCAGCATAACTTATCTTGGACATAAATCTTTTTTTCTAAGTATGGATTTACCCATTTGTGATATAAGGATGAGCATAATTAAGATCAAGCCTTTAACAGAGTAGCACATTGAAGGCCACGGTGAACATAACTAAAAACATCATTACTCAATAAGTTATATACTAATGAATACTAAAATTGTGGAAAAGGCAGCATCAGAAAAGTCAGGCATGTACTTTGTATAAATACAAAACAAAATAAAATAGCTGCGCTCAGAAATGATAAATTCCAATTGATCCCCCAGTAAGATGAGATATATGTTGTAAAAGGTTTGAACGCTGATGTGCCCACCACCAGGAGAGTAAGAAACATGCAGCCTCTTACCAGACGATCCAGATTAAACAGCACTCAAACGAGATTTAATCAGGTAGAGCAGACATCAATTGCAGATGGTCCGATTTATACAGCAAGGTAGTAAAATCCAATCAGGCAAGGTGGACATCAATCACTTGGGCGTTAGAATCCAGTAATATGGACCAAACAAATAAGTTGATCCACGTTGCAAATATAAAGGAACAATAAATTGCGCAGACATCCTTTATAGGTTTTATTAGAACATCACAAAAGCCTGCACACAAGGTACTCACATGAAATCCAAAGCAGTAGACATATAAATAAAAAGTAGTGTAAGTTTGTTTCATCCAAAAGTATGGCCGACCTCCAGTAGCATGCCAGTGTCATGTGGTTAAGCTCCTCCCAACATGTTTCGTCATAATTGACATCATCAGGGGGCTATCAATTATGACGAAATTCACAGGATAAGTTATATAAATATAGTGTGAAGGACAAATTAATTACAAAAGGCTTGATTCACAAACCTAACACAGCAGAATAAGAACCTTTATTTTGAAAAAAGTTATGTTATTTCAGGCTAAGTCCAATGAGATTTTAAAACAAGAGTTTCATATGTGTGTTTAAGCTTTGTGAATTGAACTTAAAGGGTAACTCCACTTTGGTGGGGAAAAAAAAAATAGTAAACAAATAAAAACAATATAACGTATACAATTGCGACACAAATTATATTGTAATTGAATGTTTTTAAAAATTACCTTTTTCTTTTCAATCTGCAGCTGTTATAATTTTCTGAAATTGCAATGCAATATGGCTACCTGGAGCTGTTCAGTACACAGAATGTATACTGACCTCACCCCAGAAACATCGTTATCTGCTTGTGTCATTGGCTCACAAATTTTCCCAGAAGTCTGCACTAAGATACAAGTCAGATTTCTGTCATCACCTGCAACAAAACTTTCATTTTTGGTGAGATACTCCCAATAGGAACACGTCTAAAGGGATGCAGGCGCTGCTGCTGCCACAGCTGATAGATAATTATGAAACCACTCCCATTTGACTCACTTAGCACAGAGGCACAGAGAAACAAACAGGGAATTCTAAAGAATAACAAAAGTCAGGAATCTGCAACAAAGTTTGTTAAAATCCTTGTAATGTACATAGATCACCCAGAGGGGAACGTTTTTTCTCAACAAAAGTGAAGATACACTTTAATGAATAATTTGTAATCTTTAATTAGCTTAGAAAAAGTCCTTTGCACATAAATACCCACTGATATCTCTGTTATGATTCCTGGCTCTGTCCCTACTTAGAATGAGTGCATGTGTCAGGGTTTGTCAACTTCTGTGTGAAGACCAAAACCCCAACTTAACCATTTAAGGACTAAGCCTATTTCGGACACATGTTGTTTACAAGTTAAAATCAGTATTTTTCACTAGAAAATTACTTAGAACCCCCAAACATTATATATATATATATATATATATATATATATATATATATATATATATATATATGTATTTTTTTTTTTTGTTTAGCAAAGACTCTGGAGAATAAAATGGCAGTCGTTTAAATATTTTTTGTCAAGTAGTATTTGTACGGTGGTCGTTCAAACGCAATTTTTTTGGAAGAAATACACTTCACTGAATTTAAAAAAACTAAACAGCAAAGTTAGCCCAATTGTTTTGTATATTGTGAAAGATGATGTCACGCCGAGTAAGTAGATACCTACCATGTTACAGTTTAAACTTGCGCACACTCATGGAATGGCGACAAACTACAGTACTTCATAGGTGACACTTTTACATTTTTTTACGGTTTCCAGTTTAGAGTTATAGAGGAGGTCTTTTTCTATAATTATTGTTCTCACTCTGAAAATCGTGGCAATACCTCACATGTTTGATTTGAACACCGTTTACAATTGCGATTTACGTATGCGTTTTTTTGGTGCGCAAACTCACAGGGATGGGACGCTTTAAAAAAAAAAAATCCTGTTTATTTTATTTATTTTTTTAACACCATTCCTGAAAAAAAAAATCTGATCACTTTTATTGCTGTCACAAGAAATGTAAAAATCCCTTGTGACAGGAATAGGCACTGACAGGTATTCTTTATGGAGAAATCTGGGGTCTAAAAGATCACAAACCCCTCCAATGCACTTCAAAGTATTCAAAATGCTGAAAATTTTTAATAATGTCAGTTTTTTTAAATTGGTGCCGTTAGTAAACCGGAAATGACGTTGTGACTCTAACCAGCCAGCGGACATGCCGACTGGTTCCTCGGGTCTCCTGGTGGGATGGAAGACCCGGCCAGAGCAGCGGAAGGTGGCAAGAGGGGAGAGTCACATCAGTTGTTATTAGCAGAAAGCCGGCCGCCCGCTCTATAAAAAAGGTATTGGGTTGATGCCTGCATTACAAGTTTGGTAGCTGAGGTCCAGCTACAGAAGAAATGGTTGACACCTATACAATATTGGAACACAAACATAGGCTTCAAACAGGATTTACTCTGCAGAAAACATTAGAATTTTTTTAGCTGAGATCCAGCTGTGAAAAACATTGTGTGCGGCACATTTAACGTTCCATAGGAGCTAGAATAGGCTAAAGACTTTGAGATGCACCTAAAGAATTTACCCTTTAGTAAACATTTGAAATTAGCTGTTGAATTCCAATTGTGAAAACATTATACAGTATGTGGCACTTTTGCAGTCCCGGAGAACTGGAATAGGCTACAAGCTTTGAGGTGTAATGAAGGATTCACTTGGCAGAAAACATTACAAACTTGGCAACTGAGATCTAGCTGTGAAAACATTATGTGTGTCACCTTTAAAGTACTGGAGCATTGGCATATGCTGTATACTTTGAGGCATTAGGCAGAATTAATAATACAGCAAACATTTACATATTCAGTTAAGGTCCAGCTGTGGAAATTTTATATGTAGCACCTCTACAGTACAGGAGCACTGGAAAAGGCCAAGGGAGGTGACAGGAACTGGAAAAGGCGGAAGACCAGGAGAGGTAACTGAAGTTGGTAATGCTGCAGGTACCATTTTTTTGGGCTGAATGACACTGAAAAATTTAGTCAATAGCATCAGCAGCAGGGATTTTGCACCCATTGCTAATCTAAGACTGGTTTCATTGATGAAAGTGAGCAGGTCCACCATATCAGAGGACATGCATATTCAACTCTCAGTAACAAAACCTTCTACTGTGCTCAAGGCCCTCTCAGACAGCACACTGGATTCAGGGCAAGCCACAAACTGCAAGGTGTACTGTTTAAGGTCCGGTGAGTGGCCCAGCTTAGACACCCTATAGTCCATGGGATCATCACTTCCATGAGTGTTGACATCAGCTCTGGACCCATGTAGTCTTCAACCATTTGGTTCAGGCACTGCTTATGAGTGCTGCTTGCAGCCTGACATGTTCAATGTGTTTGATAAAAGACTTAAAGTTTAACTGGGGAAGATACCCCCACTGCTGCTTCTTTTTTCTGAGGCACATTGGTCATGAGAGCGCATCCTGCCACCATCAGAAAATGTGGCTAAGAGATTCCTTTGCAGGAAGTGGGGCTTTTTTTGCTCCCTCTTGGATGATAGCATCATATCCAATAATGAGATCTCTACTTCATGCCCCAAATGCTAGAGTTCTTGCATAGCCATTTTCTTTAAAAACAAGCTGATTTGCCACAAATTGCCTGTAACTGAGGACTCTAAGTCCTTGGTGTTGCTGAGGACATGCACAAAACGATTCTACTCTTACCCCATATAACTCCTGGGGTTTGGGAGGAGTTAAACTGTCTTGGTAACTTGTACCATGTTCTTCTCCTCTTCATTACTAGCACCCCAAACCTCCACATCTACCTCACACTCCACCTCTGCCTCCTGCTGCTTGTGCCTCACAGAGATGAAGGCAGTAGCTGAAGAATTATGCTGGCCCTGAGATAGAAGTCCTCCTCTTTTTCCTGAAGTTGTGCCTTGAGTGCATAGTCTATGACACCATGCAGTGTATACCGCAGGGGGCCTTGTTGCAGCTTATCATTCTGGTCACCTCTTCAAAAGGTAATAAAATGCTACATGCCTCTTGTATGATGAGTCACTGGTTTGGCAAAAAGAACCCCAGGTCCCTTACATTTTAGTAAATTATGTAGCATTAAGGAAAAAAGGAGTTGGCTCCCAATAAAAGACCCTTCTCTAATTTGAGATGAGGCCCTTGTCCACATCATAAGGACAAGGTGCTTTGCAAAGAGGGAGAGACTTCACCACCTCCCTTGTGAGGTGTCCTCCCAACTTTGAAGGCATGTGACCTGGTCTGGTTAAGGGATAGGGTTCACTGATTGTGTAAATAAGGGTCTTTATGAATTTTTAAGGGGGACTCCATACTGTTTTTTCTTCTTAAAGGGCCAGAATACTATTATATATATATATATATATATATATATATATATATATATATATATATATAAAAAGCAGCAATAAAAAAGGATAATCATTGAGCAATAAAGATGTATGTCAATCATGATGAGCATTGCCCGACAAAATTGACTCACCATCATCCTGACTGACCAAGTTACCTCACCACTAATCCTATGGAAAATTACAGATTACCACTGGCATCTGTAAGTAAACAAGAAAGTGGGATCTGCAACTTCAAGCACAGGTTTAAGGCATCCCTCTCCACACTGAATGACATTCTTTTTAAATCTTGCATTGGTACATGTCCCCATTGGCAGTGCCAAGCTACCCATACATTACTTTTAAATAAATAATAATAATAATAATAATAATAATAATAATAATAATAATAATAATAATAATAATAATAAAAGCCTGCGCATTAGCCTTAAAAGGGCAGAAAAAAATAACAAGTAAACTCCAATGGGGTTTGGTGCTATGTTCAGTATTGGTGAACTTCCTAGCAAGTTCAAATAATGTGCAGAAAACTGAACAGTTTGCTCATCATTAGTGAGGGCTGAGGAGGAGGAGTGTTAGCTTTTTCTGCTGACTGGTAACATTGAGGAGCTGATCTCAGTGTGCTTTGTGGTACACATTATTGTGTATCCTCATGCATTTGGTATCCAAATAATGAGTAGGTATACTACAACTGATACACTGTAGGCAGAGGCCACAGACCACAACAGTGCTGGTGGCAGAAGCTGTGGTAAAAAAAGGCCCAGACTGCAGAACTCTGTAAACCAGCCTTGGGGATAGCAGTGTATAGAGCACTGTATAGCAGCAATAAACTCTCCCAACACACAGACTGATAGAGTACCCAATCTACTCAAACTCTGACAAACTCTGACAAATGGCTTTTATCTTGAGGGGCCTGACATATACCAAAAGCCCCCATTGTTGGTCCTTTTAAGCCACCTGACATAAGTTAAAAAGTCAGTAAGTGGCTTTGTTGAAAAACTGTGTATTATATCACTGGTTCCAAAACCCCCAAAAGAACTGGGTTCACCTTGAACCCATGTTCAACCCCACCCTGTACTTTATGCCTAGTCCCTACCTACCTTGGAATATTTATTTTTTTTTTTTTTAAATAATCTTTATTTAACAAATTCAAAACAACATACAGAAATATAAAATAGCAAAGAAGTGCATAAGTGCATGTAGGAGAAAAAGAACACAGAAAAGGCACAATCGGCATTATGTTCAGTCCGGACATCATTAGTGAAACAAAAAGAAAAAGTCCATAGGGGTCAATTAATCAGTCATTGTGAAAGCGTGTGCCAATATCGGCCAAACAGCAAATACAATTATGGACCCCCAGGATGCGCTGTGTCTGTCAGTGCCACCCAAAAAAAAAGGGATCCCCGCAGAGGAGGCCGGAGGGCCCGACAGACACCACACACAATTCCAGCATCTGTACACATTAACGTCCGTGTTACAGTTTATACAGCCGCAGAATCGACTACTGGCCTCAGAGAGACAAGAAAAGAAAAGAAAAGAAAAGAAAAGGGAAAAAAAAAGGGGGGGGGGAGAGATAGTATAGGGGAAAAGACAAACATGAAGGATAAAACAGGTAGGGAAAGGGAGGTCCGGGGAGGGGGCGCGGGCCCCAGGCTGGAGAAGACCAGGTAGGAGTCCTAGAGTTCAGCCGCTAATATTAGGAGTGTGTTCATCCGAGATCTCATCAGAGTAATACATCCACCCCGTCCAAGTGTCCTTAAAGCGTTCCTCCCTACCCTGTGACGTGAGAACACGTCTTTCGGCTTCCATCACTAGGTTGACCTCCCTTTTCCACTCAGAGAGCGTGGGGCAGGCGGAACTCCGCCAATGCCTCGGTATGAGGCACTTGGCGGCGTTCAGCAGGAAAGGAACTATACTACGTTTGTAGCGTTTAATCGAGGAGTGTGTATCATGGAACAGGTATTGAAGGGGAGCACGGGAAGGAGGGGTGAGCGACAGCTTGGATACCCAAAGATGTACAGCGTCCCAGAAGGGCTGCAGTAGGGGACACTCCCACCAAATGTGGAGGAAAGTGCCCACCTGACCGCAGCCCCTCCAACAATGGGGGTCCGAGCCCGGAAATATCCGAGCCAACTTGGCAGGGGTCCTGTACCAGCGGGCCACAAATTTATAGGCCGACTCCTGTATCCTGGTGCTAATGGAGGAGACATGGGTCAAACGCAGAATGCGAGAGAGTTGCGGAGGGGAAAATTCCACCCCCAGCTCTCTCTCCCATTCCTTCATGAAATAGGGAGGCGAGGAGGAGACCCCGCTCAATAACAATTTGTACATGTGCGACAGTAGGTGGCGAGATTCCGGAGGGTCGACAAACCACTTTTCGAAGTCCGAGAGGCCAGTTATCGGGCGTGGAGCAGTTGGGAGTGTGACGAAAAAGTCAGTCAATTGCCTATAGCGCCAGTCAGACATCAGAAAATCGCCGAAGCGATCGCGCAAAGTCGCAAGGGGCAGCAAAGTGCCTGCCGGGGCAAATTTCCCGCAGTACAGTTTACCATCAGCGTTCCAAGAGCGAAAAAAGCGTACATCCTCCCCCGGGGGGAACCAGGGAAATCCCCCCAGGGGAGCCAAAGGGGACACGCCGGAAGACATGGCGCCAGACGCATTAAGGCCATCCCAGATGCGGAGTGTGGCCACAGTCAGGGGTGACGTCCAGGCCGACAGTCCACGATCGCCCGAAGGAATCCACGGGGCACCCGCAAGATTCCGGCCCGCCAGCGTTTTCTCCAAGGGGACCCAAGGTTTAGACTGACCGTCGTGCGCCCAATTCAGCATACGAACTAATGCCATAGCTTTATAGTACAATGTAACATCCGGAAGCCCGACGCCACCGTCGGCTTTCGTCCGCCTGAGGACAGCATAGGCCAGGCGGGGGCTCCCCTCCCTCCAGACGAATTTTAGAAAAGCCCGCCGCAGACGTTTAAAAAAGGATACCGGTAAATGCATGGGGACCGTGTTGAACAAATAAATCAGCCGGGGAAGTATGGTCATTTTAAGCACGTTGATGCGGCCAAACCAAGTTACCGAGTGGGATGCCCACGATTCCAGGTCAAGATGGATACGCGCCAGCAGGTCGCCGAAGTTCTTGTCATATAGAGTTTTCAAGTCAGGGGAGATGTTCACGCCGAGGTATGGGAGGTAGTCCTCCCGCCATCTAAAGCCAAAGGATCGCCGTAGAGTCGAAGCCAGGTCGGGGGGTACATGAATAGGTAGCAATTCAGATTTATCATAATTGACCTTGAAATTGGAAAGTCGCCCGAACAAATCCAGCTCTCGTACCAGTACAGGGAGGGAGAGCTGTGGTCGGGTAAGATAGAACAGCAGGTCATCGGCATAAGCCGACACCTTATGCTCCGTACCACCCACCGTAACACCAGCAATGTCAGACAGTGCCCTCACTCTCCTCAAAAAGGGTTCCAGGGCCAGGGCGAAAAGAAGGGGTGACAGGGGACAACCCTGGCGGGTGCCATTATAAATGGGAAAGGGATCCGACAACAACCCGTTCACCCTGACCCTGGCACTTGGGCCGTGATATAGGGCCAAGATCCACCCCAACATACGGGACCCGAGCCCCAGAGATCGAAGAACCCCCGACAGGTATGGCCAGGCCACCCTGTCGAAGGCCTTCTCCGCATCCAGGGATAGAGCCAGACAGGGAAGTCTGTCCGGTCCATGCTGAGCCCAGTGGAGCACATGGAGAGCCCGGACAGTATTGTCCCGGGCTTCTCGGAGGGGCATGAATCCCGCCTGGTCAGGGTGGATCAAGGACGCGATATGGTCTTGAAGGCGAAGCGCCATAATTTTGGCCAAAATCTTGGTATCAGCGTTGAGGAGAGAGATGGGCCTATAGCTGGCACAGTGGTGGGGGTCCTTACCCGGTTTCGGAAGTACTACAATGTGGGCCAACAGCGCCTCAGGTGGGAGGGGCCGTTCACCCGACACCGCGTTAAAGTAGGTACACATATGGGTGCCAAGAACGGGGAACAGGGACTTATAATAGTGGTTTGTGAAGCCATCCGGGCCCGGGCTCTTGCCTGCAGGCAAGCCAGATACCACCCTGCTCACCTCCGTCTCGGTAATGGGAGCCTCCAACTCCTCCAGGACCCCATCCGGGAGCCTGGGGAGTCCGGAGTCTGCCAAGTAGTCTTGAATGTCGGACGGCTGACCCCCCCCAGCCCGAGGGAGATGGTACAGGGACTCGTAAAAGCGTTGGAAGCAAGTGGCTATGCGAGGGGAACTGACAACTTTGCCCTCAGGAGTCTCCAAGGCGTGGACATGACGGGCTTCCGACCTTTTATGTAGCATTCGGGCCAGCAAGCGACCGCACTTGTTCCCATGCTCATAAAAACGGTGTGCCCAGAAGCGCAGCTTATCCCGGGCCCGTCTGTCCAGGCAGGAAGACAAGGTGTTCCTGAGCTCCTCTAGGGAACGAGCATCCTCAGGAGCCCTGGCACGCTTATGTTTGATTTCCAAATCGTGGATACGATCCAGCAAGTCAGAAATCTCCTGCTGTCGTTGCCGCTTCAATCGTGCACCGTGCGAAATAAGGACCCCCCTGATCACAGCCTTATGGCCCTCCCAGACAGCGGACGGGGAGACATCAGGCGAAGAGTTAAGCTCAAAATAGGAGCGAACCTCTCCAGTAATCTGATCCAAAATGGAGGGGTCATCCAGGAGGTTTTCATTGAGGCGCCACGTCCGGGTCACACGGTGAGCACCGGGGGGCGTGATCGTCAGGGAGACCGGGGAGTGATCAGAGAGGGTAATGGACCCAATCGAAGCGGCAAGGACAGAGTCCAGGTGGTACTGATCCACCATGAACAAATCCAGTCTGGAGTACATGTCATGAACTTTGGAGTAGTAACTGTAGTCCCTAACCCCGGGATTGAGGATCCGCCAGCAGTCTACCAAATGCAGGGCCCTGAACTGCCTCCGAAGGTGCTTCTGAGCTTGAAAAGAAAGAGGAGAGCATCCCGAGGAGGAGTCCAGGGAGGGATCAAGTACCACATTAAAATCCCCCCCTAAGAGAACAATACCCTCCCGAAACCCCTTGAGCTTGGTAAGGGTTGAGGACAAAAAGGAGACCGTTCTAGAGTTAGGTGCATACACATTAGCAAGAGTGTACGTGTGGCCATGGATCGTACCCTTCAGAAATAGGAAGCGCCCCTCAGGATCCGTTAGGGAGTCCATGAGTACAAAGGGACAGTGTTTGTGGATGGCTATGGCAACCCCCCTGGCTTTGGCAATTGGGGATACACTATGATACCACTGGGAAAACATCTGGGTAGGTAAGCGGGGAGTGGAGGAGGCAGTGAAGTGCGTCTCTTGTAAATAAAGCATATCAGGGCGCAAGTGACGCAGTTCCTGCCACATCCTTCCCCTCTTATTGGGAGAGCAAAGCCCCCGTACATTGTACGAGGTCACTCGTAATACATCAGCCATAAGGTAGCGATGGGCAGTCGGCAAGAACCGGTAAACCACATGCGATCAAAGGCCTCGCCCCGATCAGCAAGGGAAGCAAAAAGAACTCCAAGACGCATTGCTCCACACCTCCACCGTGGGCCTCAGGCCCCCCCCCAGACCACCCAAAAAAAGGAAAAGAGAGAAGGGGATGGGAAAAAGAGGGGAGAGGGCAGGGGGGAGACAGATAGAGAAAATAGGACAGTGGAAACGATGAGTAGAAAAGAGAGAGCAGGAGACAAAAACCATCCCCAGCATGGAGAGCCATCCCGAAGGGACACGCCCCCTCAACCTCAAAAAGGGGGGGGGCAGCTCCAACTAACCATAACCAAAAAAGGGAGAAAAAAAAACCCTCAAGGACTCGGGATTACCCAGACCCACGGGGCCACCTACTGTGGGGTAGTGACTGAACCACCAGTGAGAGGAGCAATGCATCTCCGAGCCATTGAACATCAACAATGAAGTAAACATGACCTGTAGCCAGGCTGGGGGGGACCCACGGCCCCTAAGGGCCCCGGGTCAGCCCCAGTCCGCAGGGGGGAAAATCCCACCCTGAACCCATCAATATATAAGTCAAGCACATTTAACAACATAGTGCGAATACCACCATAACAATAGAGGGACCCAGACAAGTCCCCCATAGCAGCAGAAGTTGAGTTGAGCCCACCGTCCGGCAAGTCTCTAGCGAGAGTGAGCAACGTTCAGTCGTGCTGGGAGGCCCGGGCGGAGCCCCGTCGCGAACCTCTGCGACGCTTCCCACCTTGCGAGGCGACCTGCTGCCACCGCTCAGGGCGTTGCGGCAAGGGAAGAGCACTCTGCAGTCTCCAGTCAGGAAAGTCTGTCAAGGGGACATCCAGGGCAGTACAGAAGCGTTGCAAGTCATCCTTGGTGCGGAGAACGGCCGACTTGCCATTCCTGGAGGCAGTAAGACGGAAGGGGAATCCCCAGCGATACACCACCTGGTGAGAGCGTAAGTTATCCAGTAGGGGGCGCAGGGAGCGCCGTTGCATAAGTGTCCGCCTAGACAGGTCGGGGAACAGAGAAAGTTGTGCGCCATCAAAGTCGATCACAGCCATAGACCGTGCAGCCTTCATAATGTCCTCTTTCACAGCATACTTATGAAGTTTGCATATGACATCTCGGGGTGGCTCCCCCTCTTTTGGTGGGGGAAGCAAGGCCCTGTGCACTCTGTCAATGTCAATGGTATCAGGGGCTCTGTGTCCCAAAATTTGGCGGAAAATACCCTGAACAGAGGGGACCAGGTCAGGAGCTCTGGTGGCTTCAGGAAGCCCCCGAATGCGGATGTTCTGGCGTCTGTCCCTGTTCTCATAATCATCAAGCTAATCCATAAGTGTATTAAGGACAGTGTCGTGCGTGCTAGCAGCCTCCTGAAAGGAGGACAGAGAATGCAGTATATCATCCTGGCCGGATTCCAGGGAAGCCACCCTGTGTCCCAGAGCCTCAGTGTCCGCCCTCAGCCCCTCCAATGCCTGAGTGACCGACTGCTCCACCGTAGTGGTGATCAGGTGCACAATCTCCGTCCTGGTCGGCAAGGCCTTAATGTGGGCCTTCCAGTCCCAGTCCTCCTCCGTGTCTCCAGAGTCTGTGGAGTGAGGTGACACCGCAGTATATGGCAAGAAGGGGTTGGGGCTGCGCCCCTGTACCTGGGATAGCTGTATTCCAGAGGAGGAAGGTGGTCCCGGGAGCAGCGTGGAGGCCGGAGAGGATCGGGGCGCCGCCATCTTGGCCGCCTCGCGGCGGCTCCGAGGGGTTGCTGAGAAGAGATCGCGGAGGTCCGTGGAGCGTGCAGAGAGCCCTCCGGGGGGCTGGGAGGACGGTCGCTTCTTCGGTGGCATCGCCAGTAGGTAAGTAGATGATCGGTGGTCGCTACAGGTCAAGCGGCAGGCTCAGGGAAGCAGGAGCTCGCACGAGATGCGTCCTCACACCATCACGGTCAGGCCACGCCCCCCCTACCTTGGAATATTTAAGTTGAAAGGCTGTGAGTGTTCCTACATCCTCTGTAGAGATTTGAGGAAGCTCAACAGTAAAGATTAGATGGCCTTAAGTCCCGCAGTAATGCAGCACCAACCAGAGATGAATCTTTCATCAGAAAAAAATCCTGTTCATTTATAGGCCCATGAATGTACAGCAAAAAGATCAAAATTTGAATTGTTGAATTTTAAAGATACATGCTTTAAGTTATTCTGAATATGACTGCACTAATTAGAGGGCCTAAAATAAGCATGTAGCTAGCATTGTCCATCAAGTCTGAAATCCTGTCTAATTCTGTCAGCTCTAGAACCTGCATCTTTGAAAACCATGTCGGCAACAAATGCAGCACACATATTATTATCTTCACAGCTTACTATTACTCACAGAGAAAGACAGAAAAAACAACTAGATAAAATATACTGAGTTTAAAATTGAGATGGCAATTATTCTCATTGGTAAGGCACATGAATAGCCATTTTGCTAGAGGTTGAAGCACATAAAGGCATGAACGCAGCTCTGATACAGATGAAATTAGATTTGTCTGTGTCTAATATTTTTCGCTTGAGTAAAGTACACTTATACTGTCTTATGTTTATAGGGTACTTCAATGCACCTAGATATTTGTTCTTAGGCCACAATATACTATATTAACATATATTTAAAATTAAATGAAGCAATATAAGATCACATTTACTTTAATATAATTGCATCAATTAAAATTCTAGATTAGACATTTCAGAGTCCCAAAATGTAAAAAGATAAAAATAGAATCTTATACAATGTAACAAAATATAATGCGTACTGGGAACTGGGATTCAAGATCTATTTGTTAATACTTTATGGCTACATGTTAAAACCATACACGTGCTTTAGTAACTTTGTAGAAGTACGTTTTTTTTTTTTTAAGCATTTGTGGTCTAAACGTTTACCACTAAATGGGTTTGACATGTGATGGAATATGTACTGAACCAGTTCATGATAAAAATAAACATGGTTAAGAATTTTCTTTCATTACAGGATATACCGTATCTCTTATTTTTCCATAGTTCAAAGTTCTCAAGGCTTAGGTGCTTTTTAGAAAAAAGATTACATTATGACTCACTTTTAATTTTAATTTTATTTGCAGGGTCAAATGCAGGGTGACCAGGTGTTGCTGGATTCTAGGGACAGTCCCTAGTAAGGGAACCAAATACTACACAAGATACAAAGTGCAACAACTATTTGCAGTCAAGATAAAGTTGTACTTGATCTGATTTGGGAATATTTAAATTTCTTTCTGTTTCTATGGGTAACTTCTGGCATCTTGTGGATTTTTAGGCAGGGCCTCTATTTTTAAAACTTTAAAATAGAGTACAAATTCACTTTAACCCCTTTAAGCGTGTCTTAATGCTAGGAGCCAAAGGGAGATTTCCAGATCATGTCTTTACTGTGATTGGGTCTGTGGGAACAACAATACATCTATACTAACAACCCTTATGGAGCTAACATTTTTTTCTATGGCTGCTACATAGACAATATTCTAATCATATGGGATGACCCCCCCCCCCCCCCCCCCCAGCATCTATAGACTCCTTTGTAACACACTGCAACCACTACAACATGGGCCTTTCATTTACATCTGTACAAGATGCTGAAAAACTGGCCTTTTTGGACTTGGAATTGTGTCACAAGGGTTATACTATCCATGTTCAAAACTACAGTAATGCCTCTGTGGGCAACTTGTACTTACACTGTTGAAGTTGCCATCATTCCAAATACAAAGACAAAATCCCCAAAAGCCAGTTCAATGGTATTAGACACAATTGCACTTGTGACCTTGACTATGTGAAACATGGCCACTTGATGAGACAACATTTTTTGGAAAAGGGCTATTCTAACCCACTTGTCAAAGAAACCTACAAGCTCTATCTCATGGGCATTCTCCAATGTAGTACTAGTCATTTCAAATCCTCTACACAACCCATGAGCTTTTTCACCCAGTTGTTTTACCAGTTTAGGAATATGGAATGCATCATGCAGATTTCTCCAAGAAAATATAAGTTCACCAGGGTAAGCCCCAACTCAAATTCTTCAACATCAGAGGCATGTTCCACCGTAGGAAACCAAGCTGCGTGACCTGTAAACATGTTCAACATGGCAAAAAAAATCACCATTAAGGGCAAATCTTTTCAGATCTCTGATTATATACCTGTTCTTTGGAATATGTTATATATTGTCTATCCTGCCCATGCAACCTGCTTAATGTTGGGCGCACCATCCGCACCCTAAGAAGGAACAGGTTTGGTGAACACCGTAGGTTTGTGGAAGAAGGAAAGAACCAATTTAGTGTACCCAGACACTTCTCCGAGTTCCACAATCAATCCTCTGAGGGACTTAAAGTGTGGGTGGTAGATAGCATCCCTCAACACCTGCCCACGGCAGAAATGTTCAAGCGTTAGTGCACCAGAGACACCTACTGGATATACCCATTGGATACTTTGTCTCTAGGGGGATTGAATGAACACTTGCAGATTCATAGCCTACTGTGACTCTTGCCTTTCCCCAGGCGCGTCTACATAGGTTGATCCAGCAGGATCAGAGCCTTATCACACATATGAGATCCACATTATTATTCTTTTCTAGGCTCTACAATATCCTTCCCATTTACAATATTTTTTTGTCCTCCCTTGGTCACTGCAATATAGGTATTATCTGTCCTTTGATAACTGGAATTCACTCCGCTGGCTCCCCCTTTACATGTTACACCACACTCCCACCTGGCTTCTTAAGAAGTAGTGTAATGTGTAAAGGGGGAGCCAGGAGGTGTGTGTCATTACTTGATCTGGATGCTGTGAGACCCTGTTACTCTGTTATATCATATTGCTTATTTTTAACTGAGTGCATTTCCTTAAGCTTGGCTGGTATTCTCTTATGCATTTTAACCACGATGCTGCACTATAGGAGGTTGTTTCCTTTATTCTGAGAGTTCTGTGTAGTCATCCCACCTGTGGAAGTTATATCATCAGAGAAGGAAGTGAGCAGAGGACCCACTATCTGGTGTACAGAATTGATTACCAATAATATTGAGTTGGCCCCATTTGGGGGTCTTGCCCTGTATTTCACCTGTTGACAGAGCACTCTTGTTATTTTTTTATTTTTTTATTTAAAATTTTCAAGTTTAACACAACATGTGACAGGGATTTGCAGATACATGGCAAAGAAATAAACAACATCACATAGGGGGGACTGGGGGCTGCCTGCCCACTCATTGCGAGCAGGAGGAGGAAAAATAGGGTTAGGGAGGGGCCCAAAATCCAGAAGGGGTTGCATCCGTGGAAGGGTCATGTATCTGAAAAGAGAAGGTATCCGGGGGGAGTCCAGAGCATTAGAGATATGGTTGGAGAAGATGTTCCATTTGGTGTTGAAGGCGTCGGCCGCAGAGGGGGCCGAAAAGTCCGTGTTGAGGCGGTCAATGGAGTGAAGTGTGGTTAGCTCTGACCGCAGCATGGATATGCGGGGGGGGGGTGCTATCCATTGTTTCAAAATCAAACGCCTGGCGATGAGCAAGGTGGTTAGGATCCAAAGAAGAGATGGTTCGGCTGAGGTGCTTGACCATTTCTGTAGACGCTTGTCCCAATATCCGAAGAGCAATAGAAGAGGGTCTTTTGGTGCGGATAGTTTGGTTACCGTTGCTATGAATGCTAGTACCCGGTCCCAGAACGCTGATATCAGTGCTCAGTCCCAAAATTTGTGGAAGAGGGAGGGTCGCTCAGCAAGGCAAAGAGGACATTTATGAGCATCCGGAGTTGTCTTGTCCGATAAGAAAGGGACATGCTCTCTATGGAAGATTTTAAGTTGTGTTTCCTTCCATGTAGAGTTAGGGGTGAGTCCGAGAGTGGTCCGGAGACCGCTAATCATCTTGGGTAATGTGTCCTCACTCGGGAAGTTCTTGAGCCAGTTCGATGCTGAAGAAGTAAAGGAGGCATGTGGGCAGTGCTGAATGAGTGGTTTGTAGATATCCGAGATGGTGTACTTGCCAGAGTCCAGTAGGGTGTCAATGAGAGAGAGTTTGAACCTGCTGTCGGGCTTGGTTAACGTGCCACGAATAAAGTGTCGGCATTGTGTCAGGTAGAAAGAATCTGAAGGTGGCAAACCGTGTGTCTCCGAGATTTCAGAGGAAGACAGCAGGAGTCCAGTTTGTGGGTTGCAGAGTTGGATGAAGTTGACCAGTCCCTTTGATTCCCATCATTTGTAGACCGCATGTTCCAAGCCGGGGGGAAAAGCAGGGTTACCCCGAATTGGGAGATGTTTGGAGAAGTACAGAGGCAATTTTAAAAGTTTCCTCACTTCCCTCCACGCAATAACCGTATCCCTCAGGAGCAGGTTATGACGTAATGTGGGTGGAAGTTGGACCCATTTGGCATGGAGGAGTGCAACTAACGTGAATGGGCCAGACATCTGGGATTCCAACTCGAAATTCGAGAATTGTGAAGTCCGAGATATCCAATCCAATGCCACTCTCAATAAGCATGATAGGTTATACAAGCATAAGTCAGGAAAATTTATACCCGCATCTCACCTGGGTAGGCACAGTTTTTTTGAAGAGATGCGAGGTCTCTTTCCTCTCCAAAGAAACCTGGAGAACGCCCTGGAGAGGTCCTGTACATCTTTATGTTTAATCAATAATGGGAGAGTTTGAAGGAAATACAAAATGCGGGCAAAACTGACCATTTTGATCAGGTGGCATCTCCCGAAGAGAGACAGCTGCAGTTCCCTCCAGTTTTCCAGTTCCCCTTTAATTTTGGCAAACAGCGGTGGATAATTGAAAGTATAAATAGATGCGGGGGTCCTTCAAATCTTTATGCCAAGATAGGTAATAGAGTGCGTCGCTATTTTAAAGGGAGAGTCCGATTCCCACTCGCGGGTTGCGCCTGAACCCAGGGGGAGAATCTCGCTCTTCGAGTAATTAATTTTGAGGCCCGAGCATTTCTTGAAGGTGTCAAATGTGGATACAATCATGGGAATGTCGTCAGAAGGGCATGATGTGAAGAGGAGGACGTCATCAGCGAACAGAGAGATCCTCAGGTCTTGGTGACCCAGGCGGACCCCGTGTAGGGGGGCAGTGCCGGAGAGATATCTGGATAGGGGTTCCATCGCCAGATTAAATAGTAGAGGAGACAGTGGGCAGCCTTGGCGCGTACCTTTGAACAGTCTGAAGTCCTCAGTCATAGAACCTCCTACGGAGAGTCTAGCAGTCGGGGATGCGTACATAGAAGTAATCAGTCGGACGAACGGGCCTTGGAAACCAATGGTATCTAACACTTAACGCAGCCAGACAAAATTGACATTATCAAATGCCTTTTCGGCATCTAAAGTGACTATAGCTAAGTCTTTGGTTGGGTGTAACCGAGCTTGTTCAAGTACCAATAACACTTTGCGGATATTCGCCGTGGCCGATCGTCCTTTAGTGAAGCCGGATTGCGCCAGATGGATCAAATGGGGCATGATAAGTGCCAGACGCGAGGCTACAATTTTTGACAGGATTTTCACGTCGAGATTGAGTAACAAGATAGGGCGATAGGATCCCGGTTCTAGTGGGTCTTTACCCTTTTTCGCAAGTAGTTTGATTATAGCCTGGTTACCCCTCGGTAGGTAGGGCCCACAGTCCCAAATGTACGTGTATACCACCACCAGAATAGGAACCAGACTCGCTGTTATTGATTTGTAGAATTCGCCTGTGAGGCCGTCTGGACCAGGTGATTTACTCGCCGTGAGATGCTTGATCGTGTGCGCGACTTCTTCCACCGATATCGGGGTATTTAACATGTCCAGATATCCAGGACTGATGCGAGGGAGTCCCGTGCCCCACAAAAACATGTAGCCCGACGCGTCATCTACATCTTGTGGCCCATGTAGCAAAGAGTAAAAGTCTCTCATGATACGCTGCACGCCTTGGGGGGTGGAATCGACCGTGTCCGAGGAGTCCCGCAGGGACCCAATATGTGTGGGTGACGGCCGACCCTTGCACATTTTCGCCAACAGTTTGCCAGCCTTGTTGCCGAACTTGTGCAAGGACGCTGCTAGATGGGCTGTGCGGATACGTTCGACTTTATCAGCCCATTCATCAAAATTCTTTTTAGCTAGGACCCAAGTTTCCTTGGTCGATGGGGTGTCCGCCAGGAGTAAATTGCGTTGTGCCTCGCGGAGACGATCGCTCGCCGATTTATAGCCGCTATTAGCGTGCCATTTGTATGCCGCCGCGTAGGAGATAATACGGCCTCTCAGGAAGGCCTTGCCCGCTTCCCAAAACAAATGGGGGGAGGAGGAGTGATCCGCATTAGAGTCAGAGTATTCCTGCCATGCCCATTCCAAATACGAAGTCAGCGTTGTTGGCTAGGAAGGAGGGGAACCGCCATATCAGGGGGACAGCAGGGGAACCGGCAAAGTCAATGGATAAGGAGAGAGGGGAGTGATCCGATATCGCCATGTCGTGAATTACTGCATTCTGTGCCAGCGAGAGGAGGGAGTCAGAGCAGAACAGATAGTCAATTCTCGTGAAAGTTTTGTGGGGGTGGGAGTAAAAGGTATATTCCCGGTCAGTCGGGTGGAAATGCCGCCATACGTCCGTTAGTGATAGAGAGTCCGTGAGCGTGGCTAGGGGCGTGGGGGAAACGACCGTACGAGGATGCGCAGCCGAAGGGGACAATGACTTATCGAGAACCGGGTCCATGATAGCGTTAAAGTCGCCCCCCATCAGATGTGGGACGTGTGGGAGAGTCAGGGTTTGTGCGGATAATGCAGAATAAAAGGACTGGTCAAAAACGTTAGGAGCGTATATGTTAGAGATAACAAATTCCTTACTGTTGATGCGGATGTGAGCCGAAACATAGCGGCCCTCCGTATCCACATCCACCGAAAGGACTTCTACCGGGAGACGTTTATGGAATAGAATGAGTACACCAGCCTTGCGCCCGAGCACTGCTGATCCCACCACCTTACCCACCCAAAGTTTTTCCATGCGAGCCATGTCTTCAGAGAAGAGGTGCGATTCCTGGATAAGAGCTATATCGGCCCGGAGGCGTTTAAGATGCCGCAGGACTTTCATTCTCTTAGCCGGGGATCTTAGACCCTTAAAATTCCAGGATATCAGCGTCATATCTTAACCGAGGGGGTTGGATGTGTGCAGTAACCGAGAGAAAATCTAACCATTATCGGGGGGATAGCAAGGTTTTATCAAATTATGTGAAACCGCCACCTGATAGGAAGGGTTTGCCAAGCAAGTACAGCAACCATGAGGAGTCTGACCCCTAGGGAGGAAAGAACTGGGAAAAGGGAGACTGGAAAACTGGGTGGGAAAGACAAAAAATACAAAATAAGCACAAAAAAAATAGTCCCAAGGACTTCACTTTTTTCCGCATGTGTATGCGATGGAGCACAGCTCCCCAAGTGCGTCTCCAGATACGAAACGGGGCAAAGTGAGCCCTAACAATGGTCGTGTCTGCAGAAACCTGGTTCGCGACCTACGACCGAGCATAGTGCAGCCATGGCATAATGAGCAGTACGAAAGAAAGGAACGAATGAACAGCAGAATTAGAACAACAATAACTGTGTAATATAATACATAACAAATCTCCAATGGTAGAGAACAAGCTTACGGTTTCAGCCGTCAGACGGCAGGAGCCACCCGGGAGCCAGGCCCGGAGGAAAACGGTCCTATGGCCCACTCAGAAGTAGACAGCACAACAAGTCCCTGAGTAGGTTCAGCGGGTGGGGGGCAGAGCGGCCAGAGCTAACCACATCGGAGTATCGTTGCCGTTTCGGGGATTCCTTTCTGGGGCTGTGGGGGATATCCAGCCTGGAAAAAGATAGGGATTTAGCCGAGTTGTTGTGACCTGATTCGCCATGGTGGAGAGAGCGGACAAATTTTTCTGCCGGAGAGTTGAGTGCCGTTCGGGGCACGAAGGCGCAATGTCGCCGGGTAGGCCAGGGTAAACTTTATGCGTTCCTGATGCAGCTGTGAGCACAGAGTTTGGAAAGTTTTGCGTTTTTTTGCAACGTCAACTGAGTAGTCTGCAAAGATAAGGATTTTCATACCTTCGATCTGGAAATGAGGAGTTTGGCGGAACTTCTGGAAGATGGCAGATTTGTCAGCGTAGTTCAAATATTTCGCGATAACAGGGCGAGGGGTCTTACGTTCTTCAGAGTAGAGACCCATTCTGTGAGCCCGTTCCACAACGCAAGTCCCTTGTATGCCCAGGGCTGCAGGGATTTTCCGCGCACAGATTTCAGGAATGGCTGAAGGTGGGACGGATTCTGGAATCCCTATAAATCTTAGGTTACTCCGCCAAGACCTATTTTCCAGGTCCTCCAGTTTGTCCATGATAAGGCGGTTCAATTTGTCCTGGGATTGTTCTGTGCCTTGCATTTGGTATAGTTCGTCCTCTACACTGGAGATCCGGCTTTCTGCCTCATTGAGGCGGTGGGAGTGAGACTCCAGCTCCTTCCTAATTGCAGCCATGCCTGCAGCCACGGCCTGTTCCACTGATGCTGTGATTGTGGGGGTGAGCAAGGCTACCACCGCCTTAGCTATCCTCTCAGTGGAGGGGTCTGGAGCAGAGGAGGGTGCAGTAGTGGGTGGCCGGAGATCTTCTTCTGGCAGTTTAGAGGTATCCATCGCTGCTGATTCCGCTGCCGTTTCGGAGTAGGCCGCGACCGCGGCCTCGATTTGGGCCGTGCCCGGCGGAGGCCTCGAGGCCGGTTTTTCAAGAAACCGCTCCATGGCGGGATAAGTTGCGGATGTTGGCCGGTTCCGGATGGGGTCCCGAAGCAGGTAGGGGTAGCCTGAGGTGAGCTAGAGGTGGCGGGCAGACTTTATAGGCCGGTTTACTGGGGCACACCGCGGGAGCTGCTAAAGACCCAGCTACTCCATGCGGCGCCGGAACCGGAAGTGCACTCTTGTTATATAGTGGATCACTTGTTGAAATATGAAGATGCACTAGAGCGGGCATCACTAAATGGCGGCCCGCGGGCCGTTTGCGGCCCGAGCTGCTGCTCCATCCGGACCGCCACGATCAGCTGCTGGTTTTCTTCCCTGCCTCTGCTGCCTGTCATTAGCAGAGCAGGGCGGATGGCCGGAGGCGGGACTGGGACTGGGGGTGGGACCAGCATTGAATGGAGGGAGGCAGCTGCCTGAATTAACATTTCAGGCTGGAGGCGATTGGCTGCTGGGAGGAGGAAGGTGATTGGCTGCTGGGAGGCGGGCGGTGATTGGCTGGGAGGCACGCAGTCGGCTTCCTCTATGCATGCGGTGCTGCTGTTCCTCAGCCTTCCTCGAGATTGTCCCGCCTCCTGCTCTCTGCTCTGTGTAAGGTAGGAGAGAGAAGGGTGGACAGGGTTGTGAAGGATGATTGGGGAGCAGAGATCATGTAAAGGGGGTTAGTGTGGTGTGTGGAGATTCATGTAAAGGGGAGCAATACTGTGGGGGTGATATGTCAAGAGGGTAGTGGTGTGTGTTGATGTAAAGGGGGAAGTGTTATGGGTGTGTGTGTTAACAGGGCAGTGCTGTGTATGTGTGTGGGGGTGATGCAAAGGGGCAGTTTTGTGGGGGTGATATAAGGGGGCAGTGGTGTGTGTGTGTGGGGGGGGGGGGGATGTAAAGGGAGACAGTTATTTACCTAATATGTTTTTATGAATCTTTCAATGTATCAATGTTTATAGCAATTTTTTAGCACAGGAGTTTAGTATTGAATAATTGATTGATTGGATGTTCACTTTTGAGCAGTGCTATCACAACTTTTTTCTTTACTCAGTGCTCATAGTCCCACCCCACACTATAAAAGGTTCCTTTGCACTGGAACCTTTTGTGGTATGTTGTTGGAAATGAGGAGGGCTCACTGATAGCTAGTTAGTGTTATTGTGACAATTGTAGAGTGTCAGTGTAGTATGATTATAGTGTGAGTGTAGTGTAGTGTGTCAGTATAGTGTGATTATTATTATTATTATTATTATTATTATTATAATACAGGATTTATATAGCACCAACAGTTTGTGCAGAGCTTTACAATGTTAGGGCAGACATTACAGTTACAATACAATTCAATATAGGAGGAATCAGAGGGCCCTGCTTGTTAGAGTTTAATTATAGTGTAGTGTGATTATAGTGTAGTGTGAGTATAATGTAGTGTGAGTATAGTGTAGTGTGAGTATGGTGTAGTGCAGTGTTTACACCATATTTAGTGCTGTGTAGAGTGCTATATACACTTTTTTTTTGTTACTGTGTATTTGGGTTTGGTATGGATTTTAAGGGGAACCCTATGCCAAAATTAAAAAAAAAAAACGGAGTGCCCCCCCCCCCCAATCCTTACCAGGCCCTTTGGTGCACACAGTATCTGACCATCTCCTGTCCTGTACGATTGCAAGCCTACAAGTATAGTCCTGTGAAGGTTAATGGAGCCGCCCCACCGGATGTTCAGTGATGATCTGTGGCTATTTTCATGTTACATGCCCCTGTGACCACTCTATAATTTGAAGGTCCAACCTCTCTGGTAAGGAGACTTGCTGGAAACACAGTGGTGTTGTGTGCATTTCCTGTTGCACTGAAGCTGGTGTGGGGCTTTCATCTGTTTTCTCCATCCTTATTACATGGACTTTGCTTGTTATTCCATTCTGATTTAAATGGAATGTAATCTAAATACATTTGATTAGAGCTGCATATCTGCACTTTATAATTTTTTCATTTGTAATCAACAAATTATTGCTGGCTGCAATTTGTTAATTTTCCTTTATGGCGGTAGCGCGGATGAATTGTAGTTTTTATAGTCCCCACCTAAAATGCCTGATGGATTAGGCAGCATGGTCTGATGAATAAAGGAACGCAACTTACTGGCCGTTGTGAATAAAATGTAACCACAATGGTTTTTTACATTGAAAATAGAGTAACCAATCCAAGCATCAAAACTGGTCCATGGGAATCTCCTGAGAGTTCACAACCCAGTTACAATTTTTTTCTGAAAATCAGCCACTGCAGGACTCTCTACAGTAAAGTTTCTGGTGCCTCCTCAAATGTAAATCAGCAAAGATGAAAACTGAAGATCCTTTGGCTTATCTTTTTTCAGTCCCCAAACTTTTCTTCCAGTATCATCACCAGTCCTCAGTAGAACTAAGAGTATGGGTCATTGAATCCATACCCAAAAACCTCCCTCCAGCTGAGAAGTTCAAATGCCTCTGTGTCCGTGAATCCTACTGGATTTATCATTTGGACTCCCTGATGCCTGGGGGTCTAAACCAATAAATAGAACTAAATCCGCTGTTATAAAATATAAATTAACCTTACATATCTGCTGCCATTTTTTTACATCTTATAATCTAACCCTTGATTTTTTCTGCCATCTCAGGATTTTATAGGACTTGTTCCCTTTAAGACATGCTAAATATTAGTATAGACGTTTTATACAGATTAATGTCTCCATAGATACACTCTCGTGAAAGCACAGACGTGTATAAGTGTATATACACATATGTCTGTATGGCCCTAGGCCACCTTTTATATTCATTAACGCATTTTCAGTGTCCTTAGTCTCTATCTTTCTTTCTGGTATAATTTTACACCCTCATACTTCAACCTTCGATATATTACCATTTTATTTGCCAGTTCATGCCATTTATACAGTACACATTCCAGGTTTTCTCCCATCAGTTAAGCTCTGCCTGTATGTCTATAGCTGGCTTCTAGTTCCGGCGCTAGAGTCGGCTGTTTCTTATTCATTATTATGACGACAGGAGATGCCTCCCCCGATCTCCATCATTGTATTTAGGTTCTGCCTTCACACAGTAGCCTAGTAATGCCTGAATAAGGAGGATGGAAGACAGCCCAGAAATCAGGAAGTGCCGGACACCACCGACACAGCCCGAGTGGCTGCTCCTCTCCCTCTCCAAGTCCTCCTCCAAGTGATGCAGATGATCATTTTATGGCTTTTTATCTCCTTCCTATGAGTTTTAAATTGTTTTTATGCAAGAAATCTACCTTTTAATCTGCACTGAGGTGGCACTGCTCTCTTCTCCCTTCCCTTGCTTGTTATATCAGCCCAGCTCCCATCCACTTCATGAATCTCCTCTTGAAAGCCCAGACAAGAGCAATGCCTCCACTAGGTGAGGTGCCACATTTTTGTTTTACACTGTGGGGTTCTGAGCCATGGAGATTCTAGGCTTATGTGCCATACTGGTGTCTTTGCTTTTTTTTTTTACTATAACAAAAGATGATATGCTTTACAAAATAAAAATAGTTGTCAGGTATAGTAGGCAATGAAACCCAATTCTTAAGAGAGAAGCATTTGTGCTTACAGGAATTTCCCAGATGACACACCATTTGATTCGGAGGTTTGGGGATGTCTAAAAGACTATGTAAATAACAATAACCAGAATAGAGCTCAAATAAGGCTTCTTGATGCAGTGCTAGTAATTCCAGGAAGCCATTGCTACCAGCAGTCACTAACCAGAGTAAGTCAGAACTTCATCTATGTTACTTGCTCAAACAAATTGAGCCCTAAATTTCACATGACTGCAAATATATTAAAGCAACATTGTATACTGATTATGCATTTATTAGATACTGAAAAATGTATGTTTTGTTAGTTCTCTAGACCCCCACCCATTTTATGATAAGGAAAATAGAATACAGATTAACACTACATGTTAGATAAGTTTCACAGAGAATAAAAGTAATGAATTCTAAAGTTACTGAGAGGAGACATATTTTGAAACTGTCTGCCCTCTGCCATTTCAGAGAGTTTCCAAATCCATACAGAATCCAATGTCCTCAAAGCAAGCCTCCATTTTCAAGATACCACAAACCATGACATATACTGTATAACATACTTGTACTGCATACTAGCTAAAAAGCATGAATAAATGACTTTAGGATATATGCAAGCTCCTTGGATTATTTGGATGACTGGAAACCTTATCCTAGGTCCAAAGACATAAAAAAATGTTTTTGCTTACATCAGCTTTCACATTTCCCTGTTGGAAAAGTCTTCTCCATAAGCAGCAAATAGATATGGCTGTATACATATTACAGATAAGATTATTTCCTTAATGGAAGCCAATGAGTGGTTCATTTCCTTAAGTCACAGAGTACAAGCTAGTATGTGAAAGAACTTTTACTAATATATTTTTTGTACACCTTAGTTTTTTGGGCATAGTAATGGCAGAATCACCTGCAGGATTTTATCATCATTATAATACCAATCTAAAACAAATGGTGAAGAAAAATGTGTCATCCAAAATTTAGTTAAGTTGTGGCATGGTTGAAGGTATCAACAAAAATATCTTAATTGAAGAATAGAGCATTAAGCATGGATTTCTCTGGACAATGATTGTTGTTCCCCAGAGATAAAGATGTTGCCAGGGAAAGGGGAGTCTGTAAATACCCATAAACATTTACAGTGGGTTGTACTGTATACAGTATGTAGGCTTATGTTTCAGTCATTCTACATACAACTGAGCTGGTATTTCCTCTGACGACCATCTTATATTTATAAATAGCTTAAAGTGTATGCTTCAAATATTTTTTTTTTGCAATTTAGTATTGCTAACAATTACATTTGTCATACAATCAGCAAATAGGTATAATGTTCTGAAACATGAAAACACGGCTGTGACGGATGCGGGTATCAGATCTCTGCCCTCCTCACTAACTAGTGACAAAGAACTGGCAAATCTCGCACCACGCTGTCACTTACGTAACAATGCACTCTCAGCTGCACTCTGCACAAAGATTTTCCAGCTCGCGGGACCACAATCTAGGTGCTGAGAGTAGCCTGAGAGTGATTGTCAGTGGGCTAATTAAGCAATTAACCCTTTAAATGCCACCACCCCCTTTTTGGTCCGAGCAGGAGGAAGCTTGTAATTAGGGAAATATCAAATATGATTTTAGAATATTCGTCTGTAAAGGCCCGTACACACGTACCGATCGTCGGCATACAAACGTCGGCGGACGAAAGATCTGCCGATTGTACGCTTGTTAGTATGGTGCCTCCGACAGCTGTCTGCGCACATTCTGCGGACAAGAGTCTTTCTTGCAAGCATTTAAATTTTTGTATGCCGACACCAGAACGGACGATTGTTCACCAGTCAGTACAGAATTCTGCCGACAGACCGCAGATTTGCAAGACTGGGCATGTTCAGAAAAGAAAAAACACAGGGAAAGTTAACCATTACATGACATCACTTCTGCAGTCGGCTGTAGTCGGCGGACAAAATTCTTGGGCAGTCTTTGCACTTTTCAACAGACACCGACAACCCGGGGAGAAAAGACGAACATTTGTATGTCGACGATCGGTACGTGTGTACGGGGCTTTACACACACACTGTCACCACAGACTGGTATGTTCAGAGGATTTATTCTATACAGTAGCACTCTTTCAGAGACAGGTTCTTTGTTAGGTTGCATTAAAAGCTTAGGGACAAGGTTAACACTTTTAAAATAAGGTTTTAATAATGAAAAGGTCAAAGTTGGTGCAAATAAAAAAATTTACAGAAACAAGCTGTTTCAAAGAAATAGAGACATAATTCAGCAATAGAAAAATAAGGTAGAATTGAGGAGGAAGAATACTTGGAGTCAATGTCTTGGGTATTATCAGAGTTCAGTCAATGATCCAGGTTTTATCGGTTCTCAAACTTGATAGATGTTCCTGCTTTGATGGTACCATGAGAACTCCAAACTCGTTAAGGATCTCCCTTTTTCTCTGGGATCAAAGGGGTGTTGACAGATGTCCCTGACCAATAAAACAGAGTGGCCATGGGCTTTCCTGAGTTTATGACAATACCAGGTCCCTCCTTTATAGACTATAGAGACGTTTTATAACACTATTTATATCTTACAATATGTACCGGTTGCATTCTTGAAACTGATAGATTAGTGTTCAGCATTGAATCTCGCATCCAGGGATACTAAACACAGGATAGCTCAGATAAACTTGTCACCCAGGGAATATCTGACAGCTATCTTCCCTTCTATATGTGCTAGTGTGGTCATGTAGGACCTTATTTAGTTCAGTTTGACATTTCTCATACAAACATATACTTATTGTAATGTGTGATGTTCCTGTCTGAGTTTACGAATCGTGTGTGGATTTGTTAAGTTTCGAATTTGGCAGAGCTCTCTGATTGCCTGTTACAATCCCCATTAGTTCTGGGTATACTTAATGGATTTGGTCATAGTTTTTACTAAACAGCAGAAACAAACATCCTGCCAGGACTCAATTAGCGGTTTACTGCTCTGCATAGGCCTAAGTGCTGGTGTCTTATGTCTCTGAGTTGAGAAACAACTCTTTTGAAGTGTAAAACATATGCATTCCATGAATTAAAGGAGGAGGGAGGGGGTACTATCACTGCGGCAATGTGTAACTGTTCTAAAAGACTGTCATGGCTAACCTATAATGACTGAACACCATGACCGCTTGCTACAGCTTTTCGTGTGTCCAGTACAGGACATCATTACAACGGCCTCCTTTTATGGGTGTTACGTAATGGGTTTACGTGAAATCTCCATTAATAGCTATAAATAATATTGTAATTAGAAATATATTAAAAGTATTGAGTGTTGTGTTGGTGTTACTTTAATCAGTTACAATTAAAAAAATCAGCCTTTTGTTTACCCTGATCACTACATGGGTAGTAAACAGCAGCCTTCTTTGACTCATCCAATCATGCTGTGCCCAATATACATTTTCTAGGTACAATGACCAATTTGGGAGAGTTATATTAGCCACAGTACAGAAAGGAGAGGGGATATAATACTTTGTCACCAAGCTATGTTCCTCTTTTGTGTGAGGCACACAGCAGTTATCATGCCCCGACCTGAAGTAGAAAGGTAAACTAACTCCATACTTGTACACTGTATTGTAAATAGGGTTGTTGCAGGTAATTTGTAAATATCATATAAGCCAGGGGATTTATACTGTTAATGTGTTGTAAATACTGTTTAGTGTGTAATTTGTATATATTATGTAACCCTTTCAATAAATGTGTATTGCGGATGGAACTACCTCTTTTGTGTAAGATGTCTGAGATCTAGATGTGTATATGTGCATACTACTACAATGTTTGAGGTGTATGCACATTTACATAGAACCTAGGCAAAAATGGGAGTACAGAACCCCAACCCGACCCCAGTGCTTACAGTATGTGTTTAGGGTACTGTGTTTAATTACAGCAGAGGACTTATCATGTGATTATAGCAGAGAGAACACCCAATAAGTACACAAACTAATTATTGTTAATTTGTGATGGCCTATACATTTTTGTAATATAACTTGCAGGACCCAATTTCAAGGGGATTAGGTCCCCTAGGACCTAATTAGGGTTTTATTTTTTTTGAATTGTTTGTTTATTTTTGGTTGGTGTTTATCTTGAAATAATGGTGTGTTTGTTGTTGATTTGTATAGCTCAGGCCCTAAGTTTACTGTAATGTTACTTTTTGGGTTTTTTCTCTACATGTGTGGAACAAGAATCACATGCTAAAAGCCAATATATACAGTAAGGAGACAAAAATAGTTTCTTTCAGGTCTTTGTGCCATTAGGTGGTGGTGATGTAGTCCGCTCTTTTGAGTTGCTCTAAGTTTCAATGGTATTCATGTGTGGCTAAGGAACAGAATATAGCACCTAGATAATATATATATTATTATAAATATTAAAGTTTAAATGTATGAAAACCCTAACAATAGACTTGTCTTATATGTTCCTCTTATATGTTCTTTTTAGTCTGGTTGATATACCATTGAAAGCGTTCTGTTATATCTGTTCAATAAGTACCAGATATACCTGTTGACCCTGCAAGAAATATATTGATATTCTGCTTACTCTACATTGTATTATAAGCAGTCTTATCTTTCAGCACAATTTATATCCATGAGCTACAGAAGACCACCCTATGTTAATATTATACAGGATTTATATAGTGCCAACAGCTTACACTGCACTTTACAATATAAAGGGGAACAGTACAATTACAATACAGTTCAACAGAAAGAATGGAAGGCCCTGCTCATGGAGCTTTCATGTTATGCAGATGAGAAGATGGGGGAGTTGTTCTGTAGTACTGCCCTAGTGTTACAATTCTGTCATCCTAGGACAAGAAGTGTGATACTGGCAGAATCATTAGGTGAATATAAAGGGGAAAAAAACAGAAAAAATAAAACAAACAAAACAAATGCAGTTACTACATCTAAAGACTGGTAAGCTTCTAAATATATATACCGGTATATATATATATATATATATATATATATATATATATATATATATATAGTATTTCACAAAAGTAAATACACCCCTGACATTTTTGTAAATATTTTATTATATCTTTTCATGTGACGACACTGAAGAAATTACATTTTGATACAATGTAAAGTAGTGATTGTACAGCTTGTATAACAGTGTCAATTTGCCGTCCCCTCAAAATAGTTCGACACACAGTCATTATTGTCTAAACCGCTAGCAACAAAAGTGAGTACACCCCTAAGTGAAAATGTCCAAATTGGGCCCAAAGGGTCAATATTTTGTGTCGCCACCATTATTTTCCAGCACTGCATTAACCCTCTTGGGCATGGAGTTCACCAGAGCTTCACAGGTTGCCACTGGAGTCCTCTTCCACTCCTCCATGATGACATCACAGAGCTGGTGGATGTTAGAGACTTTGCGCTCCTCCACCTTCCATTTGAGGATACCCTACAGATGCTCAATAGGATTTAGGTCTGCAGACATGCTTGGCCAGTCCATCCCCTTTACCCTCAGATTCTTTAGCAAGGCAGCGGTCATCTTGGAGTTGTGTTTGGGGTCGTTATCATTTTGGAATACTGCCCTGCAGCCCAGTCTCCGAAGGGAGGGGATCATGCTCTGCTTCAATTTGTCACAGTAGATGTTGGCATTCATGGTTCCCTCAATAAACTGTAGCTCCCCAGTGCCGGCAACACTCATGCAGCCCCAGACCATGACACTCCCAGCACCATGCTTGACTATAGGCATGACGCACTTGTCTTTGTACTCCTCACCTGGTTGCCGCCACACATGCTTGACACCATCTGAATCAAATAAGTTTATCTTGGTCTCATCAGACCACAGGCCATGATTCCAGTAATTCATGTCCTTAGTCTGCTTGTCTTCAGAAAACTGTTTGCAGGCTTTCTTGTGCATCATCTTTAGAAGAGGCTTCCTTCTGGGACGACAGCCATGCAGACCAATTTGATGCAATGTGCTGTGTATGGTTTGAACACTGACAGACTGACCCCCCACCCCTTCAACCTCTGCAGCAATGCTGGCAGTACTCATACGCAGGGCCGGATTAAGAGCATCATGGGCTTGGTGCTGAGGATTTTGAAGGGCCTTAAGGGCCGTGCCTTGCCATGCACCCAGAGGAGGAAGGGTGCAGCCATGCATGCCTAATTCAACATGGGATGCTGTCTCTGAAGCCCATAAACACATCCATGCATCGGCAACTGTCCCTCCTTGTCCGGCCTTCGCGCTGTGTGGGGAGGTTCTGAGGGTGCTGCCTGGGGAAGCGAGCATAGAAGCCAGACTTCTGTGTTTACAAGTGACAGAAGAGCGGTAACAGTGAATATGGCCAACCCGGGGCCTATATAAAAGGTAGGGGCCTGGAGCTGCAGCTCCAATAGCCCCTACGTTAATCTGGCCCTGCTCATACGTCTATTTCCCAAAGACAACCTCTGGATATGAAGCTAAGCACGTGCACTCAACTTCTTTGGTCAACCATGGCAAGGCCTATTCTGAGTGGAACCTGTCCTTTTAAACCACTGTATGGTCTTGTCCACCATGCTGTAGCTCAGTTTCGGGGTCTTGGCAATCTTATGAGTGATCACTGATGACGTCATACATTGGATGATGAAACGGCGCTACTGCAAGCTGTTCCTTGTAAACCTGACTGTAAGTGGCTACATTTTTAATTAAAATATGGAATATACATACTACACCATGAGCTTCCTCTGTTTCCTTATGGCTTGATCGTGTATGGCTTGAGTGAAGTATCTAGTGGAACCCACACCAGCCCTTCTCACACAGTGGAGAAACTCCTGAGTTTTTTAAAGAGAGCGGGGAGACGAGAGTCTGGCCGAATACCGGGACTTCTTTGAAAGCTACCACTTACCCATGCTAGACCCCAAGGGGTCATCTGGTAAGTGAGTGGGGCACCTGGTGACGGATTCCTTTTCTTCCCTCATTTGCATGAAGGATGAAATTTTTCTAAACACTGCACTGCAATCACTTTGATTTGTTTGCTGCACAACTTGCACTTTCAAGTTTTAAGGACTATAATTTGTACTTGTATTTATTTATTTATAGTTACACAGTCATTTTATGTTTTATCACTTGGGGTAACCCATAATCAATCATTATTGTGAGTTGTGTTTTTATGCATTGAATTGCACCGATAATATTGAACGCTCAAAAAACAAATTTTGGGACAGAGAAAGACGGGGCTTTACGGGCCTGTGGGAGTGGAAGGATCAGAAAATAGAACCAGTAGTAAAATCAAAATTACATTTTATTGGTTTCTCAAAGTATATAAAAAACAAGCATGGATGACCATGCGTGTATATTAACGAACAATTACAACATACAATGATTAAAATATAATGTCACTGTGATTATAGAAACATATCCCATAAGGGTTTAGAGGCAAAAAACAAAGCCTGTATAGGTGGAGGGTAGGTCTCAAGCTGGATTCGGTCACGATAGGTCCCCAGCAAGCCGACGCGTTTCGCTTAAGGCTTCCTCAGGGCCTGAGAGACCCTAACAGACCGATGTTTCCTTTTCAACAGTGACTTGTGTGGGCGGCAGGGATGTGGCGGTACATATAATGTTCGGAAGATAATATCTCCATATTTACCATACAGAATTTATATAGGTGTCACGTAAAACACTTTTGTATATATATCCGATGTGTTGAATTGTAGTTGTATCATCAAGGTCAAGGCTGCCATAAATAACTCCAATCTTAGCAGATAGTTGTCCTCTTCCTGGATTGTTTATCCATATATGCAATGACCCTCAGGTACATTCCATTTGGTGTCACTATTGCACTCGTTTGAGCCAGGTTTTAGAGACCTCTATGCAGTTTGTAGGGAAAATATCCCCAATCTACTTGTCCTAGGTGGCAGTAGGGTTGACCTCTCCTCAAACTAAAAGGTGCTCCAGGCAGGGAAATATGACCTATATAAACATATATTTCAGTTAAATGGACCCAGAGTCCTGGGCTGTCCACGCCCTCTGTATCACCGTACGTGTTACCACCTGTAACACGTACGGTGATACAGAGGGCGTGGACAGCCCAGGACTCTGGGTCCATTTAACTGAAATATATGTTTATATAGGTCATATTTCCCTGCCTGGAGCACCTTTTAGTTTGAGGAGAGGTCAACCCTACTGCCACCTAGGACAAGTAGATTGGGGATATTTTCCCTACAAACTGCATAGAGGTCTCTAAAACCTGGCTCAAACGAGTGCAATAGTGACACCAAATGGAATGTACCTGAGGGTCATTGCATATATGGATAAACAATCCAGGAAGAGGACAACTATCTGCTAAGATTGGAGTTATTTATGGCAGCCTTGACCTTGATGATACAACTACAATTCAACACATCGGATATATATACAAAAGTGTTTTACGTGACACCTATATAAATTCTGTATGGTAAATATGGAGATATTATCTTCCGAACATTATATGTACCGCCACAGCCCTGCCGCCCACACAAGTCACTGTTGAAAAGGAAACATCGGTCTGTTAGGGTCTCTCAGGCCCTGAGGAAGCCTTAAGCGAAACGCGTCGGCTTGCTGGGGACCTATCGTGACCGAATCCAGCTTGAGACCTACCCTCCACCTATACAGGCTTTGTTTTTTGCCTCTAAACCCTTATGGGATATGTTTCTATAATCACAGTGACATTATATTTTAATCATTGTATGTTGTAATTGTTTGTTAATATACACGCATGGTCATCCATGCTTGTTTTTTATATACTTTGAGAAACCAATAAAATGTAATTTTGATTTTACTACTGGTTCTATTTTCTGATCCTTCCACTCCCACAGGCCCGTAAAGCCCCGTCTTTCTCTGTCCCAAAATTTGTTTTTTGAACCCTCAATAGGGGTAAGGGCCAATTTGGCACGGTAACTTTTTGTCTACAATATTGAACGCTGTCCCCTTTTGTTTCACATTTCACAAACACATTGTTGTTTTTGTTTAGCAGCTCAATTTTTTTAAATCAACCTGTATTAATTTTATTAATTTTATTTTAGAATTAACACTCAGTAGTCCTAGGCGCGATCACGTGAATAACAATTAGTTACTCACACCCCCTCCTTTTTTCCAATCTTCTTATAGCTTAGGCCATCATGTAGAGCAACCATTTTTTTTTTTCAGAACCTCATAGAGTTCTTTGCCATGTTACCATGTTGAACTTCCAATAACCAGTATGAGAGAGTGAAAGCGATATCACCAAATTTACCAAACCTGCTCCTCATTCACACCTAAAACCTTATGACACTAACAAATCACATTATACTGGGGAGGGAAAATGACTAATTGGACCCAATTTGGATATTTTTCACTTAGAGGTGTACTCACTTTTGTTGCCAGCAATTTAGGTATTAATGGCTGTGTGTTGAGTTATTTTGAGAGGACAGCAAATTTACAATGTACATACAAACTGTACACTCACTACTTTACGTTGTAGCAAAGTGTCATTTTTTCAGTGTTATCACATGAAAAGATATAATAAAATATTCACAAAAATGTGAGAGGTGTATTCACCTTTGTGAGACTCTCTCACTCTCCCTCTCTCTCTCTCTCTCTCTCTCTATATATATATATATATATATATATATATATATATATATATATATCATGATCAAGCTCCTGTGATCATACCACTTAAATATTACTAGCATGTGTATGTTTGTGTCTTTGTCTGCATGTTATCCTATATGTAAAAAAGTGCAGATTTGAATTCTCTATGCTTGTAGAGCACTGTTAAACTGTGTTTTGCAAAATGAAGTTGTTTGCATGCTCTGCTTTATACAATTGGTACTGTGTGGCTGAGTTTTGAGTACGAAGTTTGATAAATAGGACCCAGGGAAATACTGCAAGAAGTTTTCATTTTTATCACAATTTGCTATCCTTTTCCTGAGTATTGGTCTTTAAACCTGCTCTGTGGAAAGCTATATATGCCAGCCCAGTGCTCATCAAAAGCAGGCAATCACAGCTAAATCAGCATGCAAAATGCCACTCAACCTTGGGCCTTTATTAAAATTTACTGGGACTCAATTTGAGATAGTGATCATTCTTATTAAAAAGCAAAATGTAAGATAGTTTTTTTATATAAATCTCTGGATGGAATGGAATTGTTAATCAGCATAGGCTGATGTGATTTCTCTGTTGCAAATCCTGCCGAGGGCTCAGAAGTGGCGCATTACCATAATTCCCAGGCTAGCATTGGCAGCTTTGAAAAGAGCTGCAAGAACCCTTAACATGCTCAAGCGAAGCTGTAAGTCATAGCAGAGCAGTGTTCCCTGGGCTACAGCAATGAGGTTTCTTGTGTTAGACCAACAAAATATCTATCATCTTCATAAATATGTGACAACAACAAATGCTGAGAGAGCATGTGCCACAATAAGTAGCTGAGCATTGTTGCATGCAAATACGGTTGTATTATAATACTGATACTATAGCATAGGAGGTTGCACTACCATATGATATGTACTGTTTATATATGTGTGTTATATATATGTATAACCGTACTGCATATTCTGAAATAATTAATGTATTTTAAAACTGTGCTGCAGTGTTACATTATCCATGAACAAATTGCAAATGACCAAACCAACTGGGTTATATTTAAAGGCTGCATGTGTCAACAATGTCTCAATGAATTATATTTGTTGTAAAACTCTTTTTTTTCATTTAAATTCTTTAGTTTAAACTCAAGTGTTAAAGTATTTACACCAATGCAATGTTAGGGATTCAAAACGACCCTGTCATCAACATTTACTATTCAATTTAAAGTGGAACTAAACCTATTGATTTAACCATTTTTCAAAAACAGTTATATTCATGGCATGCTGTGAATAATAACTATCACAGTTGCTTGTGCTCCCAACTGAACTGTCAAGCCATCAAATGGCTAGTATCATAACTAACTGATTAAATGTGCAGCACCATGGCAACTACAGATCAAACAGGGGATAGGCACCTTCCTTGGTTATAAACTATAGGAGAGTTTATTTCCACTTTAACACAGAAACAATATGGTAAGAAAATTGGATTTTATTGGTATGCCCCCTCACCAAGTAAATCACACATAAGAATAGATAAAATATATTTTGGTCCAGATAAAGCACAGATGCCCCAAATATGTCTCACAGCGTCATTAACAAGAACCATTAAACAAAACATTGAGTTCAACATTCAGGACATGAATAAGACACCGGCATAGTAATGCTGGAATCCTACAAAAATAAATAAATAAATCAATAACACATATTATTGGACCTTTGGGTAAGTGTGCTTTTAACATTTCCATTTGATCTTATTCATTGATGACAAATTATATTTTGTGAGTTCTACATTCCCCAGATATATGTAATCCACCCTTTGTTTTACACTGTTGCACTGATAATATAATCTGTTACATTGTGTCTATTTTGTTATAGCACTCAACTCCTGATGAAGCTTTGATGCAAAACATGTCAAGCACGAGGCATCTCTTCATTCACTGATATTGGGTTATAAATATCATTATTATAGTTATTGTTTTTTTGTATTCACTGATCTTTGAAGTAGCCTCTATAGGAGGTTAACTAATGTTGTCATTTGCAGTCATGGATAATGTCTTTTAGCTGATATTTTACCTTTATGTATTAATAAAGATATTGATTTAACTATTCTTGTGTGTTATTTACTTTCTGAATGGGTATACTGTTAAATTCCCATTTTCTTACCATATTTTATATGTGTTTACACTGGGAATGTGGTAAGACACAAACCTGATCTATTCGGTTTGTTAATGTACAATATAAGTGAATATGTGCAACGCTCAGTTTAAATTAAGTGCCTATTCAGTGTATTTATCCACTCGCAAAAAACAAACCCAAAATGCTTATCATGAAATGAAAAACAATTCTCAAAAACATATGTGAATCATAATGATGTGATCTCCAGGTGTACAATTCTCACATAATTATAATACTAATCCAGTGTCCAACCATCTAAATAATAGGTGCCAAACAGAATCCACACAAATAATAGCCTAAAGGTGTGCATATGAATTAAAGCTTCATTCAGTGCTTTTTCCACTCATCAATTACTTCCACCTCCAATCATTTCTTTGGGTGTGCCCTAACCTCCTGAGGTGGACCTCAGTGTCTACAAAGGGTCTTAAACAGCATATGGATCAACTAGCCTCTCAAGCACTCCTCCGCACAGATCTTATCCACTTCTTGGTTGCCTTGGAGATCAGTAGATCCAGAAGTTTAGGCAGCTGAATTTATACACAAAACAAAACTTTATCTGTAAAAGTCAAACTTTTTTCTTCTCCTCCCACCTCCCCAGGCTATCACTTGGACCTTAAAAGTGATTAGCAACATCATAGACCAGCAGAGAGCCTTAAAGTTGGCATAAGGGAAGGGTTATGCAGTCCTTATCTCTTAATCTGCTGATCATTTTTACAAGCTTTTTTAATTGAAGGTAACGTCTGCTTATTTAATTTTTCATTGTATGCTAAATTTGGATAGCCCAGGATTGTGACAGATTTATTTAAAATATCAATACATATCACTATTAATAGGGGAAGACAGCTCTTAACACTCGTGCATTGTTCAACATTGGCACATATGACAAAAAAATGCAATAGAAATGTAAAAGTTCATATAAATCACTCATAAAAGTCTAATTAGTGTGTGCTCAGTGCCACTCCATATGCAAAGTGCTACAATTAGTGATAACATCAATACAGGTGTCTTCACTCCAGTGTGCCCCAAATCCTCACACCACACTCACCGGATACTTTTGACTTCTTGAATGAACAAGTCAAAAAACACCAATATCCCACTTAGTAGGTCCCCCACTTGTATTCCGTGTACTCTGACATTACTTTATTTCCTCATTTACCATTTAGAGATGCATATCAAAACCTTAAGGAAGGAAAGGGAAAAGGCTCCCACAGTGTGGTAATATTTATTGTATTAACTAAAAAAAATGCCAATGCCCTCACATTTGCGATTGGTGTGCGATCTTATGCGCAAAATTCTGTGCTTCCACAAACTTACCGAATCAATTGACATTATGCTTATTCAGCAAAAAGTCACAGCATGCTTATGGGAAATAACCGTCTTGGGTGTTCTGGCAGCAAAGTTCAGCCTTTCCACTTCCTTGTTTTTCTCCTCCTCAGTTCTCTTCTCCCAATGCGCTTGTATACTTTTAGTACTTGTATGCTGTGTGAATTCTGATGTGTTCTGGAAAAGATGCAGCAACATCTGTAACATAACATAATCTGCAACATTTACTCATTCAGTCACCAAGGTTAACAAGAGGCACTCAGGAATTCTCAAAGCTCTCTGCATATGACCACCATCTTGACCCACTCCAGGACAACCCCCTCCAACATCTGGATTTGGGCTTTGGACCACAGTGCCTTCTGGATACAAGAGGACTGTGAATATTGATTGAAATAAATATATAGACACTTTTTTGTACCAGTATCTAGCTGCTGGAGACTAAATACAACTTCATCATTTGATCATTGAAGTCTACACTCCCATATATTCCCCTTCACTCTCATCTGACATGCTCAGAATTCTGTAGGTCTCCTTAGTTGTTTACCATTTTTTGGACATTTTGGGCACTAAATATACAGGTACCTAGTGGCAACTAAGGAAAAAAGAGCTCCTGGCTACCAATTTAGGGACTGCTTGTGCACTACAAATATAATTTCCTGCTAGTATAAACTGAGATCAGGTCTGAGCTTGCAAACACTGTGGTTTTGTAGACAATGTATCAGAGGAGGTCAGAGAGTGATCAGAAAAATACACTGACACTGCATTTGTTTGGGGGTTGGCGGGGGGGGGGGGTGGGACACAAGTGCTGGCAGGGATTGGGGTGGATTCTACTAATTCTGCATTTTTGGGGAAACTATACTAATGGGAACACTAGTATAGTTTGGTTCATGATCAAAATACTGATCCGTATAGACACTATACTAGCAATGGCGGTGATCAGCGACTTACAGTATAGAGTGACTGCGATAGTATGGCGGACAATCTAGTGCTAACTGACCCTCACTGGGAGGGATGCTAACTGACTCTGATACTATTTTATGCTAATTGACCCTGAAAGTAACACTAATACAGTGATTACTAATACAGTGATTAATACAGTGATAATACTGTACACTAAAACTGTACTAATGCCACTGGCTAGGTAAAAGGACAATCAAATAGTTGACAGGAAGGCAATCAAAGGGTTAAACGTGCCTAACAAGTGTGTGCAAGTGTATATGTGCTGCTTTAATGCACAGTGCTCTTGCTTTTTTCAGGAAGAGAAGAACCAACAAGATCCTATGTCTATGTTTACAAGCAAGACACAGGATCGTGCTGTGATTGACTAAAAAGTCATTGGCTGAAGCCTGCTGGTAAACTTGTGCTTTAGCCAATGACAGCATGGGTCAGCAGGGGGCCTGGAAGAACAGCATCACGTACATGTATGTGCAACCTGTGCCTGTTGCCTGCTTGCAGTAAATTTGCTGTGAGCAGTTAGTGGGTGGTTAACTTAGTTTTCTAAATTTAGGAGTAAAATAGAAAACTGCCCACATGCTCTAAAACAGCAACCTATATTGCAGTGTATAACCTTTGCCCCGGTTAGCTGAGTCACAAAAGCCAGTAATGGAATTATAACTCAACCCGTTACAGATGGGCTCATGGGCATATTTGTCAGTGTGTGCTAAAGCTGTTAGGGGGAAATGACAATTCTATGCAGGGAGATATGCTGTTTTTCTATTTTTATTTTGAGTTGGTATTGTCCCCCTTTGTAGTGCTGTGCTTTCCATGCATTTTGTTTGACTACAGCTTGGTTGTTAGCTATTAAGCCCTACGTATGCCCAGAATTGAATAACAAGATTCATCCATCATAAACCTCAATGGGGTTAACTAGAAGATTAGCAAAACCCTTCCTGAAACAAAACCAGGCAGATTTGCTAATGCTCCAGAAAAAAAATATGTACATAGTCCTCTCGGAGGCTCTGCTGATTGGATGGGTCCTTCTGTTTCCCTCAGTTATGACCTGCCTAGGTAGAATTCAATCTTACCTATACATCTTAGTCTTAAATTGATTTTTTTAGGCTGGCAAGCCCTACAAAGATCATGCAAAAAAGCATCAGTAAACAACATTATTTGCATACCACAATAAAGGAGATATTGTGCAGGTATTGCCAAATGACAAGTTGCCGATCAGTAATAGAAATAGTAACTATAAAAACAGCCAAATAACTATAAAATGTTGGGGTCCTCAGACTGGGCTGCTTGCAGTGGGACCTTAAGATTACTAGTAGGAGTGTTCACTCTTTATCTCTTGTGAGAACATTTGAATTCCAAAAATGACCGAAGTTCAAACTTGCATGACTAAATCCCCTATTTCCCCAACAGAATCACTTCTGTATAATGGTTGACAGGTCACTCACCAATCCTAAGGATTCTGGTATGTCCTCCTTAGGCCCAGTGAGCAGACAGTTTGGATAAAATCTGGATATGAAATACTGTGGAAGATGGGGCTGACCAAGTGGATGCAAGCTGGAGAGGACATAGTGGGGAAGATGGAACAGACAGAGTAGAGGCGATGAAGTGGATGGGGTCAAAGAGATTAAGCAGATAGAATAAATTTGTAACAGTTATTGTCACATATTACTGTATTTCATTTCATTGTACAGTGTCCTATGACACTGTAAACACATAGGAATTTCTGACAGGCACAGTCACAGCAGATATGGTGGTAACAACAGAGCTCTGCTTGAGCTCCACAAATGGAACGCCCACAAATCAGACTTCATGCAGAACAGGAGCTGATAGGCATATTAGCAGCCAGAAAGATATGAATTCCTGCAGAATCAATCAGCATGTCTTTTCCAATAGAATAAATAGACTTTCAGTGAGGTTTTGCATCTTCTTTAAGACTATTCTAGATATCACCTCAGATTGTTGACCAAAATTGTAATTGACATCCTGACAATCACGCTGAATCAACAGTGCTGTATATTTCAGTCTCCTTTTTATACAATGTGATTAAAACATGTAGGGACCCACTGATTCTGCAGCAAGTGTTTAACATTAGACCTATTGATGTAGCAACCTCTAGTGTGTGCTAGAAATAATGTAGGTTATGTTAGAATAGGTCAATTCTAGTTGGCTCAGGGCTAAGCCTAAGCCATGGAATCTGGGTCAGGGTTCAGTGAGTCAGGGCTGGATGACTCATCCTGGCAGCTTTCTGGTGCCTCCCCCTGGTTTAGAAGGTTGAAGAATCTTCTAGAATTAGTGGGTGTAGGTTAGGAGGAGCTGCTTTGAGCATTTTTGGAGCCTCAGCCATTCCCCAAAACCTGGCTGGAAGGGGCTGAAACCACCCAATAGACATGGGCCATGCCAACAGGGGCAGTCGGGTGGAAGATAGAGATACAGTGCTGAGGAGGCTGTCAGTGGCCCTTAGGGGTGGGCCCTAGTCTGATGGGTGTCCTGCCCTGGGCTAGGGCTGGGGTGCTGGAAGGACCCTGACACAACACAAGGGATAAAGCACTTCTTGGAGGATTGGGAGCAAGAGAGGACAGGGTGAGTAGATTAGCACTGCTGAGGACTAACAAGGAGGGAGACTGCCACATGTAGCCAGTCTCTCTGAAGACAGCTGTGTGCTTAAGTCATCATCCTTCCCTTGGTACTCTTCTGAGAGTCAGCCGGGTGGGCTGATGAAGAGTCAGTCTGAAGGACTGGGGGTGGAGAAGTTAGCCTGGAGGGCTAGTGAAAGAGGCAGCTGTAGCCAGATGAGTTGGCAATGCCTGGAGAGGTGGTGCTGGGATCAGTAGCCACAGAAGAAGTGTAAGCTGTTCACTGTAATCTTTGCAACACCACAAGCGCTAAAAGTTTTTCTGAAGTCATGTGATCATCCCATAACCTCCCATCCCTATCCAAGTTATTAATCCTCAACAAATAACAAAAACAAAGTCATGGACTGCTCTCTGACTCTGGAGTGCTTCTGCAAATTTGGTGTGTGTGGCTGTGCAGAAGTGGGGGATCCAGTTCATCTGTGGCTCCTATGGGGGTGCGCTACATTAGTTTATATTAAAGTATTGCACTAAAAGGCACGACAAGTGAATACTGTTTTTGTGACACTTTTTTTTTCACTAACAGTACATTTTCAGGAGAAGCTTTCTTCTAGGTCCAAGAAATATTACAAAAATACAAAAAAATGTTTGCAACCGCCTCAAGGTGGCCAGGTCAGTATGTCTTACATTGGCTGCCCAACTCCTGAATAAAACCATTTTTGCTTACTTGTAGCCATATTCTCAATACAGATCTCATAACCATATGCATGGAGGAAATCATCCATGGCTCGATTTAGCATATGACAAGGAGTTTGGTGCGAGGAGAGACTGTTTATGTATTGTTCTAGGTCCACATACCTAGCCTATGATCTGGACTTAGTCCCAGTGTGCTGTTTCAGTACACTCTGCCTATATCACACAGGGTTGGATGCCGGCTCAGCTGTAGCAGGCATAGTATGTGGATTGCAGCCACAACCCAATTACATACACAGGCATAGAGTTTCACATGGGACTCTCAGGTACATGGGAATTTTCATTATCTATCTACAGGACTATTAGTGTCTGTTTTCACCTGTCACATCCAGGACTGGGCTCCTAACATTGACTAGTAACACAGGTCTCTGACAGTGGGACAATGGAGAACCAGTCCATCTGTGGAGGGGAGAAGTGGGGATGAGGAGGGTTAATTAGGGAAAGGGATTTCTCGGGGATGCTGGAATGGGGGGGTGGGCCTTGTGGGCGGTTGGATCACTGGATGAGAAGGTGAGTTGAAGGCAGGAGGGTTGGTAGGATTTAGGGGATCCCGCTACAGGGGGATGTAGACACACATAGCCAATTGTTAGTTGGATGTCCAGAATAAATGCACTTGTAGCCTTTGAGATGCTTTATCATTTGGCATTGTTTTTTGATATTCTTATGACAAATCGACCCCTGTGTTTTCTCTTCTTCTGTTTACTTCCTGGTTTGGGCCCTTCTTCATATTTCCACTTCAGTACCTGCCTGACATGGATGCTTCTTATTGGATGGCAGAAGATGGGTCCTATCAAAAGACAGAAGAGGACAATGTTATTAGAGGGGGATTGCAAGGGACTGGCAATCTCAGAGGTGTCATCACAGAGCTAGATCAGTGGTCTCCCCACCTGGAAAAAGCTGTAGTGTGGGACATGGATTGGGTGACTTTGGTGAGTAAATGTTGCTCCACGAGTTACATGGGGTAAGGGAAAGAAAAAGGGAATGGGGTGAGTGGTGGTGGTGGTGGTGGGGTAGTAAAAAAAATAGTTTTTGCCCAGAAGGACACTTTAAGAAGGACGGTCTCTTTAGAAAATACACATACACACACACACACACACACACACACACAAGTTAGTTGGATAAGGAGAAGAGTGAGCTATGGAATGTCATTGCTTAATTTAATTGTTCTTAAAATTTTGCTAAAATTCTGTTTTTATTTTGCTAAAAGCTTGTTCTGAAAATGTTACTGATGGTACAAATAGGTGGTATCACAGGGACAGTACCAAATTGTTTTGTTGCAAGTACAATAATACAGCTTCAATCACCTTAAACTCAGAGGCATAAAAATCACAACTTCCTGTTCTGTGGATGGCCTTGCATCTGTGTGAAAATAACTTTTTTAAAATAAATCTTTTCTTCCCTCTGTACTAAATGAAACTACAAGATCACAAGAAAACCGCATCTAGATACAAATCATGTAAAAGCAATATAGCTAAACACCAACACTAAGCAAACTAGAAAAAGAAAAGAGACAACAAGAGAAAAGGACGGAGAGACACTTCTAAAAGAATCACTTACACGTCATGCTAAACTTGGGAATAAGTAATAAGGAATAAGTAGTCATACATTCATAAATTAAGGTGTTCTGTTCAAAAAGTAGACAAAGATATTTTGACAGTTTTGAAGAATTTCTGGATCTAAAAACCTAAAGCCATGAAGAAACATGGAGAGCCAAGTATCTTGTTCATTTAACTGTTTCACTGGCACTGATTTAAGGCATATCGCTAACCAGAACCGCTTTGAGGTGGCCAGGTCACTATGCCCTATGTTGGCTGCATTCCTCCTTCTATACAGTGAGCATATGGATTCTTCAGTGACCATGTATTTATAACAGACTGGTCCTCTAGATGCTGATGAATAAAAAAAAAAAAAGTTGTAATCAGCTGCTGACAAGCTTTCATTAAAAATGTGACCCTGCTACTACCACTGGTCCAATGCCCGCACTGCATCCTGTGTGCTGCAGGTTGTTTGCTTGTGGTAATTTCTCTTTTCTTGGTCCCTATGTTCTTTGATCCCCCCTGCTGGCTTTCCTTTGCCGCTCCAATCCTCAATGGCTGAGTCTGCAGCTCTTGGCTTCCCCTCCTTTCCCTCCCTGTCACCTGTCAGCAGCTGTACAGAAAAGGACAGGAGGAGGACTGATTGGTTACATCACCATGTGAAAATACAGGAAACAACACCTAAAATAATAAAACGAATGCAGCCACTACATCTAAGAATTGGTAAGCTGCAATTTATTATATGTTCGTTTTGGGGTTTATTACCTCTTTTAGGTCCAGTGACAGTTTCCGTGTTTATGATTGTAACTCTCTTATGCTGGCATCATATAAAGAAATAAATATGTTAATTTTGTTATTTTTAATCATTTTAAAGATATAATACTGTGTGCTAGTAGCATGTTAGACAGTTTGACCCCCACTCAACAGGGAGCACAGTGGCTCTGGCCTCCAGTCCAATATGCCCCCCCACCAGTGCTCCATTCAGCAGCACTCATGCACCATACACCACAGGGTATTTTAACTGCAGTGCAAAGTAGCAAAAGAAAAAAAGAGATGCCCACATATATTTATTTTTATGAAGACTGAATGCATTTCAATAATAATTATAGAAGCTTCAATTGGCCTTTAATACTATTTGAAGCTCAGAATAATCAGATCTAGTACAAAGCAGTTATAATAAGCAGCAAAATAATAGGAAAAATTAAGTAGTGTGACAATTTCAAATATATGAATCACAAATCTTCAGTTCCATAATTTGACTGAAGAAAGGCAAAGGTTGAGTTCAAGAAAGCAATATATACAGTATATAAAAAAACAACAACTTTCATCCTCAGAATTGTTTACCCTTAGTCAGTGGCGGCCCGTCCATTGGGGGCGCAGGGGCGCCACCCCCCTATCCATGCATCCGGCCCCCTAATCTACATGCAGGGGGCTGAACGCATGGATTACAATGGTTCTTTTTTTTTAAGCACCTGATAAGAGTCAGAGGCTCTAATACGCTTCAAAAAAGGGTGGGCTCGGGGCACAGAGCACTGCACCCTCAGCCCACCCAGTTGTGTGACAATAGCAAATTAATATTCGCAATTGCCACACTGATTCTCCTCCTGGCCAATCAGGAAGTTGATCCTGAGACCTGTTTCCCGATTGACCGAAAGGAGAAGGCATGCTATTGGCAAAGAAGGGGACATGAAGGAGCCTGCCACCGCCTGTCATTCCAGAGGAGCAAGGTAAGTAAACTGACCGACTGACTGAAGGCGGGGGCGGAAGAGATGTGGTGGTCCAGGCTGGAGTGATATGGGGGGGGGGGCAGGTCCATCTAACGCCCCCCCCCGACTGACGGAGCATCAGCCACCACTGCCCTTAGTTGATCTTGAGCAGGGATCTTCAAACTACAGCCCTCTAGCTGTTGCGGAACTACACATCCCATGAGGAATTGTAAAACTCCATAGTTTGAAGACCCCTGATCTAGAAGAAGGATAACAATTCTTACTATGGGGAGATTTACTAAAATTGGTGCACACAGAATCTAGTGCAGCTGTGCATAGTAACCAATCAGCTTCCTACTTCAGCTTCTTAGGCTTTGCAATAAAACCTGGAAGCTGATTGGTTACTATGCACAGCTGCACCAGATTCTATATGCACCCGTTTTAGTAAATCTCTCTCAATGTGCAATTCAATGTGCTTTACCAAGGAGAAAAGTCCTTCCTGATCCACAAGGTAATCAGAAAACTCCCTAAATCAACATTTTGTAACATAGATTTTACAAATAAACCCATTACATTGCAGTCCAGTAAAACACCCTTTCCATGTGCAGAAGTTATCCTCTTTTTTTTTTATTTGCAAGGTAGGTCTTGGGTCTCTTTAGGTGATCCCAAAGAAAACAGATTTTCACTGAGATTTATTATGGACCATTTATATCTGTATACAAGTTTAATACATTTCTCGTAATTGTTTTTTCTCAAGCACAAACACATTTAGTTCAATAAATCTTTCTTCTGTTCCTCCATACCCCCTATATTCCTTATTCATTTATTTACCAATCTATGAATCCTTTCCAGTTCTGCAACATCATTTTTGTAAACTGGTGCTCCCAACTAAACTGAGTATTCCAGATGGGGTTTTACCAGTGTCGGGACAAGGTCACCTAGAGCCCAGGGTGAACATGGCAAAATGTGCCCCTCTCCAAGATGTATGAGCATTATGTGTCAGCAAAAATCCCCCTCCCCCAAAGAAAATTGGGCAGCACAAATCCATCCCCTGCTGAGATCCCCTTTCCCAGCATAAATCTCTGCCCTCTCCATCCACCAAAATCCCCCCAGTACACAATGCCCCACCCAAATATTCACCCCTCCTAGCACCAATCCTCCACAGCTCAAATTTTCCCTTTAAAGTACACATTCTCTTTCCCCTACTCCAAATTCCTTTCCTATCATCACAAATACCCTGCATCCTCCCTCCTAGCACAAACACCTACCAAGCATCCCTACTACCACCCCCCCCCCCCCCAAACAAAAATTCTCCTCCTAGCACAAATTCCTCTACCATATCATCTTTTCTAGCACAACCCCCCCCCCCCCAAAATCGAACCTCCTATCACAAATCCTCTTCTCTCACCCCCTCTCCCAACAAAAATCCGCCTAAATCACCACAAATTTACACTCCTAAAAAAATTCTTACCCCCTGCTGCCTCCCTAATTCCTCCTCCCAACACACATCACCTTCCCCCTCTCAATCTCCTCACCTCACATTATACCCCAGTGCCCAGGGCATCTTCCCCTCCTGCCCACCCCTTGTCCCAGCCCTGGGTCTTACTAATACTTTGTATAGGGGCACAATTATGTTTCTCTCTCTTGAATCTATGCCCTCCTTTTTTGCTGCCACCTTTTTGCATTTCTCAGTGTGTTCAGAGCTGATCAAGGTTTAAATAAAAAGTTTCAAAAATATTACTTTTAAACTCAACTGACAGCTAATATAATGTAAAGGGAAGGTCGGGCATAGGCACAGTATTTCCACAATGTCATATATTGTGCTGCATATTCTTTTCACGTATGTTTCAAGAAAACGGAAAAAAGTTTTATTGGATAGTACAATTGCTCCTTTTTAAACTACTTCCAGCTTTTCAAGTACACTGTAATGTTTTAAATGGAAAAATTTGCTAAAGCTGGCCAAAGATGGATCAAAATTCAGCCGGTTCAGCAGGAATTCAATCTATATATGGGCAGGCTGGTTGTACTGAAGTTGATCTACTGATCAACTTCAGTACAACCAGTCTGTTGGACTTTTCTAGTGTAAAAACTGCCGGTGGCTATAGCTGCCAGCAGTAATCATTGTATTCTGACAGCTGGTAAACCTTCGTCTGTCAGAACACCATAGCCCAGCGGGAGGGATTCCCCCATCAATACTGACTGTGTTGATGAGGGAATCAAGCAATTTTCTTTCCTTCATGCTGTAGTTCAGGGGTGTCAAACTCCATTTCATAGTGGGGCCGCATCAGCATTATGGTTGCCCTCAAAGGGCCGGTTATATCTGTAGGATTAGATGTCCAGAGCACCCCATGTCCTGGGGGGGAGCAAAGAGGAGCCTTTCAACAGCTGCACAGAGGAGTGCAGGATCTGGCAAAGGAGTTCTGTCCGCTCTGCTGTCGACTACAGAGACAAGGTGGGGGCAGAGACAAGGGGGGTGCTGCAGCTGCAGGAGAGGAGCAAGGGCCACATGAAATGGCCTGGGGGGCCGCATTCGGCCCGCGGGCCTTGTGTTTGACACCTGTGCTGTAGTTGATGGAAAGAAAAATTTAAAATGTATGGCTTTCTTAAGTTTTAGGATAGAAGTTTGGTTGCAGCTTTTACAATTTAGCTCCCTTTGCAAAATATGTCAGGATGTCTCTGGAACTGATTGTCAACTCTCTATAGAGAAATGGTAAACCTTAGCTATTTTACAGTAGGATAGTTACACTCTAATTTCCACCAGGTGGTACTTGACATGCCATTCATTGCTCTCTGCTTTCCATAGTATCTTCACATTGACCATGCACCCAAACCCCAGAGTGTGCAAGCCACTCTTGTGCCATCTCCAACACTACAGCACTCTGTTATCAGGCTATCTATCAGTGTCACATATCCTGTGCCCTTTCAATCCCTCATTTATGTATGTCTCCATAAACCCCTCCCATGGAGCCATTACTATGTCAGGCTCTGGCAGACCTCTTCACCTGCTTTGCAGCATTAATAAAATGGGACTATACCTCATTACACTGAGTGGGCATCTAACCGGCTAAAGCATAGAATTAAAATGAATAGGCCTCTAGCTTCAGGATCAAAGCTGCAAGAGTCATAGCTTAGACTCATAGACCTGCTTTTGACTTTAGAGTTTGGCTTTTAAACTCTTTAGCAAACGTATTGAAATATACCAGCTCAATTTTTGAGCATTGTACTATATTTTATAGAACTAAAATGCACAAAACAAATAAAAAAAAAATACAATGGCTATTCATAAATTCAGTCAAACAAAAAGGTCAATACAAACAGTAGTTGTCAAAGAAGTTTAGTATTTTATTGTTAGTTAAATGTTCCTTTACTCTAAGTGTATTGCCCATGTATACACATTCTCAATTTTTTCTCTGCAAAAAAGATTTATATTTGCAACTGGAGCAGTGGACCATAGTTTCTGTCCAGTTAAATCAAATCAGAACAGTAAGCATATCTGTGAGGTTTTTGAGTTACTAGAAATTCTGAATCAAATTGCACACTGCTGGACTGAAAGACTGCATTAGCAGCAGCTGCTTTGCTGGAAATGACGGTAGTATTTGTCAGCCTAGAAGAGTCTTGAGGCTGCTTCTGAGAGATAGAAGGAGGCAACTGATAAGAAGAGCATCAGAAGGGCAGTTAATTGCCTCCAGTCTCTCGGTGCCGGGAATATTTAAAATCTATGGGATTAAAGGCAGATTAAAAACTGTGGAAGCAGGGGCCCAATAGCGCTGAAAGATCCTAATCAGCAAGGGTAATGGCAGAGAAAAAATGAACGTTGCAAATAAAATGACAGATAGGAAATTCAGATCTGCTTCTAATGCTCAGAGTTCCATCTTGTAAGCACAATTCATCTACGTGTAAATCATTTTTTGGCTTCAAGCTTATCAGGCAATCGTTGAATTAAAAATGCTCTTTCCTTGGAGGATTAAAGAGGTTGATTGAAGTCACTGTGAAAACTGGTTAATAAGTCTGGAAATGTCAGGAGGGTGCTTTATAAAAACTCAGTGTACTTTTAATATCAGTTCTATAAAACAGGAAGTTTAAAGCTGTTCTATATTGGGAAATGTATTTGAATATACTTTTTTTTTTTTTTTTTTCTCCATTGGCCTATGCGTGTTATACTGTATTCTACATTTTTAACTTGTTGTGTGTTTGGAAGGTAGGCAGATGCAAAATGGCTTTTTGCGTGCCTGAATGGTGTTTAGATTAAAACTGTACCATGCAGTGCATTGTTGGAAATAAACTTATTATCTGTTGATGGTTGAAAACACAAGGGATGAATAATAATATTTAATTTTTTGAAGCACTTCTTTAATTGAAAAACACTTTTGCAATTATAATGCAGAGTAGAATTCTGCTGGAATAAAATCCAGACAATGTATTTCAGCACAGCAAATCCCAGTGGACGAATAAATAAATTATCTTGCTATTAGCCTCCATTCCCAGAACTCTGGTGGCTCCCCACTCACAGGACTTTCGCAAGCCATTCTTTAGTTTTTTAGTAGCTGGAAAGGGGAGTTAACAAACAAGATCCCTGGGGTATTGCTGACAAGGACATGAATTAAGAGTTCTGGAAATAGTACATGCTAAAACTGTCTCTTTGCTAATCACATTGGTTAAGTACATCATGAATTGCTTTGTGTGTGTGTGTGTGTATATATATATATATATATATATATATATATATATTAAATTAAAAAATTCTACCCCTTCTCAAGAAAACAATAATGATTATAAATGATTATAAAAAAAAAAAAAAAAAACACATAATGTTATGTATTGGCAATTTTTTTAAGTATGTTGTTTTCAGATAGATTTGAATTTATTGTTAGTTTAAAATTCCGTTGATGTTTCTGTTGGAACGAATACATAAAGAATAATAGAATAACCATAATAACACTGCTCCAGGTTCCCATCAGTTCCCAACTGTTTTATTTGTGTGAGTTTAGTTGTTTAGCCTTGAAATCTATGTTAAAGTGGTGGATCTAGGTTTGGATCAATTGGCCTGTCCCTTTTTTTGAATCCATCAAATAATATGGGACAAAGTCCCTTTCACACTTATGCGACTCAAAAGGCATGCTATTTTTACTGCGATTTTATTGCCACGATTTTACCGTGATTTTGATGCGATTTGGCCATGATTTTGACTGGAATTGAAGCAATGCCTATGTCTATGGATCTCAAAATGCATTAAAGCGGAGTTCCACCCTAATGTGGAACTTCCACTCATTTGTTTCCTCCCCCCCTCTGGTGCCACATTTGGCACCTTTCAGGGGGGAGGGAAGAATGGGTACATGTTCTTGACAGGTACCCTTCCCCACTTCTGGGAACGGCGCCACGGCAAAGTAAAGACCCCTCCTCCACCGCCGAGCCAATCTGAATGCGCAGTGCGCTTCGCATATGCGCAGTCGGGACCCGCCCGTGAAGTCGCAAAGCTTCACTGCCGGGTTCCCTGACCGGCAATGGCGGCGGGAGCACCCGACAGCTGATGGAAACATTGGCTACGGTGCCAACATCGCTGGACTCCAGGACAGGTAACTGTCCTAATATTAAACGTTAGCAGCTACAGTATGTGTAGCTGCTGACTTTAAATTTTTGGAGGGGGAGTTGGAGGCTGGAACACCGCTTTAAAGTCGTCCCAAAGTAGTGCAGGGACTACTTTGAAGTTGTTGCAACTTGAAGTCACACAGATATGAGCATTACTCATTGAAAATCATGGAGTACGATTTGTCATACGACTTTGCAGTCCCAAGTCGCAGGACAAATCCCACAAGTGCAAAAGAGGCCTAAAGCTGCAAAAAAATGAATAGTTTTTATTTTTTCTGTGCAGCCTGGAAATGAAAGTAAAAGAAAACATAGATTCCTCCATCCATGCTCTACAGTGCGGACGTACTAATTTCCTGGTGCAGCTATTGTACTTAGATAGTCAGCTCTAAAACCTGTCAAAATACCTGAAAAGTGACGGTATTGGATAAAACTGCTGTTTTCCTGAAATGTTTTCAAGAAGGTGCCACCTACAGAACTCTGCAGCCTAAGTTAACCACTTCTGGACCGGAGGATTTATTTCCCTTAATAACCAGGCTATTTTCTGTGATTCGGCACTTCTATTTTAACGGACAATTGCGTGGTCGTGCGATGCTGTACCAAAATAAAATTGATGTCCTTTTTTTCCAAAAAATAGAGCTTTCATTTGGGGGTACTTTGGTCATCTGTACGATTTTTTTTTTTGCGCTATAAACAAAAAAAGTGTGACAATTCTGAAAGAAAAAACAATATTTTTCACTTTCTGCTATATAACATTCCCAGTAAAAAAAATGTAAAAATCTAAATTTTTTATAATTTTAGGCCAATTTGTATTCTGTTACGAATTTTCAGTAAAAAAAATCCCAATAAGCGTATTTTGATTGGTTTGCGCAAAAGTTATCGCATCTACAAACTAGTGGAAAGATTTATGTCATTTTTATCTATTTATTTATTTATTTTACTAGTAATGGCGGTGATCAGCCATTTTTAGCGGGACTGCGACATTGAGGTGGACAGATTGGACCCCTAATTGACATTTTTGTGGGGGACCAGTGACATTACCACAGTAATCAGTGCTAAAAAATATGCACTGTTACTGTAATAATGACACTGGCAGGGAAGGGGTTAACCCAGGGGAGATCAAAGGGTTACATGTATGCCTAGGGGGTGTTTTATAACTGTGAGGGGGATGGGCTTGTGGAATCAACACAGAGACCTGTGATCCTAAATAGGAGGAACAGAGGGCTCTCTGCATTGATTTCTGAAAGAACAACGGTCTGCTGTGTTTACAACAGCAGACTGCCATTCTCTCTCCATGGGGAGCGATCGTGGGTGCCCACTGGCCCTGTGAATCAGCTTCCCCACTGGTGAATGGGAGTGTGCCCTAGGGTTCGCTCCCGCGAATCGCTGTACCTGGAGCCGAGCCAGCTTGCCGCAGTATATATGGCAAGCAGTTAAAATTCCCGTGCCCTTGAAACAAAAAGTTGTGACAGTGGCATGTGTAAAAATCTGTCAGGCTGTACTGTTGGAATTCCAGTGGGTGGCCAGGGGGTGGTAAAACAGTCCTGCCTCCAGTGTGAAAGAGCCCTTAACCACTTTACCACCGGAGGATTTTGCTGTCTTACGTCTGGGCCACTTTTTGCGATTCGGCACTGTGCGAATTTAACTGACAATTGCGCGGACATGCGACGCTGTACCCAAACGAAATTTACGTCCTTTTTTTCCCATAAACAGAGCTTTCTTTTGGTGGTATTTGATCACCTGTGCAATTTTTACTTTTCTGCGCTATAAACAAAAAAAGAGCGACAATTTTGAAAAAATAACATTATTTTTCACATTTTTTTATATGAAATCCCCCCCCCCCAAAAAAAAAATGTAAAAATCTAAATTTTTTATCATTTTAGGCCAATTTGTTTTCTGCTACATATTTTTGGTAAAAAAAATTGCAATAAGCGTATTTTGATTGGTTTGCGCAAAAGTTATTGCGTTTACTAACTAAGGGAAAGATTTCTGTCATTTTTGGTGTTTTTTTTTTTTTAACGAGTAATGGCGGCGATCTGCGATTTTTTTTGCGGGACTGCGACATTGCGGCGGACAGATCGGACCCTTGACTGACATTTTTGACACTTTTGGGGGTACCAGTGACATTACTACAGTAATCAGTGCTATATATATGCACTGTTACTGTAAAAATGACACTGGCAGGGAAGGGGTTCATTTTATTGGAGAGGGAGGGGTTAATGTATGCCTGGTGCTTACTAACATGTGTGGGGGGAGGTGACTGAGTGACACAGGGACAGATCTCAGGTTCAGCTATGCTGAACCCTGCAATCTGACCCTGCCTGTCACTTCGGAGATCCGCCCGCTCTGTTTACACAAGCGGGCGGATCTCCAGACTCGATTCCCCCGACGATCGGGGAAGAGCAGGGGTGATCACCGCCGCTCCTCCCCTGGCCCGTCTCCCGCTGTGACTGAGTACAGTGGGAGCCAACCCCCGGGCATGCACGCGCGCCGCCGAGAAGGGGGAGTGTCTGCCGACGTAGGTCTACGTTGTCAGACCTACAAGAGCCACTTTGCCGCAGTAGAGCTCTAGTGAGCAGCGGCAAAGTGGTTAATATCTCAAAATTCATACTTCTCTCAGTTTAGGATATCAGAAAGCATTGAAGCCATAAACAGTCAGGCAAATAACATTTCAATACGAGGTCACCCTTGGCAGCTGCCATATTGATTTTTGCAAGACCGTGTCAGAATTGGTAGAATAAATTTGCATGGGGCCACATTATGTATACTGCGGACTGCACCTACATAATAGCAATATAGCAAAAACTGTAACTTACAATATTTCTCCCGAGGACGGACCATAAACATCTTAAAGGGCATTCAGATGCTAAATTATGTAAGCAAAGGTAATCTTTATCAGTTATATCCTCCTTCACTTGAAATGTATAAACTATCTGAGGGCTGAAAGGTTAGTACAAAGTTTCTTTAAATAAGGCCATCATTTTAAGTAAAAAAAAAAAAATGAAGGATTGTGAGATCAGGAAAAAGATAGTAGACGGAATAAAAAGTACTTAATTTTGTGGTTCTGATCCCTATTTCCAGGATCTGTGGACCCTCAGTCATTATTGTTTGCCCCTTAAAAGCTTATTAGGGTTTCTTTAATCTGCAGAAAGAGGCAGATGCTTATCATAGGTCCTGAAAACAAGCATGTCTGGGCCTAAAAGCCATCATACCCCCTAATGCCTGGGAAATGCTAAACATGTCAGGTTCTTTTTTGCTGTCAGTCGCAGTTACTGTAACACCCCTTTCATGCTAATGCCATGAACAGAAGGGCAGGGGGTTTGGAAAATTTCATATAATTTGGAGGTTGATTTGCTAAAGGCAAATTCGCTGTGCACTATAAGTGCACTGCAAGTACACTTGGAAGTGCAGTCACTGTAGATCTGAGGGGAAGATCAGAAACGAGGGGAAGCTCTGCTGATTTCCATCATCCAATCATGTGCAAGCAAGAATGCTATTTTTTATTTTCTAGCTTGTTTCCCTCATATCTACAGTGACTACACTTCCAAGTGCACTTGCAGTGTACTTGTAGGGCACAGTGGATTTGCCTTTAGTAAATAAAAGCCAAGGAGTAGCTCAGACACACAAATAGGAAGAATAGCTGTAATATAATCTGAGTAGTTAAAAAAGTATCAGAGGCAATATCAGCATAAGACATAGGGCAATGGAGGTTGCATACAACAGGAACCATATGTGAAAAAAGTGATACAAACAAAGTTAAACCATATGCAACAAATGGGCTAAAAGCCAACAGCCCATCCATGCCTAAATATGTAAGATACTGAAAGATATTAATGAACAGGTACTGGGAGACTTGGAAAATGGAGCAACGTCTCTGAGGACCAATCACAGAAGCCATCCTAAAGGACTATGGATATGTAGAAATGGTGAACAGCAACCCATACACGAGGACTTTACATATTAGGAGGTAGTTGCATTAAACTAGTCATCAAATACATGACCAAGTGTTCTTTTTTAAAGAAGGCTGATGGGAGGAGTTGCAAAATCAACCTCATTAGTGCAATATCTGAGTGGCTCCATTCAGAACTGCAGTAGGTAGGTGTGTCCTTGATGCATAATCATTATTTAGTAGGGTATCCCCACTGGTATGATATCCTATGCTTATGAATGGATGTGTTGACTCAGTCAAATTTTCGCCTTCTCATCGCTCTAGCTGCTGATGTCGGCATATAGAGAGATGTGAGAGAAAAGATCTAAGAGTTTTCCCATGATGATACTATGGGCTCTGTCTGTGGGAAAGTCTTGCATCTTTTCAAGATCCAGTGATGACCCTAAGCTTTGTTGAAGGTATGGAATAAGCTCCTGTTGGATAATTTGATCTAGAGATCCCTCAAGTCCCTTAAGTCTATTAGTTTGTCTTTAATCCATTGAATACCAGTAGAGTGTTTGATATCAACATCAACGAGGTCAGAAAGATATTGAACATGGCAAGTACGTCTCTTGGTACAGAATCAGGGAAGAATTTAGGACTGATGATTCTATGGGCCCTATCAATGAGAAAATCTCGCATCTTCTTAAGCAAGAGCAATGACCTTAAGATTTGTTGAAGTTATGGGGTCAACTCCAATTAGGTAATAATCCAAGTAGGTTAGTCTGTTATCTATTGGATTTCAGTGGTATTTTCAGTATGGATATCCACTAAAGTCATCAAAGATAGCTACATTTTCCCTTAGTTTGCATTTGAGATGGCGAGTCCTTTCCTCTACTTGCTGTACCCGAGTCTGCAGTTTGGAGATATCTTTATGCAGCTGTGCCTAAAGATTATTTTCAGAAAGAGAACAGCATGCCCTAAGTGAGTGTTCAGTAGCATCCATTTGTGTGTGATCACAATGCAGCCAGGATGTCCTTTAATGTTTGCTGAGTGTTGTCCTCTGTCTAGGGTGCATGCTGTTTACTCATTCATCCCTTTGGCAAAGGTGAGGATGGGGTAAAGAAGCCAGGCATTTAAAAGTTTCTTTCTCTTCCTGATGGGTTTTTGGTAGAGAGATGTGTGCCATGGAGCAGTTTTCTGTGCAAGGCTACAATGGAGAGCTTTGTCTCAAGGTTCAAATGCCATCTTGGTATTCCTCCCTGTTAGAGCCTAAGAATAAGTTAATGAGCCATTTAGTCTGCATGGGGTTGCTCTGGCAATGGGGGACAGCTGATACCCTGATTTGGGTAGCACCTTTGAAAACGTCATCTGTGACGAAACGTCGTCAGGGCAACGGCGTACTGACGTCATCTGACTGCGACCCACGAGTGCGGACGAGCGGAGCCGTCCGGCCGGCGGCAACTTCCATTGCTCACCCATTCCTGGTCTTTGTAAGTTTTTTTGCTTTTATGGAATAAAATGCTTTTATGGTTTTACGCTATGGGAGCCCTTTCTTTCTTCTTATGGTGGTGATATCCTATATTGCTGAAACTTCTGAGACCCAGTTACCTACACCTCTGGTCGGATCCCCTGGTTATTCGTAAACATACAGGCTTGGATTCAATTTGGGGTCGGTCTTTGGCCACTTGGTTTACCCTACAGGCTTGATACAACTTCATATGTGGTAAGAGGCAACTCTCACAGGTGTGATATTGCTGGCTCCTGAGTGGTACACTGGATTTGTTTAGTACACTTTGGCTAATCTATATCTATCCAGGGTAAGAGGCGAATTCAGCTGGTGGTGGTTCAGCACGATTATCTTTTTTTCAACGTTTTCTTCACTGTGTCATTATTTTTATGTTTGGTAAGAGGCTACTCCAACCGATACACATTTAATCACTTAGGGCGTCAACCCTTAACCTTTCTGGTGAGGGTTATTCACCCTAAGTTCCTCATATTTTTGCATGATTTATTTATTTTATTTACTGTGGTGGAAGTCATATCACATCACAATTTCATTTACCCACACCTGTGGTGATAGTCACAATTTGTTTGTTGGGTTTTACGCTATTGCGGTACTTTTTTGCTTTTCATGATCCTATGTCCACTGAGTTGATCGATCATAGAAGCTTGGATCTACTGTCAAGCTGACAAGTTTCCACGCAGCGAGACTGCTTTTTCCTTACCTTCATCTGCTAAGCACATACCCTTAAGGGAGCTTGGTCCTGGAATTTATCAATAATATAATTTTTGGACTTTTATGGACTTCACATCTCCATCTAATATATTTAGCGCGACTTATATGTATAATATTTATTAGGGTGTGGTCACACTTGAAGTTGCTGCTGTCCCAATTTATTTGTTCCTTTAGCGCGGTTATTATTCCTTTTTTCTACAATGGAGAGCTTTGTCTCAAGGTTCAAATGCCATCTTGGTATTCCTCCCTGTTAGAGCCTAAGAATCAGTTAATGAGCCATTTAGTCTGCATGGGGTTGCTCTGGCAATGGGGGACAGCTGATACCCTGATTTGGGTAGTAAAGAGGTCTCTCAAGTGTAGTATATGCCTGTAGTTGCTTCTGGTTGCTGAGAAAAAGCAGGTCCTGATTGGAGCTCCCAACTAAAGAATCTATACTATATTACTGTGTGACCATGCCAACATTTTGAATTTTCTTGGGTAGCTATATTGGTCCTTCTTGGACCAATGTAAGTATATTAGGGCTGCAACTAACGATTAATTTGTCTGTCGACTAATCTATCGATTATTTTTACGATTATTCGAATAATCTAACGATTATTTTTATTTTATTTTTTTGCTTAATTGAGTGTTTTTTTGATTAGCTAATTAATCCTGTAATTAATACAGACCCCTCAGTAAGCCCCCTCTCAGTACAGACCCCTCAGTAAGCCCCCCTCCCAGTACAGACCCCTCAGTAAGCCCCCCTCCCAGTGCAGACCCCTCAGTAAGCCCTCCCACCTAGTACAGACTACTTAGTAAGCCCCCCTCCCAGTGCAGACCCCTCAGTAAGCCCTCCCACCTAGTACAGACTACTTAGTAAGCCCCCCCTCCCAGTGCAGACCCCTCAGTAAGCCCTCCCACCTAGTACAGACCACTTAGTAAGCCCCCCCTCCCAGTGCAGACCCCTCAGTAAGCCCTCCCACCTAGTACAGACCACTTAGTAAGCCCCCCCTCCCAGTGCAGGCCCCTCAGTAAGCCCTCCCACCTAGTACAGACCTTTACAAGCCACATCCGTTGTAGCGCCGCACATGTGACATTTGTGTGATCGAGGAGGATGGCGAAGGCGTTGCGGCAGAAGCTGTGGCGGAGTACGGGAGTGCTGGAGACGGTCAGCGCTCACCCTGAACAGCTCCTCAGGTATTCATGGTCCTCTTGTTTCCGACATCGGTGTGGACGGAGCCCGGGGGGGGGGGATTTCACCCGGCCGGCAATACTTACAGCGGCGCTGCGGCCGGCCAGGGGGCATGTGACGTCACGTGTTGATGCGCCGACGCCTTTCACGCACGCCTACGATTTTTCGTAGTCGACTACGTCGATGCGTCATTGCAGCCCTAAAGTATATATATATTTCATACCCTGACGATCCCTGTGTAAGTTGGGAATTGATGAATGTAGTAGCAATCACTATTACAGTGATCTATGCTGTCTTCTGGGTCCCATGCCAAGCGACTTCCCTGCTGCATAATAACTACAGTGGGGTGCCCTCTTGACATAGGTGCAATTCAGATAATGCCTTGCATTTTTTTCAATGAATACAAGACATTCATTTATTGGAGGAGGTGGAAATTGTGATGTCACCACCTTACCTCTTCCCCATCAAACAAAGAATGATTTGCATTCATTGAGAAAAATGCAAGGCATTTTCTCAATTACACCAATGCTGAGCATGCAACTTCCTGTGGTTACGAATACAACAGGGCAGCTGTTGCATGCTCAGCACTAGACTCAACACTAGACCTAGATGACAGTGAGTATACACTGATTTTCTGCTGCCACAGTGATCGCCAGATATGGAACATGCTTAGTTACATTGGTCTAAGCCAGTCCAAGCTGGCATAAGCTGGTGGAATTCAGCTTTAAGGTTCATTTTGAATGATATATTTGCTTTTAAAGTACTAAAGTATTTCAAATAGATGTGTTTTTATCATGTATGTCAAGGTCTTGTCATGTGGCAAAAACTGCAGACTGGGACTAAGGCTGGGTTCACACTATAGTGAATTGGATCGGGTTTCTCTGCATCCAATTCCCATGTCAGGAGATTGTGACTGGCTCTCTATAGAGTCAGGTCACATATCTCTGGAGCGGCCCCAGTGCGAATTACACGGGAGTCCTGTGCGTCTTCTGGTCCATTTCAGGTCCGAATTCAGCCAAACATTTGGACCAAAATCAGACGTGAAATAGTGAACAAGGACGCACCCAACCCCTGCTTTGAGTCGCTCTTTGTGGCAGTGTGAACCCAGCCTTAAGAATAAGAAGTGTTATTACGTTTTGTGAGCTGACAACCTTTACACAGCAACTCAACTACTTGCATATAAATAAAGATGAACATGAAGAAAAAAAAACATTTTAAAATGATCCTGATGTTTCCTATCAAGAGGAACCTTAAAGTATCTGAACATGAAGATCGTATTACTTGCTACTGTATATGGCTGATCGTATCCTTCCTATAGATTGGTTTGGAATGTATTTGCAGCTAGAACTTCTAAAGGAAAAAGGAAGGGATTTTTGCATGAAGGTGATAAACAACATTGTGCCAAAGGAAACATCTGTACCTTGTTGTCTTAGCTAATAAAGTCTAGATGTAGGAATATATTTATAAAGCAGTGAATGCAACACCCCAAGGGATCACTTACCACCATATTAGTAAAGCACATTCCTCTAGAATACATCTGCACCCACCTAATTGTTCATCAATTTTAACCAACATCTTTTCCTAAATGCGAAATTTTCATTACTATTTTCCCAATTAACCTGCTGAATTGACATTCGCCATACATTATCATTTCACATTATTTGTACATATTCTCCAAAAAAGATACTGTTTATTAAACATTAACTGCAAATTCACTAGCTTTAACCGGTTGCCGACTGCGCACCGTATATTTACTGCGGCAGTCAGCCCCGGCCAGGCAGAGTGACGTAGGTCTATGTCGCTCACCTGTCACTGGTATTAGAGCCAGTAGCGGGCGAGCGCGCGCCCGCTGAGGCGCGCGCCCGCTGAGGCTCGTTCAGGGAGGAGTGCCGGCGTGTGACCGGTGGACCCGATGTCCGCTGGTCACTAGCCGATCGTCGGTACAGCGGGAGAAAGGCAGAGCGGCTTATGTAAACAAGCCGCCTGTCATTCTCCCCTGTGTAAACATGGAGATCAGACGGTTCAACTATGTAGAACCGTTGATCTTTGTTTTTACACCAATAGCCATGTCCCACTACAGTTAGAATCACGCCCCTAGGACACACTTAACCCCTCCGTGTCCAATACAGTTAACCCCTTCCCTGCCAGTGTCATTTTTGCAGTAACAGTGCATATATATAGCACTGATTACTGCAGTAATGTCACTGGTACCCCCAAAAGTGTCAAAAATGTCAGTCAAGGGTCCGATCTGTCCGCCGCAATGTCACAGTACCGCAAAAAAAATCGCAGATCGCCGCCATTACTCGTTAAAAAAAAAAACCAAAAATGACAAAAATCTTTCCCTTTGTTAGTAAACGCGATAACTTTTGCGCAAACCAATCAAAATGCGCTTTTTGCGATTTTTTTTTACCAAACATATGTAGCATAAAACAATTTGGCTGAAAATGTTAAAAAATTTTGATTTTTACATTTTTTTGGGGGGGGAATTTCATATAAAAAAAAGTGAAAAATATTGTTATTTTTGCAAAAATTACGCTCTTTTTTTGTTTATAGCGCATGATCAAAAAATCGCACAGGTGATCAAATACCACCAAAAGAAAGCTCTGTTTGTGGGAAAAAAAGGACGTGAAATTCGTTTAGGTACAGCGTCGCACGACCGCGCAATTGTCCGTTAAAGTCACGCAGTAAAAAATCGCAAAAAAACCCCTGGTCAGGAAGGGGGTAAAATCTTCCGGGGCTTAAGTGGTTAACATTCACAAACTTTACACTAAATTTGTTAGTGTAAACTTAGGATTGCCACAATACACAATAATATGATTCCTGAGAATGATGTTTGATCCCTCTCTGTAAGTACTCAGTAAAGCTAGGGGAATGTTTATAAAAGTCTGACAAAGTATGCATAGGACATGAAGGGGTTTATTTACTAAAGGTATATAGTCTGTGAACTTCAAGTGCAGTTGCTCTAGCTAGCTCTAAGTGGAGCATGCAGTAAAAATAATAAACAGCATTTTGGCTTGCACATGATTGGATGATAGAAATCAGCAGAGATTCCCCTCATTTCAGAGCTTCCCCTCAGATCTATAGCAACTGCAATTGCAGTGCAGTCTATTTGCCTTTAGTAAATCATCCTGCATGTATTACATCACTACACATTTGGAGCTAACACACATTTCATTGAGTACTCTCATACCCTGGGTGTGATATTCCTGTTTATGTTCGGCTTTCTCCTTGTATTGTTGAATATTCAACCCAACTACGCTTTTGTATTTTTGATACACTTGTGCTATTGCCATATCTGACAACTGACTCCTACAAATTGTGTACCAATCTACCTTTTCCACTGTACTTTTGCATTAGCTATGTAACATTGAACAAAATAAAATCAAAACTTTTTTTAGTTGTTGATTGAGTAGGGAACAGTTAAAACATCTGTGGAATTAATTTTATTTTTTAATAGCTGTCTGTGTCCCTACTGGGAAGCTTCACCTCTCTTTTTGTCCTGGTGACCATTTTAACTAAAGAAGATGTCACTGCTAGGGTTGAGCGGACACCTAGATGTCCGTGTTCGACGGGTTCGGCCGAACTTTAAAAAAAAGTCCGGGTCCGTGTCCCGGACTTTTACCGAACTTTTCCCGGACACCGAACCCCATTGAAGTCAATGGGGACCCGAACTTTAAGGCACTAAAATGGCTCTAAAACACCAAAGGAAAGGGCTAGAGTGCTGCAAATGGCAGCAAAACGTAATTAAGAGCATGGCAAGTGCTCTGCAAACAAATGTGGATAGGGAAATAACTTAAAACAACAAAAAAAAACCAGAAAAATAAAACAATGTTCTTCTTCATCTCTGAAGGACGAGGCCCATATGGAGTAGGAGGGAGGTTGAGGTGGTGGTGGATGTGGCGGTGACATAGGCGTGCGCACAGGGTGTGCTGGGTGTGCCTGGGCACACCCTAATCACCTAGGGCACATAGCATTGCCAGTGAGGAGATGGGAAAGATCTCCCTGGGACCTGCTCTGCTCTATTTCTCCTTGCCTACAGGTACATGGCCCCGATACATTACTCTCCCTGCTGGCAAACACATGCATGTGTATTTCAACTTTGGGGTGCACACCTTAATGCAATAGGCTGCGCACACCTATGGGCGGTGTAGGTGGAAGCGGCGGTGGAGGAGGACCAGGGCCGGATTAACAGCATCATGGGCTTGGTGCTGAGGATTTTGAAGGGCCTTAAGGGCCGTGCCTTGCCATGCACCCAGAGGAGGAAGGGTGCAGCCATGCATGCCTAATTCAACATGGGATGCTGTCTCTGAAGCCCATAAACACATCCATGCATCGCCAACTGTCCCTCCTTGTCCGGCCTTCACGCTGTGTGGGGAGGTTCTGAGGGTGCTGCCTGGGGAAGCGAGCATAGAAGCCAGACTTCTGTGTTTACAAGTGACAGAAGAGCGGTAACAGTGAATATGGCCAACCCGGGGCCTATATAAAAGGTAGGGGCCTGGAGCTGCAGCTCCAATAGCCCCTACATTAATCTGGCCCTGAGGAGGAGGACGAGGTAGCCAACACTGCTTCTTTTCAAAAATTTTAAATGAGGGTACACCCCAAAAGAGTGAGAAAGAGCAAAAATGGAACAATGGGTGGGTAAGGTCGGTATCCATTGCTATTCTGCATAAGGTACGGAAAAGTCCCGTGGGATCCATGCCTGGTTCATTTTAATGAACGTGAGCTTGTCCACATTGTCTCTGGACAGGCGGCTGCGCTTGTCTGTTATAACGCCCCCAGCCATGCTAAATACCCGTTCAGATAATACACTGGCTGCAGGGCACGCCAGCACCTCCAAGGCGTAAAGGGCAAGCTCAGGCCATGTGCCCAATTTGGAGACCCAGAAGTTGAAGGGGGCAGACCCGTCATTCACTACATGTAGGCGTGTGCACACATACTGCTCCACCATGTTGGTAAAATGCTGCCTCCTGCTAAGACGTTCCATCTGAGCTGCTGGTGCTGCTGTTTGTTGTGGCGTGCTGACAAAGCTTTTCCACATTTCGGCCATGCTAACCCTGCCTTCTGAGGTGCTGGCGGTGCCCTGGTTGCGTTGGCGACCTCCTCCTCCTCCTCCTCTGCCTTGTGCTTCCACTGTGGCCCCGCTGTCAGATGGGAATGCCAGCAGCATGGCGTCTACCAGCGTGCGCTTGTACTCGCGCATCTTGCGATCGCGCTCCAGTGAGTGAATTAAGGACGGTACGTTGTCCTTGTAACGGGGATCCAGCAGCGTGGCCACCCAGTAATCAGCACAAGTTAGAATGTGGGCAACTCGGCGGTCGTTGTGGAGACACTGCAGCATGTAATCGCTCATGTGTGCCAGGCTGCCCAGAGGCAACGAAAGGCTGTCCTCTGTGGGAGGTGTATCGTCCGTGTCCTCTGTATCCCCCCAGCCACGCACCAGTGATGGCCATGAGCTGGCCTGGGTGCCACCCTGCTGTGAACATGGTTCCATCTCCTCCTCCAGCTCCTCCTCCTCCTCATCCTCCTCATCCTCCAGAACTGTGCCCCTGCTGGACAATTGCGTCCCTGGCGTTTGCGTGTGCAGGAACCCACCCTCGGAGCCCCTTGCGAATGACTGCCCTGAAAGCCTTGGAAATGTTACCTCTTCATCCTCCTCCTCCTCCTCATCCTGTGCCACATCCTCTTCCATCATCGCCCGAATTGTTTTTTCAAGGAGGCATAGAAGTGGGATAGTTAAGCTGAGAACGGCGTCATTGCCACTGGCCATGTTGGTGGAGTACTCAAAACAGCGCAACAAGGCACACAGGTCTCGCATGGAGGCCCAGTTATTGGTGGTGAAGTGGTGCTGTTCCGCAGAGCGACTCACGCGTGCGTGCTGCAGCTGAAACTCCACTATGGCCTGCTGCTGCTCGCACAGTCTTTCCAGCATGTGCAAGGTGGAGTTCCACCTTGTGGGCACGTCACATATGAGGCGGTGAGCGGGAAGGCCGAAGTTACGCTGCAGCGCTGCCAGGCGAGCAGCAGCAGGGTGAGAACGCCGAAAGTGCGCACAAACGGCCCGCACTTTCTGCAGCAGCTCTGACATATCGGGGTAGTTTTTAAGGAACCTCTGCACCACCAAATTCAGCACATGCGCCAGGCAAGGGATGTGCGTCAAACCGGCTAGGCCCAGAGCTGCTATGAGATTTCGCCCGTTATCGCACACCACCAGGCCGGGCTTGAGGCTCGCTGGCAGCAACCACTCATTTGTCTGCTGTTCCATGCTCCTCCACAACTCCTGCGCGGTGTGTGGTTTGTCCCCCAAACAGGCAAGTTGTAAAACTGCCTGCTGTCGTTTACCCCTGGCCGTGCTGAAGTTGGTGGTGAAGGTGTTACGCTGTCCGGATGAGGAGGCGGTAGAGGATGAGGAAGCGGAGTAGGAGGAGTTAGGAACAGGAGGCAAACTGAAGCGCCCTGCAATCCTCGGTGGTGGAAGGACATGCGCCAAATTGCTATCCGCCTCAGGCCCATCCGCCACTGCATTTACCCAGTGTGCCGTTAGGGAGATATAACGCCCCTGACCGTGCTTACTGGTCCACGTATCCGTAGTTAGGTGGACCTTGGCACAGATGGCGTTGCGCAGTGCACACCTGATATTTTCCCCCACTTGGTTGTGCAGGGAAGGGATGGCTTGCCTGGAAAAGTAGTGGCGGCTGGGCACGACGTACTGTGGGACAGCCACCGACATAAGGTTTTTAAAACTGTGCGTCTCCACCAGACGGAATGACAGCATTTCAAAGGCCAATAATTTTGAAATGCTGGCATTCAGGGCCAGGGATCGCGGGTGGGTAGGGGGGTACTTCCTCTTCCTCTCAAGTGTTTGGGAGATGGAAAGCTGAACGCTTCCACGGGACATTGTGGAGATGGTTGTTGGTGACCCAGGTGGTGGTGTTGCTGACAGATCGTCTGTTTGCGGGGTGGCAGGTGCCGGTATCACTACAGATGTGGCTGGAGCGGCCGAGACTGCAGCAGAAGAGGAAGCAGGATGAGCCAGAGACGTTTCTTGGTTTTGAAGGTGTGTACTCCACTGCAGCTCGTGCTTTGCACTTAGATGCCTGATCATGCAGGTTGTGCTCAGGTTGAGAAGGTTTATGCCTCGCTTCAAGCTCTGATTGCACAGGGTGCAAACCACTCGTGTCCTGTCATCAGCACATTTTCTAAAGAACTTCCACGCTAGAGAACTCCTTTGAGCTGACTTTGGTGCGCTCGTTCCCTTGCTGCGTTGGGCAGTAGCGGGCGTAGTGTCTAGGGCACGGCCGCTCCGCTTCTGCACCCTGCTCCCTCTTCTGCTGTGCTGGTGGCTCTGTGCGACCACCGCCTCTTCCTCCAAACTACTCAGGTCACCTGCATGACGTTCATTCCATGTGGGGTCGAGGACCTCATCGTCCTCCACATCATCTTCCACCCAGTCTTCACCCCTGCCCTCCTTGTCGGTCTCCACAATGCTGAACGCCGCAGCAGTTGGCACCTGCGTTTCGTCATCATCGGAGACGTGCTGCGATGATCCTTGCATGTACTCATCTTGAGAAATAAGTGGTTGGGCATCGCTGCACTCAATCTCTTCCACTTCTGGGGCAGGGCTAGGTGGATGGCCCTGGGAAACCCTGCTGACAGAGTCCTCAAAAAGAATAAGAGACTGCTGTATGGCTTGGGGCTCAGACTGCTGGCCTGATTTGCAAGGGGGTGAGGTGAAAGACGGTTGGACATTGGCTGCAGGTGCCAACTCTGACCTTTCTGCAGTAGACTGGGTGGGAGACAATGTGAAGGAACTGGAGGCACTGTCAGCAGCAAACCAATCTACTATCGCCTCAACTTGTTCTGGCCTCATCACTTCTAGGGGCGTTTGATGCCCTACCAAATACTGATGCAGGTTCTGTCGCCTACTCACACTTGAGGAAGGTGTTTCACTTGTGCGTGTAGCTGGCACAGATCGACCACGTCCTCTCCTTGCAACAGGAGCTCTACCAGCAGCACCACGACCCAGGCCACGGCCCTTATTTGACGGTCTCCTCATATTTCTGTAATTTAAGATCTTGCCCTAGAAAGGTTTTTATTGAATAGCGGAATAGGAAATATGATCCAAAAAAGTGTATGTATCTCGCACGTACAAAACCACACTAGGCCCCAATTACTATTGTTTCTACCCCTAAAAGGATGGATGAGGAGTAGGAGGAGTATGGAACAGACAGCACCCTCAAATCTTCAGAAGTATGAGATGAACCCCAACAACTTGGAAAGGTGGATCTCACACGTACCGACACAGACTATCTCGCAATTGAATTGATCCCCAAAGGTTTTAATTGAATAGCGGAATAGAAAATATGATCAAAAAGAAAGTGTATGTATCTCGCACGTACACCACCACACTAGGCCCCAACTACTATTGTTTGTACCCCTAAAAGGATGGTTGAGCAGTAGGAGGAGGAGTATGGAACAGGCAGCACCCTCAAATCTTCAGTAGTATGAGATGAACCCCAAAAACTTGGAAAGGTGGATCTCTCTCACACGTACCAACACAGACTATCCCCCAATTTAACTGATCCCCAAAGGTTTTTGATTAAATAGCGGAATAGAAAATATGATCCAAAAAAAGTGTATGTATATCACACGTACACAACCACACTAGGCCCCAATTACTATTGTTTGTACCCCTAAAAGGCTAGATGAGGAGTAGGGGGAGTATGGAACAGGCAGCACCCTCAAACCTTCAGAAGTATGAGATGAACCCCAACAACTTGGAAAGGTGGATCTCTCTCACACGTACCAACACAGACTATCCCCCAATTTAACTGATCCCCAAAGGTTTTTGATTAAATAGCGGAATAGAAAATATGATCCAAAAAAAGTGTATGTATATCACACGTACACAACCACACTAGGCCCCAATTACTATTGTTTGTACCCCTAAAAGGCTAGATGAGGAGTAGGGGGGGTATGGAACAGGCAGCACCCTCAAACCTTCAGAAGTATGAGATGAACCCCAACAACTTGGAAAGGTGGATCTCTCTCACACGTACCAACACAGACTATCCCCCAATTTAACTGATCCCCAAAGGTTTTTGATTAAATAGCGGAATAGAAAATATGATCCAAAAAAAGTGTATGTATATCACACGTACACAACCACACTAGGCCCCAATGACTATTGTTTGTACCCCTAAAAGGCTAGATGAGGAGTAGGGGGGGTATGGAACAGGCAGCACCCTCAAACCTTCAGAAGTATGAGATGAACCCCAACAACTTGGAAAGGTGGATCTCTCTCACACGTACCAACACAGACTATCCCCCAATTTAACTGATCCCCAAAGGTTTTTGATTAAATAGCGGAATAGAAAATATGATCCAAAAAAAGTGTATGTATATCACACGTACACAACCACACTAGGCCCCAATTACTATTGTTTGTACCCCTAAAAGGCTAGATGAGGAGTAGGGGGGGTATGGAACAGGCAGCACCCTCAAACCTTCAGAAGTATGAGATGAACCCCAACAACTTGGAAAGGTGGATCTCTCTCACACGTACCAACACAGACTATCCCCCAATTTAACTGATCCCCAAAGGTTTTTGATTAAATAGCGGAATAGAAAATATGATCCAAAAAAAGTGTATGTATATCACACGTACACAACCACACTAGGCCCCAATTACTATTGTTTGTACCCCTAAAAGGCTAGATGAGGAGTAGGGGGGGTATGGAACAGGCAGCACCCTCAAACCTTCAGAAGTATGAGATGAACCCCAACAACTTGGAAAGGTGGATCTCTCTCACACGTACCAACACAGACTATCCCCCAATTTAACTGATCCCCAAAGGTTTTTGATTAAATAGCGGAATAGAAAATATGATCCAAAAAAAGTGTATGTATATCACACGTACACAACCACACTGGGCCCCAATTACTATTGTTTGTACCCCTAAAAGGCTAGATGAGGAGTAGGGGGAGTATGGAACAGGCAGCACCCTCAAACCTTCAGAAGTATGAGATGAACCCCAACAACTTGGAAAGGTGGATCTCTCTCACACGTACCAACACAGACTATCCCCCAATTTAACTGATCCCCAAAGGTTTTTGATTAAATAGCGGAATAGAAAATATGATCCAAAAAAAGTGTATGTATATCACACGTACACAACCACACTGGGCCCCAATTACTATTGTTTGTACCCCTAAAAAGCTAGATGAGGAGTAGGGGGAGTATGGAACAGGCAGCACCCTCAAACCTTCAGAAGTATGAGATGAACCCCAACAACTTGGAAAGGTGGATCTCTCTCACACGTACCAACACAGACTATCCCCCAATTTAACTGATCCCCAAAGGTTTTTGATTAAATAGCGGAATAGAAAATATGATCCAAAAAAAGTGTATGTATATCACACGTACACAACCACACTAGGCCCCAATTACTATTGTTTGTACCCCTAAAAGGCTAGGAGTAGGGGGAGTATGGAACAGGCAGCACCCTCAAACCTTCAGAAGTATGAGATGAACCCCAACAACTTGGAAAGGTGGATCTCTCTCACACGTACCAACACAGACTATCCCCCAATTTAACTGATCCCCAAAGGTTTTTGATTAAATAGCGGAATAGAAAATATGATCCAAAAAAAGTGTATGTATATCACACTTACACAACCACACTAGGCCCCAATTACTATTGTTTGTACCCCTAAAAGGCTAGGAGTAGGGGGAGTATGGAACAGGCAGCACCCTCAAACCTTCAGAAGTATGAGATGAACCCCAACAACTTGGAAAGGTGGATCTCTCTCACACGTACCAACACAGACTATCCCCCAATTTAACTGATCCCCAAAGGTTTTTGATTAAATAGCGGAATAGAAAATATGATCCAAAAAAAGTGTATGTATATCACACGTACACAACCACACTAGGCCCCAATTACTATTGTTTGTACCCCTAAAAGGCTAGGAGTAGGGGGAGTATGGAACAGGCAGCACCCTCAAACCTTCAGAAGTATGAGATGAACCCCAACAACTTGGAAAGGTGGATCTCTCTCACACGTACCAACACAGACTATCCCCCAATTTAACTGATCCCCAAAGGTTTTTGATTAAATAGCGGAATAGAAAATATGATCCAAAAAAAGTGTATGTATATCACACGTACACAACCACACTAGGCCCCAATTACTATTGTTTGTACCCCTAAAAGGCTAGGAGTAGGGGGAGTATGGAACAGGCAGCACCCTCAAACCTTCAGAAGTATGAGATGAACCCCAACAACTTGGAAAGGTGGATCTCTCTCACACGTACCAACACAGACTATCCCCCAATTTAACTGATCCCCAAAGGTTTTTGATTAAATAGCGGAATAGAAAATATGATCCAAAAAAAGTGTATGTATATCACACGTACACAACCACACTAGGCCCCAATTACTATTGTTTGTACCCCTAAAAGGCTAGATGAGGAGTAGGGGGAGTATGGAACAGGCAGCACCCTCAAACCTTCAGAAGTATGAGATGAACCCCAACAACTTGGAAAGGTGGATCTCTCTCACACGTACCAACACAGACTATCCCCCAATTTAACTGATCCCCAAAGGTTTTTGATTAAATAGCGGAATAGAAAATATGATCTAAAAAAAGTGTATGTATATCACACGTACACAACCACACTAGGCCCCAATTACTATTGTTTGTACCCCTAAAAGGCTAGATGAGGAGTAGGGGGGGTATGGAACAGGCAGCACCCTCAAACCTTCAGAAGTATGAGATGAACCCCAACAACTTGGAAAGGTGGATCTCTCTCACACGTACCAACACAGACTATCCCCCAATTTAACTGATCCCCAAAGGTTTTTGATTAAATAGCGGAATAGAAAATATGATCCAAAAAAAGTGTATGTATATCACACGTACACAACCACACTAGGCCCCAATTACTATTGTTTGTACCCCTAAAAGGCTAGATGAGGAGTAGGGGGGGTATGGAACAGGCAGCACCCTCAAACCTTCAGAAGTATGAGATGAACCCCAACAACTTGGAAAGGTGGATCTCTCTCACACGTACCAACACAGACTATCCCCCAATTTAACTGATCCCCAAAGGTTTTTGATTAAATAGCGGAATAGAAAATATGATCCAAAAAAAGTGTATGTATATCACACGTACACAACCACACTAGGCCCCAATTACTATTGTTTGTACCCCTAAAAGGCTAGATGAGGAGTAGGGGGGGTATGGAACAGGCAGCACCCTCAAACCTTCAGAAGTATGAGATGAACCCCAACAACTTGGAAAGGTGGATCTCTCTCACACGTACCAACACAGACTATCCCCCAATTTAACTGATCCCCAAAGGTTTTTGATTAAATAGCGGAATAGAAAATATGATCCAAAAAAAGTGTATGTATATCACACGTACACAACCACACTGGGCCCCAATTACTATTGTTTGTACCCCTAAAAGGCTAGATGAGGAGTAGGGGGAGTATGGAACAGGCAGCACCCTCAAACCTTCAGAAGTATGAGATGAACCCCAACAACTTGGAAAGGTGGATCTCTCTCACACGTACTAACACAGACTATCCCCCAATTTAACTGATCCCCAAAGGTTTTTGATTAAATAGCGGAATAGAAAATATGATCCAAAAAAAGTGTATGTATATCACACGTACACAACCACACTAGGCCCCAATTACTATTGTTTGTACCCCTAAAAGGCTAGATGAGGAGTAGGGGGGGTATGGAACAGGCAGCACCCTCAAACCTTCAGAAGTATGAGATGAACCCCAACAACTTGGAAAGGTGGATCTCTCTCACACGTACCAACACAGACTATCCCCCAATTTAACTGATCCCCAAAGGTTTTTGATTAAATAGCGGAATAGAAAATATGATCCAAAAAAAGTGTATGTATATCACACGTACACAACCACACTGGGCCCCAATTACTATTGTTTGTACCCCTAAAAGGCTAGATGAGGAGTAGGGGGAGTATGGAACAGGCAGCACCCTCAAACCTTCAGAAGTATGAGATGAACCCCAACAACTTGGAAAGGTGGATCTCTCTCACACGTACCAACACAGACTATCCCCCAATTTAACTGATCCCCAAAGGTTTTTGATTAAATAGCGGAATAGAAAATATGATCCAAAAAAAGTGTATGTATATCACACGTACACAACCACACTGGGCCCCAATTACTATTGTTTGTACCCCTAAAAGGCTAGATGAGGAGTAGGGGGAGTATGGAACAGGCAGCACCCTCAAACCTTCAGAAGTATGAGATGAACCCCAACAACTTGGAAAGGTGGATCTCTCTCACACGTACCAACACAGACTATCCCCCAATTTAACTGATCCCCAAAGGTTTTTGATTAAATAGCGGAATAGAAAATATGATCCAAAAAAAGTGTATGTATATCACACGTACACAACCACACTAGGCCCCAATTACTATTGTTTGTACCCCTAAAAGGCTAGGAGTAGGGGGAGTATGGAACAGGCAGCACCCTCAAACCTTCAGAAGTATGAGATGAACCCCAACAACTTGGAAAGGTGGATCTCTCTCACACGTACCAACACAGACTATCCCCCAATTTAACTGATCCCCAAAGGTTTTTGATTAAATAGCGGAATAGAAAATATGATCCAAAAAAAGTGTATGTATATCACACGTACACAACCACACTAGGCCCCAATTACTATTGTTTGTACCCCTAAAAGGCTAGGAGTAGGGGGAGTATGGAACAGGCAGCACCCTCAAACCTTCAGAAGTATGAGATGAACCCCAACAACTTGGAAAGGTGGATCTCTCTCACACGTACCAACACAGACTATCCCCCAATTTAACTGATCCCCAAAGGTTTTTGATTAAATAGCGGAATAGAAAATATGATCCAAAAAAAGTGTATGTATATCACACGTACACAACCACACTAGGCCCCAATTACTATTGTTTGTACCCCTAAAAGGCTAGGAGTAGGGGGAGTATGGAACAGGCAGCACCCTCAAACCTTCAGAAGTATGAGATGAACCCCAACAACTTGGAAAGGTGGATCTCTCTCACACGTACCAACACAGACTATCCCCCAATTTAACTGATCCCCAAAGGTTTTTGATTAAATAGCGGAATAGAAAATATGATCCAAAAAAAGTGTATGTATATCACACGTACACAACCACACTAGGCCCCAATTACTATTGTTTGTACCCCTAAAAGGCTAGGAGTAGGGGGAGTATGGAACAGGCAGCACCCTCAAACCTTCAGAAGTATGATATGAACCCCAACAACTTGGAAAGGTGGATCTCTCTCACACGTACCAACACAGACTATACCCCAATTTAACTGATCCCCAAAGGTTTTTGATTAAATAGCGGAATAGAAAATATGATCCAAAAAAAGTGTATGTATATCACACGTACACAACCACACTAGGCCCCAATTACTATTGTTTGTACCCCTAAAAGGCTAGATGAGGAGTAGGGGGAGTATGGAACAGGCAGCACCCTCAAACCTTCAGAAGTATGAGATGAACCCCAACAACTTGGAAAGCTGGATCTCTCTCACACGTACCAACACAGACTATCCCCCAATTTAACTGATCCCCAAAGGTTTTTGATTAAATAGCGGAATAGAAAATATGATCCAAAAAAAGTGTATGTATATCACACGTACACAACCACACTAGGCCCCAATTACTATTGTTTGTACCCCTAAAAGGCTAGATGAGGAGTAGGGGGGGTATGGAACAGGCAGCACCCTCAAACCTTCAGAAGTATGAGATGAACCCCAACAACTTGGAAAGGTGGATCTCTCTCACACGTACCAACACAGACTATCCCCCAATTTAACTGATCCCCAAAGGTTTTTGATTAAATAGCGGAATAGAAAATATGATCCAAAAAAAGTGTATGTATATCACACGTACACAACCACACTAGGCCCCAATTACTATTGTTTGTACCCCTAAAAGGCTAGATGAGGAGTAGGGGGGGTATGGAACAGGCAGCACCCTCAAACCTTCAGAAGTATGAGATGAACCCCAACAACTTGGAAAGGTGGATCTCTCTCACACGTACCAACACAGACTATCCCCCAATTTAACTGATCCCCAAAGGTTTTTGATTAAATAGCGGAATAGAAAATATGATCCAAAAAAAGTGTATGTATATCACACGTACACAACCACACTAGGCCCCAATTACTATTGTTTGTACCCCTAAAAGGCTAGATGAGGAGTAGGGGGAGTATGGAACAGGCAGCACCCTCAAACCTTCAGAAGTATGAGATGAACTCCAACAACTTGGAAAGGTGGATCTCTCTCACACGTACCAACACAGACTATCCCCCAATTTAACTGATCCCCAAAGGTTTTTGATTAAATAGCGGAATAGAAAATATGATCCAAAAAAAGTGTATGTATATCACACGTACACAACCACACTAGGCCCCAATTACTATTGTTTGTACCCCTAAAAGGCTAGATGAGGAGTAGGGGGGGTATGGAACAGGCAGCACCCTCAAACCTTCAGAAGTATGAGATGAACCCCAACAACTTGGAAAGGTGGATCTCTCTCACACGTACCAACACAGACTATCCCCCAATTTAACTGATCCCCAAAGGTTTTTGATTAAATAGCGGAATAGAAAATATGATCCAAAAAAAGTGTATGTATATCACACGTACACAACCACACTAGGCCCCAATTACTATTGTTTGTACCCCTAAAAGGCTAGATGAGGAGTAGGGGGGGTATGGAACAGGCAGCACCCTCAAACCTTCAGAAGTATGAGATGAACCCCAACAACTTGGAAAGGTGGATCTCTCTCACACGTACCAACACAGACTATCCCCCAATTTAACTGATCCCCAAAGGTTTTTGATTAAATAGCGGAATAGAAAATATGATCCAAAAAAAGTGTATGTATATCACACGTACACAACCACACTAGGCCCCAATTACTATTGTTTGTACCCCTAAAAGGCTAGATGAGGAGTAGGGGGGGTATGGAACAGGCAGCACCCTCAAACCTTCAGAAGTATGAGATGAACCCCAACAACTTGGAAAGGTGGATCTCTCTCACACGTACCAACACAGACTATCCCCCAATTTAACTGATCCCCAAAGGTTTTTGATTAAATAGCGGAATAGAAAATATGATCCAAAAAAAGTGTATGTATATCACACGTACACAACCACACTGGGCCCCAATTACTATTGTTTGTACCCCTAAAAGGCTAGATGAGGAGTAGGGGGAGTATGGAACAGGCAGCACCCTCAAACCTTCAGAAGTATGAGATGAACCCCAACAACTTGGAAAGGTGGATCTCTCTCACACGTACCAACACAGACTATCCCCCAATTTAACTGATCCCCAAAGGTTTTTGATTAAATAGCGGAATAGAAAATATGATCCAAAAAAAGTGTATGTATATCACACGTACACAACCACACTAGGCCCCAATTACTATTGTTTGTACCCCTAAAAGGCTAGATGAGGAGTAGGGGGGGTATGGAACAGGCAGCACCCTCAAACCTTCAGAAGTATGAGATGAACCCCAACAACTTGGAAAGGTGGATCTCTCTCACACGTACCAACACAGACTATCCCCCAATTTAACTGATCCCCAAAGGTTTTTGATTAAATAGCGGAATAGAAAATATGATCCAAAAAAAGTGTATGTATATCACACGTACACAACCACACTGGGCCCCAATTACTATTGTTTGTACCCCTAAAAGGCTAGATGAGGAGTAGGGGGAGTATGGAACAGGCAGCACCCTCAAACCTTCAGAAGTATGAGATGAACCCCAACAACTTGGAAAGGTGGATCTCTCTCACACGTACCAACACAGACTATCCCCCAATTTAACTGATCCCCAAAGGTTTTTGATTAAATAGCGGAATAGAAAATATGATCCAAAAAAAGTGTATGTATATCACACGTACACAACCACACTGGGCCCCAATTACTATTGTTTGTACCCCTAAAAGGCTAGATGAGGAGTAGGGGGAGTATGGAACAGGCAGCACCCTCAAACCTTCAGAAGTATGAGATGAACCCCAACAACTTGGAAAGGTGGATCTCTCTCACACGTACCAACACAGACTATCCCCCAATTTAACTGATCCCCAAAGGTTTTTGATTAAATAGCGGAATAGAAAATATGATCCAAAAAAAGTGTATGTATATCACACGTACACAACCACACTAGGCCCCAATTACTATTGTTTGTACCCCTAAAAGGCTAGATGAGGAGTAGGGGGAGTATGGAACAGGCAGCACCCTCAAACCTTCAGAAGTATGAGATGAACCCCAACAACTTGGAAAGGTGGATCTCTCTCACACGTACCAACACAGACTATCCCCCAATTTAACTGATCCCCAAAGGTTTTTGATTAAATAGCGGAATAGAAAATATGATCCAAAAAAAGTGTATGTATATCACACGTACACAACCACACTAGGCCCCAATTACTATTGTTTGTACCCCTAAAAGGCTAGATGAGGAGTAGGGGGGGTATGGAACAGGCAGCACCCTCAAACCTTCAGAAGTATGAGATGAACCCCAACAACTTGGAAAGGTGGATCTCTCTCACACGTACCAACACAGACTATCCCCCAATTTAACTGATCCCCAAAGGTTTTTGATTAAATAGCGGAATAGAAAATATGATCCAAAAAAAGTGTATGTATATCACACGTACACAACCACACTGGGCCCCAATTACTATTGTTTGTACCCCTAAAAGGCTAGATGAGGAGTAGGGGGAGTATGGAACAGGCAGCACCCTCAAACCTTCAGAAGTATGAGATGAACCCCAACAACTTGGAAAGGTGGATCTCTCTCACACGTACCAACACAGACTATCCCCCAATTTAACTGATCCCCAAAGGTTTTTGATTAAATAGCGGAATAGAAAATATGATCCAAAAAAAGTGTATGTATATCACACGTACACAACCACACTGGGCCCCAATTACTATTGTTTGTACCCCTAAAAGGCTAGATGAGGAGTAGGGGGAGTATGGAACAGGCAGCACCCTCAAACCTTCAGAAGTATGAGATGAACCCCAACAACTTGGAAAGGTGGATCTCTCTCACACGTACTAACACAGACTATCCCCCAATTTAACTGATCCCCAAAGGTTTTTGATTAAATAGCGGAATAGAAAATATGATCCAAAAAAAGTGTATGTATATCACACGTACACAACCACACTAGGCCCCAATTACTATTGTTTGTACCCCTAAAAGGCTAGATGAGGAGTAGGGGGGGTATGGAACAGGCAGCACCCTCAAACCTTCAGAAGTATGAGATGAACCCCAACAACTTGGAAAGGTGGATCTCTCTCACACGTACCAACACAGACTATCCCCCAATTTAACTGATCCCCAAAGGTTTTTGATTAAATAGCGGAATAGAAAATATGATCCAAAAAAAGTGTATGTATATCACACGTACACAACCACACTGGGCCCCAATTACTATTGTTTGTACCCCTAAAAGGCTAGATGAGGAGTAGGGGGAGTATGGAACAGGCAGCACCCTCAAACCTTCAGAAGTATGAGATGAACCCCAACAACTTGGAAAGGTGGATCTCTCTCACACGTACCAACACAGACTATCCCCCAATTTAACTGATCCCCAAAGGTTTTTGATTAAATAGCGGAATAGAAAATATGATCCAAAAAAAGTGTATGTATATCACACGTACACAACCACACTGGGCCCCAATTACTATTGTTTGTACCCCTAAAAGGCTAGATGAGGAGTAGGGGGAGTATGGAACAGGCAGCACCCTCAAACCTTCAGAAGTATGAGATGAACCCCAACAACTTGGAAAGGTGGATCTCTCTCACACGTACCAACACAGACTATCCCCCAATTTAACTGATCCCCAAAGGTTTTTGATTAAATAGCGGAATAGAAAATATGATCCAAAAAAAGTGTATGTATATCACACGTACACAACCACACTAGGCCCCAATTACTATTGTTTGTACCCCTAAAAGGCTAGGAGTAGGGGGAGTATGGAACAGGCAGCACCCTCAAACCTTCAGAAGTATGAGATGAACCCCAACAACTTGGAAAGGTGGATCTCTCTCACACGTACCAACACAGACTATCCCCCAATTTAACTGATCCCCAAAGGTTTTTGATTAAATAGCGGAATAGAAAATATGATCCAAAAAAAGTGTATGTATATCACACGTACACAACCACACTAGGCCCCAATTACTATTGTTTGTACCCCTAAAAGGCTAGGAGTAGGGGGAGTATGGAACAGGCAGCACCCTCAAACCTTCAGAAGTATGAGATGAACCCCAACAACTTGGAAAGGTGGATCTCTCTCACACGTACCAACACAGACTATCCCCCAATTTAACTGATCCCCAAAGGTTTTTGATTAAATAGCGGAATAGAAAATATGATCCAAAAAAAGTGTATGTATATCACACGTACACAACCACACTAGGCCCCAATTACTATTGTTTGTACCCCTAAAAGGCTAGGAGTAGGGGGAGTATGGAACAGGCAGCACCCTCAAACCTTCAGAAGTATGAGATGAACCCCAACAACTTGGAAAGGTGGATCTCTCTCACACGTACCAACACAGACTATCCCCCAATTTAACTGATCCCCAAAGGTTTTTGATTAAATAGCGGAATAGAAAATATGATCCAAAAAAAGTGTATGTATATCACACGTACACAACCACACTAGGCCCCAATTACTATTGTTTGTACCCCTAAAAGGCTAGGAGTAGGGGGAGTATGGAACAGGCAGCACCCTCAAACCTTCAGAAGTATGATATGAACCCCAACAACTTGGAAAGGTGGATCTCTCTCACACGTACCAACACAGACTATACCCCAATTTAACTGATCCCCAAAGGTTTTTGATTAAATAGCGGAATAGAAAATATGATCCAAAAAAAGTGTATGTATATCACACGTACACAACCACACTAGGCCCCAATTACTATTGTTTGTACCCCTAAAAGGCTAGATGAGGAGTAGGGGGAGTATGGAACAGGCAGCACCCTCAAACCTTCAGAAGTATGAGATGAACCCCAACAACTTGGAAAGCTGGATCTCTCTCACACGTACCAACACAGACTATCCCCCAATTTAACTGATCCCCAAAGGTTTTTGATTAAATAGCGGAATAGAAAATATGATCCAAAAAAAGTGTATGTATATCACACGTACACAACCACACTAGGCCCCAATTACTATTGTTTGTACCCCTAAAAGGCTAGATGAGGAGTAGGGGGGGTATGGAACAGGCAGCACCCTCAAACCTTCAGAAGTATGAGATGAACCCCAACAACTTGGAAAGGTGGATCTCTCTCACACGTACCAACACAGACTATCCCCCAATTTAACTGATCCCCAAAGGTTTTTGATTAAATAGCGGAATAGAAAATATGATCCAAAAAAAGTGTATGTATATCACACGTACACAACCACACTAGGCCCCAATTACTATTGTTTGTACCCCTAAAAGGCTAGATGAGGAGTAGGGGGGGTATGGAACAGGCAGCACCCTCAAACCTTCAGAAGTATGAGATGAACCCCAACAACTTGGAAAGGTGGATCTCTCTCACACGTACCAACACAGACTATCCCCCAATTTAACTGATCCCCAAAGGTTTTTGATTAAATAGCGGAATAGAAAATATGATCCAAAAAAAGTGTATGTATATCACACGTACACAACCACACTGGGCCCCAATTACTATTGTTTGTACCCCTAAAAGGCTAGATGAGGAGTAGGGGGAGTATGGAACAGGCAGCACCCTCAAACCTTCAGAAGTATGAGATGAACCCCAACAACTTGGAAAGGTGGATCTCTCTCACACGTACCAACACAGACTATCCCCCAATTTAACTGATCCCCAAAGGTTTTTGATTAAATAGCGGAATAGAAAATATGATCCAAAAAAAGTGTATGTATATCACACGTACACAACCACACTAGGCCCCAATTACTATTGTTTGTACCCCTAAAAGGCTAGATGAGGAGTAGGGGGAGTATGGAACAGGCAGCACCCTCAAACCTTCAGAAGTATGAGATGAACTCCAACAACTTGGAAAGGTGGATCTCTCTCACACGTACCAACACAGACTATCCCCCAATTTAACTGATCCCCAAAGGTTTTTGATTAAATAGCGGAATAGAAAATATGATCCAAAAAAAGTGTATGTATATCACACGTACACAACCACACTAGGCCCCAATTACTATTGTTTGTACCCCTAAAAGGCTAGATGAGGAGTAGGGGGGGTATGGAACAGGCAGCACCCTCAAACCTTCAGAAGTATGAGATGAACCCCAACAACTTGGAAAGGTGGATCTCTCTCACACGTACCAACACAGACTATCCCCCAATTTAACTGATCCCCAAAGGTTTTTGATTAAATAGCGGAATAGAAAATATGATCCAAAAAAAGTGTATGTATATCACACGTACACAACCACACTAGGCCCCAATTACTATTGTTTGTACCCCTAAAAGGCTAGATGAGGAGTAGGGGGGGTATGGAACAGGCAGCACCCTCAAACCTTCAGAAGTATGAGATGAACCCCAACAACTTGGAAAGGTGGATCTCTCTCACACGTACCAACACAGACTATCCCCCAATTTAACTGATCCCCAAAGGTTTTTGATTAAATAGCGGAATAGAAAATATGATCCAAAAAAAGTGTATGTATATCACACGTACACAACCACACTAGGCCCCAATTACTATTGTTTGTACCCCTAAAAGGCTAGATGAGGAGTAGGGGGGGTATGGAACAGGCAGCACCCTCAAACCTTCAGAAGTATGAGATGAACCCCAACAACTTGGAAAGGTGGATCTCTCTCACACGTACCAACACAGACTATCCCCCAATTTAACTGATCCCCAAAGGTTTTTGATTAAATAGCGGAATAGAAAATATGATCCAAAAAAAGTGTATGTATATCACACGTACACAACCACACTGGGCCCCAATTACTATTGTTTGTACCCCTAAAAGGCTAGATGAGGAGTAGGGGGAGTATGGAACAGGCAGCACCCTCAAACCTTCAGAAGTATGAGATGAACCCCAACAACTTGGAAAGGTGGATCTCTCTCACACGTACCAACACAGACTATCCCCCAATTTAACTGATCCCCAAAGGTTTTTGATTAAATAGCGGAATAGAAAATATGATCCAAAAAAAGTGTATGTATATCACACGTACACAACCACACTAGGCCCCAATTACTATTGTTTGTACCCCTAAAAGGCTAGATGAGGAGTAGGGGGGGTATGGAACAGGCAGCACCCTCAAACCTTCAGAAGTATGAGATGAACCCCAACAACTTGGAAAGGTGGATCTCTCTCACACGTACCAACACAGACTATCCCCCAATTTAACTGATCCCCAAAGGTTTTTGATTAAATAGCGGAATAGAAAATATGATCCAAAAAAAGTGTATGTATATCACACGTACACAACCACACTGGGCCCCAATTACTATTGTTTGTACCCCTAAAAGGCTAGATGAGGAGTAGGGGGAGTATGGAACAGGCAGCACCCTCAAACCTTCAGAAGTATGAGATGAACCCCAACAACTTGGAAAGGTGGATCTCTCTCACACGTACCAACACAGACTATCCCCCAATTTAACTGATCCCCAAAGGTTTTTGATTAAATAGCGGAATAGAAAATATGATCCAAAAAAAGTGTATGTATATCACACGTACACAACCACACTGGGCCCCAATTACTATTGTTTGTACCCCTAAAAGGCTAGATGAGGAGTAGGGGGAGTATGGAACAGGCAGCACCCTCAAACCTTCAGAAGTATGAGATGAACCCCAACAACTTGGAAAGGTGGATCTCTCTCACACGTACCAACACAGACTATCCCCCAATTTAACTGATCCCCAAAGGTTTTTGATTAAATAGCGGAATAGAAAATATGATCCAAAAAAAGTGTATGTATATCACACGTACACAACCACACTAGGCCCCAATTACTATTGTTTGTACCCCTAAAAGGCTAGATGAGGAGTAGGGGGAGTATGGAACAGGCAGCACCCTCAAACCTTCAGAAGTATGAGATGAACCCCAACAACTTGGAAAGGTGGATCTCTCTCACACGTACCAACACAGACTATCCCCCAATTTAACTGATCCCCAAAGGTTTTTGATTAAATAGCGGAATAGAAAATATGATCCAAAAAAAGTGTATGTATATCACACGTACACAACCACACTAGGCCCCAATTACTATTGTTTGTACCCCTAAAAGGCTAGATGAGGAGTAGGGGGGGTATGGAACAGGCAGCACCCTCAAACCTTCAGAAGTATGAGATGAACCCCAACAACTTGGAAAGGTGGATCTCTCTCACACGTACCAACACAGACTATCCCCCAATTTAACTGATCCCCAAAGGTTTTTGATTAAATAGCGGAATAGAAAATATGATCCAAAAAAAGTGTATGTATATCACACGTACACAACCACACTGGGCCCCAATTACTATTGTTTGTACCCCTAAAAGGCTAGATGAGGAGTAGGGGGAGTATGGAACAGGCAGCACCCTCAAACCTTCAGAAGTATGAGATGAACCCCAACAACTTGGAAAGGTGGATCTCTCTCACACGTACCAACACAGACTATCCCCCAATTTAACTGATCCCCAAAGGTTTTTGATTAAATAGCGGAATAGAAAATATGATCCAAAAAAAGTGTATGTATATCACACGTACACAACCACACTAGGCCCCAATTACTATTGTTTGTACCCCTAAAAGGCTAGATGAGGAGTAGGGGGGGTATGGAACAGGCAGCACCCTCAAACCTTCAGAAGTATGAGATGAACCCCAACAACTTGGAAAGGTGGATCTCTCTCACACGTACCAACACAGACTATCCCCCAATTTAACTGATCCCCAAAGGTTTTTGATTAAATAGCGGAATAGAAAATATGATCCAAAAAAAGTGTATGTATATCACACGTACACAACCACACTGGGCCCCAATTACTATTGTTTGTACCCCTAAAAGGCTAGATGAGGAGTAGGGGGAGTATGGAACAGGCAGCACCCTCAAACCTTCAGAAGTATGAGATGAACCCCAACAACTTGGAAAGGTGGATCTCTCTCACACGTACCAACACAGACTATCCCCCAATTTAACTGATCCCCAAAGGTTTTTGATTAAATAGCGGAATAGAAAATATGATCCAAAAAAAGTGTATGTATATCACACGTACACAACCACACTGGGCCCCAATTACTATTGTTTGTACCCCTAAAAGGCTAGATGAGGAGTAGGGGGAGTATGGAACAGGCAGCACCCTCAAACCTTCAGAAGTATGAGATGAACCCCAACAACTTGGAAAGGTGGATCTCTCTCACACGTACCAACACAGACTATCCCCCAATTTAACTGATCCCCAAAGGTTTTTGATTAAATAGCGGAATAGAAAATATGATCCAAAAAAAGTGTATGTATATCACACGTACACAACCACACTAGGCCCCAATTACTATTGTTTGTACCCCTAAAAGGCTAGATGAGGAGTAGGGGGAGTATGGAACAGGCAGCACCCTCAAACCTTCAGAAGTATGAGATGAACCCCAACAACTTGGAAAGGTGGATCTCTCTCACACGTACCAACACAGACTATCCCCCAATTTAACTGATCCCCAAAGGTTTTTGATTAAATAGCGGAATAGAAAATATGATCCAAAAAAAGTGTATGTATATCACACGTACACAACCACACTAGGCCCCAATTACTATTGTTTGTACCCCTAAAAGGCTAGATGAGGAGTAGGGGGGGTATGGAACAGGCAGCACCCTCAAACCTTCAGAAGTATGAGATGAACCCCAACAACTTGGAAAGGTGGATCTCTCTCACACGTACCAACACAGACTATCCCCCAATTTAACTGATCCCCAAAGGTTTTTGATTAAATAGCGGAATAGAAAATATGATCCAAAAAAAGTGTATGTATATCACACGTACACAACCACACTAGGCCCCAATTACTATTGTTTGTACCCCTAAAAGGCTAGATGAGGAGTAGGGGGAGTATGGAACAGGCAGCACCCTCAAACCTTCAGAAGTATGAGATGAACCCCAACAACTTGGAAAGGTGGATCTCTCTCACACGTACCAACACAGACTATCCCCCAATTTAACTGATCCCCAAAGGTTTTTGATTAAATAGCGGAATAGAAAATATGATCCAAAAAAAGTGTATGTATATCACACGTACACAACCACACTAGGCCCCAATTACTATTGTTTGTACCCCTAAAAGGCTAGATGAGGAGTAGGGGGGGTATGGAACAGGCAGCACCCTCAAACCTTCAGAAGTATGAGATGAACCCCAACAACTGGGAAAGGTGGATCTCTCTCACACGTACCAACACAGACTATCCCCCAATTTAACTGATCCCCAAAGGTTTTTGATTAAATAGCGGAATAGAAAATATGATCCAAAAAAAGTGTATGTATATCACACGTACACAACCACACTAGGCCCCAATTACTATTGTTTGTACCCCTAAAAGGCTAGATGAGGAGTAGGGGGAGTATGGAACAGGCAGCACCCTCAAACCTTCAGAAGTATGAGATGAACCCCAACAACTTGGAAAGGTGGATCTCTCTCACACGTACCAACACAGACTATCCCCCAATTTAACTGATCCCCAAAGGTTTTTGATTAAATAGCGGAATAGAAAATATGATCCAAAAAAAGTGTATGTATATCACACGTACACAACCACACTGGGCCCCAATTACTATTGTTTGTACCCCTAAAAGGCTAGATGAGGAGTAGGGGGAGTATGGAACAGGCAGCACCCTCAAACCTTCAGAAGTATGAGATGAACCCCAACAACTTGGAAAGGTGGATCTCTCTCACACGTACCAACACAGACTATCCCCCAATTTAACTGATCCCCAAAGGTTTTTGATTAAATAGCGGAATAGAAAATATGATCCAAAAAAAGTGTATGTATATCACACGTACACAACCACACTAGGCCCCAATTACTATTGTTTGTACCCCTAAAAGGCTAGATGAGGAGTAGGGGGGGTATGGAACAGGCAGCACCCTCAAACCTTCAGAAGTATGAGATGAACCCCAACAACTTGGAAAGGTGGATCTCTCTCACACGTACCAACACAGACTATCCCCCAATTTAACTGATCCCCAAAGGTTTTTGATTAAATAGCGGAATAGAAAATATGATCCAAAAAAAGTGTATGTATATCACACGTACACAACCACACTAGGCCCCAATTACTATTGTTTGTACCCCTAAAAGGCTAGATGAGGAGTAGGGGGGGTATGGAACAGGCAGCACCCTCAAACCTTCAGAAGTATGAGATGAACCCCAACAACTTGGAAAGGTGGATCTCTCTCACACGTACCAACACAGACTATCCCCCAATTTAACTGATCCCCAAAGGTTTTTGATTAAATAGCGGAATAGAAAATATGATCCAAAAAAAGTGTATGTATATCACACGTACACAACCACACTAGGCCCCAATTACTATTGTTTGTACCCCTAAAAGGCTAGGAGTAGGGGGAGTATGGAACAGGCAGCACCCTCAAACCTTCAGAAGTATGAGATGAACCCCAACAACTTGGAAAGGTGGATCTCTCTCACACGTACCAACACAGACTATCCCCCAATTTAACTGATCCCCAAAGGTTTTTGATTAAATAGCGGAATAGAAAATATGATCCAAAAAAAGTGTATGTATATCACACGTACACAACCACACTAGGCCCCAATTACTATTGTTTGTACCCCTAAAAGGCTAGATGAGGAGTAGGGGGAGTATGGAACAGGCAGCACCCTCAAATCTTCAGAAGTATGAGATTGTGTTCACTGTACCCCACAAAGATTGAGTTCACTGCACCCCACAATGATTGTGTTCACTGCACCCCACAAAGATTGTGTTCACTGCACCTCACAAAGATTGTGTTCACTGTACCCCCCAAAGATTGTGTTCACTGCACCCCACAAAGATTCTGTTCACTGTACCCCACAAAGATTGTGTTCACTGCACCCTAAAAGGATGTTGTTCACTGCACCCCACAAAGATTGTGTTCACTGCACCCTAAAAGGATGTTGTTCACTGCACCCCAAAAAGATTGTGTTCACTGTACCCCCCCAAAGATTGTGTTCACTGCACCCCACAAAGATTGTGTTCACTGCACCCCAAAAAGATTGTGTTCACTGTACCCCCCAAAGATTGTGTTCACTGCACCCCAAAAAGATTGTGTTCACTGTACCCCCCAAAGATTGTGTTCACTGCACCCCACAAAGATTCTGTTCACTGTACCCCACAAAGATTGTGTTCACTGCACCCCAAAAAGATTGTGTTCACTGTACCCCCCCAAAGATTGTGTTCACTGCACCCCACAAAGATTCTGTTCACTGCACCCCACAAAGGATTTTGTTCACTGCACCCCAAAAAGATTGTGTTCACTGCACCCCAAAAAGGATTTTGATCACTGCACCCCAAAAAGGATGTTGTTCACTGCACCCCAAAAATGATTTTGTTCACTCCACCCCAAAAAGATTGTGTTCACTGCACCCCACAAAGATTGTGTTCACTGCACCCCAAAAAGATTGTGTTCACTGTACCCCCCAAAGATTGTGTTCACTGCACCCCACAAAGATTCTGTTCACTGTACCCCACAAAGATTGTGTTCACTGCACCCCAAAAAGATTGTGTTCACTGCACCCCAAAAAGGATGTTGTTCACTGCACCCCAAAAAGGATGTTGTTCACTCCACCCCAAAAAGATTGTGTTCACTGCACCCCACAAAGATTGTGTTCACTGCACCCCAAAAAGATTGTGTTCACTGCACCCCAAAAATGATTTTGTTCACTGCACCCCAAAAAGGATTTTGTTCACTGCACCCCAAAAAGGATGTTGTTCACTCCACCCCAAAAAGATTGTGTTCACTGCACCCCAAAAAGATTGTGTTCACTGCACCCCACAAAGGATTTTGTTCACTGCACCCCAAAAAGATTGTGTTCACTGCACCCCAAAAAGGATGTTGTTCACTGCACCCCAAAAAGGATTTTGTTCACTGCACCCCAAAAAGATTGTGTTCACTGCACCCCACAAAGGATTTTGTTCACTGCACCCCACAAAGATTGTGTTCACTGCACACCAAAAAGGATTGTGTTCACTGCACCCCAAAAAGATTTTGTTCACTGCACCCCAAAAAGATTGTGTTCACTGCAGCCCAAAAAGATTGTGTTCACTGCAGCCCAAAAAGATTGTGTTCACTGCAGCCCAAAAAGATTGTGTTCACTGCAGCTCACACACAGAAAAATGGATGTGGATCACTGACACCTGCCTATCTCCAATCCCACACCACACAGCAATATCGATTGTAGTTTGTAGAACACAGTTTCCCTAAAATTCAGCAGACTCTGTCCCTAACAGGATTGAGAAGAGATCGTAGATCAGGATTGAGTGCAGATTCACCCCACCCCCCACACAGCAATATCGATTGTAGTTTGTAGAAGACACTGACCCTATAATTCAGCAGACTCTATCCCTAAAATGCCTACAACTCGCCCTGCCTAAACACTCCGACCTGTCCCTCAATTCTATCCGGACACAAATGGTTTTTTCCTGCCTATCTTTCCCTAATCAGCAGCCAGCACATTGATGTGTGCTCTGTCCCTTAGCTAAGCAGCAGAATGACGCTGCTGCGGCGGCTGCCTCGAACTTATAAAGACTTGGTCACATGCTTCAGACGGCCAATCACAGCTACTAAGACATTTGCAGGCATGGCTGGGATGGCTTAAGGCACACCAGTTAAACGATTGTTGATTGGCTGTTGAAAGCCCGCCATGAAAAGAGCGCCAAAGCATGCAAAACCCGGAAATAAAACGACCGAACACGGATTTTTACCCGAACATACAGTAAAGTGTCCGTGTCCGTGTTCGGGTAAAAAAAATCCAATTATTCGGTACGAACACGAATAATACAGTCCGTGTTCGCTCAACACTAGTCACTGCGCAAACAATAGAGGAGAAAACATAGGGACGTGTGATGCCGTGACAACTGTCTCAGAGGATTTTCCAAAATTTCAGAGAGATTTCTTTTCACTTCCTGATGTGTTCCGATTTTTGCAGGACAGAAAGTGAATATAAAACTCCCCAACGGCACACAGATGACAAAAAAAAAAAATGACAAGGGTTCTATCCCTACCTTACCCTAAATCTCTATCCTTTAGAAAAAAAAAGTTTGGGCTTCAGATATACCTAACCGGTTAAGGACCGCCCGCCGCAGTTATACTACAGCAGGCAGCCCCTCCTGCGCAAACTGACGTAGGTATACGTCAGTCGTGCGCCTGCAGCCAGGGGGCAAGCGCACACCGCAATTTTTTACATTTTTTTGGGGAATGTTATATAGCAGAAAGTGAAAAATATTGTTTTTTTCAGAATTGTCACTCATTTTTTGTTTATAGCACAAAAAATAAAGATCGCACAGGTGATCAAATACCACCAAAAGAAAGCTCTATTTGTGGGAAAAAGGGACTTCAATTTTATTTAGGTACAGCGTCGTACGACCGCGCAATTGTCAGGGAAGTTATATACAGTAAACCCCCGCTCCATCGCGGTTCAGTTTTTGCGGTCCCGGTATATTGCGTTTTTTTTTGTAATGTTATTTTACTATATAAATCATTAAAAATGAAATATTTTTGTGTTTTCCATAGCTCTTGCTATGTCTCTCAGTGTCTTTTATGTGTTTAAATGAGTTTATATTGTTTTAAAAGTGTGTTTAAAGACCTTAAAATGCTTTTACACGTACAGTGACAGTAAAAAAAACATGCCTACAATGCATTTTAATAGGGTTTTTCTATTTCGCAGATTTTCACTTTTCGTGGCTGGGTCCGGAACGTAACCCCCGCAATGGAGGGGGGTTTACTGTAACCCTAAATAAAGTTGTCCTGTAAAAGAAGAGCTTCTAAACTCACCTCTCTGGCAGCTCATACCTCCTATCTCCACTGTATTCCAGCACTACAGCCTCCACCAGTCTCTTCAACATTTGACCATGAGGTAAACATAGTGGATGTAACCACGGCATGCAGCAGGGAACACAGGCCATCTAACACAGTTTCTAGAGAAAGCATTCCTTAGATTCTGTGCTTATGGGAGCCCAAAACATCTACTGGTGGCATTACCTTGTGATAAAATAATGACAACTTCAAGCACAGAAATGTATGATTTTCCTGATCTGAAATGATTTCCTATTTTGAATGCTTTGACTTTCTGCCATTCTGCATCACTGATTCACTTATATTTATTTTTCTAAACATGGGAAATCTTGGTTTATCAGACTTGCCATATATGTGGGCGGACATTCAATGTTATATAATCTTGATCTTGCTTATTCATAGATTTACTTCCGGAATTAGCTACAATTATTATCTGATCTAAAAGTTTGTGTGGGTTATTCCAGGAAAACAGAGTTGCAAACATTTTTTAAACCATGAATTTGGATAAAAGCATGATTAATTATAATTCCCAGAGGTGATGTTTCCACTGCACATTGGTTTCTTGTTTTGATTAGTTTGTCTAATACAAAAAAACTTTATCATTTTGTAATGAACTTCACCTTTTAAAATTGTTTTTCCTGTCCTGTAACTTTTAACCCCTTTCTGAGATCCTGCAGGTAGCCATTTTAGTGGGTTTTACACCAGGAGATGGTGGCAGCTTTCTGATCACATGATCACTGTGACTGACTTTCACAGTAGTCGCGTGATTGGGAGAACTTACCTCTGCATCACAAACAGTGAGTGAGAGCTGTTGGTGACAGCCTGAGAGCCTGAGGGATTCATGTGTGGTGGCCCACCGTCCTGCCTTCATGTACTGTATATGCATTACACCACTGGGAGGAGATTATTGGGAAACAAGGGTCTATTTTTTTAATGCATAAGTGAATGTTATCAGCTTAAAGTAAATAATCTCTAAAGTGATCATTTAAAAACACTGTCCCCATATTTTGTTTTTGAAGGTGAATATAGTCATGGGAGCAGCCATGTTTGCTCATTACATATGCATGATCAACTTCTTGCATAGTAGCTATATGCAGGACTGTATAAGAAGCCTGCAAATGCACTAGTGATGTTGGTTTAGACATGTTTGTGGACATGACATGTTTACCATAAGGAGATGGTCATATGATTTTCAAATGATCCTTCAAACAGTGTGTGTCTATTTATTAGGTTAATGCCCCCATTGCCAGCTTTATCTCAAGGAACAATTTTTTTGATTCTTTTTCCAAAATATATAATACTTTTCATTGTCCATTAAGAAGTAAAATAATCCCAGAAGCAGTTTAGTGTGTAAAAATAAAAAATCAATAAACAGATATTTTATATAATTTATATTTGTATAAAACCCTTATATTACAAATAAATACATTTATTAGGGTGCTCCCATGCTTTAATGTGTATTGTTTGCTGGTTATTCAATAAAATAGCCCAGCACTGGCTTTAGGTTTAGAAAAATATATACATCTCTATTTGAATATGAAGAGAGAGTTTTATCATTTATCTGTATCTTTCAAATATGTTTGTGTAATCTGAGATGATGTTATTCAGATCTGTATTCACAGTAGAGCCTATGGTGTTGATCAGATTGTAAAAGACCACGGCACTCTTGGAAACACCGAAGAATTAAAATTCGCCGTACATGTACCATGCCTTGGCAAACAGTGCACCTGACCACATTGCACTTGAACAGTGAAAGTGGCTTTAAAGGGTCTGATTACATATAGCCTCAGCCTATTTGCTGCATACACTGCACACATACACAACTATTCTTGTACCCACAATTATGCCTTAAAAGACAAGTATGGAGTTTCCAAAAAAGAACATTTATACTCACCTAGGTGGATGCAGCATCGATCTGATGCTACATCTGTCCCTGCCGGCTCTGCACTGAGAACTGAGTGATCAAAAACCACTGATTGCTCAGTTCTCCCCTCCATGCTGAGCAGAGAACTGTGACTGTCAGTCACCAGCTCTCTGCTCTACCCTCCATCGCTCACTAGGATGCTGGGCTGTGGAAGGGAGGGAGAGGCTGGCCCAGGCTCTCAGCAGATTGCTAAGAGGCTGAGCAAACTGGCAGTCCAGGCTTCTGGCAGATCCCAACCATATGATTAGGAACTTTTTAGAACCTAGACCTGCTCTGTGATGAAAATGGACCACAGGAGTGCAGAACAATATAAAATAAATATAAAATAGTTTTGGCTATACTTCTCCTTTAATCACTTTGCAATGAGAGAGTAGAGAAGAAAATAGAACTTTTACATTTAATAAGCCTTTCTTTAAACAGAATATACATACTATTGAGCTAACCTTTTTGTATCAGCTTTGACTGAAACCGTAAAAAATAGTTTTGGACTACTTTGCAACCAGCAACCTTTGAGAAAATGGGCAGATTATGTAATGTACAGCACGGCTTAGAAAGTGTCACAGTCAGGACTGTGCAATGTACAAACTAACGTAGAGTGCAGTGGTTAGGAGTATGTAATCTATGATAAAGTTTACAGAGTGTAGCAATCAAGAGCTTGTTTTATACAGTTTAGCATAGCTTAGGGAGTAGAGTAGCCAGGAATAGTTATGAGCAGAACATACCTGGGTTCGGTTCAGGCTGGCTCGGCAAATATTACTGAAGCTTGAGTGGCAAATCCAAACCCCATTAGATCAAGGCAAGCCAAAAGTTTAAAAAAAAACTGTAATGGTCATTTTTTAGGCTAAAAGGAATTGTCAAACAAATGGCAGTCCATGTACCAAAGTAAAAAATGTAAAACTTCCATTTGGCTGGAAGCAGCAATTTAATAATGTTTAAAGCAATACATTAAAAATTCATAACTCCATTATAAAACATGGCTGGTAGGTGCCCTTACCCTTGCTGTGAGGTGACACATCTATGCGATGTATACAACCAACTGTAGAAAAACTAACATTCACAAAGAAAAAAGTTTGTTTAAATTGTCATCAAAATGACAGCTCCCAGCCACTTTATTTTGTTTTTAAACAGAGTGGCTTGGGATTTATACAACAAATCACCCTAGCTCCACCTCAATGTCAAAGAATAGAGAGTGTCGGTGCTCAGACAAGACATCCAAACCATTTGTTATGTAAAGAAAGCCAGCACACAAAAGCTTCTTCTTTGGAAAAATGTATTCCGGCATTACAGCAGTAGCAACGTGACAGATACTGACGCGTTTCGGCTTTAAACCTTCCTAATAGCTGTAGAGTGGCTGGGAATTCTCTTCATTTATATTCTAAAAGAGGTTTGATATACTGTAGATGTTTACTGGTGGCTCCCACACACGAAAAAAAATGGTATGGGGTCCCCCATAATTTATACCAGGCCTTTCAGGTCTGGTATCAATTTTAATGAGAGATCTAATGCAAAATAAGCCAGCACTAGTTTTACTCCAAATTCTATACCAGACCCTTAATGTCTGGTGTTGATTTTAAGGAGAACTCCATACAAAAAAAAAAGCATGATTCCTCCAAAGATCCATACCAGACCCTAATCTGAGAATGCCGCTTGGTAGCCCATGCGATGGGGGGGGGGGATGCAAATGCCCCCCACCAAAACAATACCGGCCACATGCCCAGGAGACCCTGCCCCCTTGTTTACTTTTTAGCAGTGGATACAGACAGTTGTTGGCAATCAACTTTTTTGTTTTCATGACATCTGGCAAAGCACCTTGTCCTCATGTTGATGAGGACAAAAGCCTCTTCTCCACAACCCTGACCTGTTGGTTGTGGGGATCTTCAGGTGGGGGGCTTATTGAAATGTGGAAGCCGCTCAGATACTGCATACATACTGCTCCCCCTTGTGAATGAGTAAGGGTACAAAGACATTGAAGAAGGTTGAAGGTGACATGAGAAAAAGTGAGGCTGGATAAACAAAAAGATGATATAAGAATAAAGTATTCAGTAAAAGAAAAAAAAAACCACACAAACACAGTTTTGGCAAGTCTCTTATTAAAAAAAAAAAAGTTCTATGATGTAAATTCATCATCAATCCGGTGATGTAGTTTCTTCTCAATCATGATGAAAAACACCTGCAAAAGAAAAATTCCCATGACCCTAACACGACGATGGCCACCTGGAGCTGTCATTGACATTATAAGGGACGGAACAAGGAGAGTGATGGCAACATTGACAAATTATGGCCATGGTCTTAGGTGGACAGTGTCATTGCATATTTAGGCAATTATGTAACCCTCGTCCCACCTCTTTGCTTACATGGCCAGGGATTCATGTAAGTGAAAGACATGTGGTTGCTAAAGACACAGAGTTTGCAGGCACTCGTTGCTTCCTTACCAGCCATTGACAGCAGAAAGCTCACTCACAGCAAACATCCTAAACACTCAGATCATCCTTAGTTAGTAATGTGTATTACACAGCTAACAGGGCTCAACAGTTAGGAGCATTTAACACATAGCATGTCTTACAGAGTGTTGCTATCATAAATGTGGAGGAATGCACTGTGAAAAGAAAACTTTGCATCATATTAATTCAGCAAATTGATCACCCTGTATACCCCAAAGGAATTGTTTGGGTCTTCCTTTTAATGCAACTTTGAGGGTGACATGAGAAAAACACCAGCTATTTAAATTACATGCTTGGGAGATGCCTTTAAGCTGTTTTTGGTGTTACAGAACAATTCAATTTTCACGGAAAGATGCATCAACACTGTATTCTGACATCACATTCAGTACTTTGGATTTTTTAACTCAGAAACATATACAGCAGCATAAAAAGGCTTATTTAGTTTTGACTGTGACACCTACTTTTTTTTTTAAATTAGTAATAGGCCTGAACTAAACAGGAGATTAGCAGTCATAGCAGATCTAAAAGCGACAGTGTAGCAATATTTTCTACTAAGAAAAATAAAGCCCTGAATATTGTATAAATTGGTAGGTGCCACAAAATTATTTTATCATATACAGTATCTCACAAAAGTTAGTACATCCCTTACATTTTTGTAAATATTTTATTATATTTGTTTATATGACAACACTGAAAAAATGACACTTTGCTGCAATGTAAAGTAGAGAGTGTACAGCTTGTATAACAGTGTAAATGTGCTGGCCTCTCGAAATAACTCAGTACACAGCCATTAACGTCTAAACTGCTACCAACAAAAGTGAGTACATCCCTAAGTGAAAATGTCCAAATTGGGCCCAATAACCATTTTCCCTCCCCGATGTCCCTTTACTCGTTAGTGTTGCAATGTCTCATGTGTAATGGAGAGCAGGTGTGTTAAATTTGGTGTTATCGCTCTCACCTCCTCATATTGGTCACTGGAAGTTCAACATGGCACCTCATGTCAAAGAACTCTCTGAGGATTTGAAAAAAAGGATTGTTGCTCTACATAAAGATGGCCTAGGCTATAAGAAGATTGCCAAGACCCTGAAACTGAGCTGCAGAATGGTGGCCAAGACCAACGGTTTAATAGGACAGGTTCCATTCAGAACAGGCTTCGCCAAAGAGATTGAGAGTGCAGAGGTTGTCTTTGAGAAATAGACATATGAGTGCTGCCAGAATTACTGCAGAGGTTGAAGGGGTGGGGGGTCAGCCTGTCAGTGCTGAGACCATGTGCTGCACACTGCATAAAATTGGTCTGCATGGCTGTTGTCCCAGAAGGAAGCCTCTTCTAAAGATGATGCACTAGAAAGCCTGCAAACAGATGGCTGATGACAAGCAGAGTAAGGATATGGATTACTGGAGTCATGTCCTGTGGTCTGATTAGACCAACATAAATTTATTTGGTTCAGATGGTGTGAAGTGTGTGTGGTGGCAACCAGGTGAGGACTACAAAAACCAGTGTGTCTTGCCTATAGTCAAGCATGGTGGTGGGAGTGTCATGGTATGGGGCTGCATGAATGCTGCCGGCACTGGGGAGCTACAGTTCATTGAGGGAACCATGAATGCCAACATGCACTGTGACATACTGAAGCAGAGCATGATCCCCTCCCTTCAGAGACTGGGCCGCAGAGCAGTATTCCAACATGATATTGACCCAAAACACACCCCTAAGACGACCATTGCCTTGCTAAAGAAGCTGAGGGTAAATATGATGGACTTGCCAAGCATGTCTCTGGACCTAAACCCCATTGAGCATCTGTGGAGGATCCTCAAATGGAAGGTGGAGGAGAACAAGGTCTCTAACATCCACCAGCTCCATGATGTCAGGACTCCAGTGGCAACCTGTGAAGCTCTGGTGAACTCCATGCCCAAGATTGTTAGGGCAGTGCAAGAAAATGACGATAGCCACACAAAATAGTGACATTTTGGGCCCTGTGACAAACTCACTCAGGACAGGGGCTTTTGGAGGGGACAGCAGGCTAGCCTCTTGCCTACTGACTATGGGCCCTTTGTGGAGTGTATGCTGGGGGGACCCTTGGAGTAATATTACTTTGGATTCAAGTCCACATCTCCCTAAGATACACAGACTCTTGGACTCTAGGCCAAGGATCCATGCTAAAGGCCTAGCTGCCTATTGCCAATCAGGGACTACTCCACACAGTCAGACTCATGGCAGATGCTAATGTCATCAGCTCAACCACCTGTCTTCCATAGATTGTTGATTGTGCTGTTTACCTCACCTATTGTCTACTGTGGGAATGTGTTTACACTTATATTAATGTGTGTTGTACTTTATGAGCTCAATGCTAGGTAATTTGTTTAAGTTAATTAAATCACTGTCATCTATTAGTTGCTAGTAGGAAAGTAGAATACTGTTTGTGTTGGTTGTTCCTTAGATATGTTAATGATATTTCTGTACACAATTTAATCTGCATATGATAATGTAATCAGGCACCTGTCCGGGTGGGGTATATATTCGGTGTGAGTTTGTTCAATAAATGTTCCAGATCTTATACAAACTATTTGCAGCTAATTTTGTATGGGGGCAGCTAGAATATCTGATATCTATGTTTAAGCCTGAAGGAAGCAGTATTCTGATGGAAGCACACAAGCACATTGTGGGGTCGTGGTTCTATTACAGGCTCAATTTGGACATTTTCACTTAGGGCTGTACTCACTTTTGCTGCAAGTGGTTTAGACATTAATGGCTGTGCATTGAGTTATTTTGAGGGGACAGCAAATTTACACTGTTATACAAGCTGTACACTCTCTACTTTACATTGTAGCAAAGCGTCATTTCTTCAGTGTTGTCACATGAAAAGATATAACAAAATATTTACACAAATGTGAGGGGTGTACTCGCTTTTGTGAGATACTGTACTATATACTATACTGTATCAACAATTGCTTCCAAAATATTTAAATTTTAGACTTCAGGAATGTGTTTGATACACGTTTTCCAGGGTCAGGACAGTACACAAGCACTTGAAATGACAGCAATTTGAAAGAGACAAGACAGGCTTTATCTTGCAATAAACAGAGTGTTTTATCTGAGAAACAATAGTCACAAATATTGTTCAGTGACTGAACACCATGTGAGCAGCTTGGTTAGGCCACAAAATGAGAGGGTAAGACAGGTCAGGCTTTATTTTGAAATAAACATTAAGGCAGAGGGTCTGGTGCTTCCCTGTTCTCCATTTTCAGGAACAAATCAGGTACTAATTTGTGCATTAATTCGGACCTGAAACTGAGCCAAAGACGCACAGGATCCTTTTGCAGTGCGGACTGTTGCCGCCCCGGAGCTGTGTAAGAGCGGGTCACAGTCTCCTGTCATGCAAATTGGATGCAGGGAAACTAGCATTCAATTTGCATATGTGTGAACCCAGCCTAAAGTGCATTATTAGAGAGACAATAGCCTCAAATATTATCCAATGGCTGGACATCACGTAAGTAGCTTGATTAGACCCCAATGTAGGAGGGAGAAATGAGACCATATTTATCCTGAAATAGAAATTTGACTGTATTATTTATGAGACAGTGGCAGTAAAATCAGTACAGTGGCTGGACAGTGCAACTCCAGATGGCAGAGGGCATCCGCTACCATTTAGATTTGCAAACATATAGTTTTTTTTTTCAATTTTGTTGGTCTTTTTTTGTTTATAGCACAAAAAATAAAAACCGCAGAGGTGATCAAATACCACCAAAGGAAAGCTCTATTTGTGGGAAAAAAAGAACATAAATTTTGTTTGGGTACAGCGTCGCACAGCTGTTGCGACGCTGTATGCTGTTTAAAAATAAAAATAACAAACGTTATACTTGCCTGCTTTGTGAAGTGGTTTTGTACAGAGCAGTCCGGATCCTCCTCTTCTCGGGCCCCTCTTTCTTGTGCCCTCACAGCAATCAGTTAGCTATAGGGGAACCCGAGCCAAGCCACTGCTCTGTGTGCCTATCCAGACACGGAGCCGTGGTTCAGCCCCACCCCCTCTCTCCTCGTTGGCTCACTGACTTTGATTGACAACAGCTGGAGCCAATGGCGCTGCTGTCTCAGCCAATAAAGAGGGAGAGCCCTGGGCAGATTTCCTTCTTCCAGTGACTCCATCAACATTTAAGTAGAATCGCTGAGAGAAGGGCATTTTTTTCATCCAGTGACACCATTGATGCAGGGGCATTTTTCCTTCAGGCGACACTGTTGGTGTAGGAATATTTTACCTTCCAGTGACAACACTGACACAGGGGTATTCTTCCTTCCGATGACACCACACACAGAGGGTCATTTATGCCTTCCAGTGACACCACTGACACAGGAATATTTTTGACTAAAGTAACACCACCAACACTGAGGCATTTTTCTTCCAGCAACACCACTAGTGCAGCGACACTTTTCCTTCCAGTGACATCACTGATCTAGAGCCATCTTTTCCTATTAGTGACATCGCTGATACAGGGGGGATTTCTTCCTTCCCATGACTTCATAAATGCAGGGTCTTTTTTTCTTCCAGTAACACCACCAATGCAGTGTCATTGATGATGGAACCTTAACTGGAAGTGAAGAATAAGCATAAAGAGCTCAAACATTGAGATTAAGAATGATGTGTATTTGAACCTGTTCACTGTGTCCAAAGGAACAAAAACGTATCTTCTAGAACATATTAAGAGTCCAGGTGACCAGAACAAGAACTTCACTCTATGTCAGCTAGGTCGTCTGTGCACAGTGTCTTGGAGCAGAGTGATATAGGCTTTTTGCTGGGTGTTCTTGAGCTCAGGGAGGTAATATGGTGCCATCTAATGGCCTCAGTCTATGGGATGATGGATGTCATCTGGGATTTGTGGGTTTGCTTTATGACCTATAACCATGGTAGAGAGGCAGAAAGGAAACTTCCACTGATGTGATATATTTCTGGCTTGGAGCAGATTCAACAAAGCTTGGCGCATCTCACTACTTGTGCTTGGTAATATTGTGGATTCACTTATGAACTGCATATACATATTGCATTTTTAAAGATTTTTTTTAGTTTTTGTGAGTATATTGTGTTTGTGCGATTATTTTGTGGTTTTAGGCCATTCAGTTACGATTTTTTTCACAGTACATATTTGTGTTTCACATTTATAATCACTATACTAAGAACCAGTGTTAGATTTTATGATACATACAACAAAACAGGATTTCGCCCTGGTACTTTATATGAGGTGTACATATAAGGCCAATAGATGTATATGAAGTAAACTTGGTTTCTAAATCTATTAAAGGTAGATAACAATCATCATACAGAAAATGCATGGACATAAATGTCAAACCGATTTGATAAATACATGGTATATTGATGCTTGAAATATTTTGTTTCATCAGCTCCCAGGCTAGACCTGCTTCGGCCCAACTTTCTGGAAAATCAGCTTTGGGTGCATTGGCTTAGCCGATTTGTATTTATGGGGTCCCTGTACCAGGGCTCCCTATTTTTTGCTAGATGATATTTACCATCATGATGTATATTCTTAAACTGAAATTTTATCTTATAGACACAATGTATACGCATCCACTCCTAAAGAAGCGAGCAGCAACCCTTGGATCGCATTAAATTTTAAAGATGCCTGTGTATTATCCTTTTCCAACTGTGCTAAAATGTTTCAAGCATCAATATACCATGTATTTATCAAATCGGTTTGGCATTTATGTCCATGCATTTTCTGTATGGTGATTGTTATTTACCTTTAATAAATTTAGAAACCATGTTTAATTCATATACATCTGGTTGCCTTATGTGTTCACCTCATATAAAGTCCCAGGGCAAAATCCTGTTTTTTGTATGTATCTATGGGGATGGAGGTGTATCACTGGTTGCACCAGACCACTTTTTTAATTTTTGATTTTATGATATCGATAATTATATATGACCGACTTATATTTGTGTATTTCCGAATACTATTCACCAGGGACACTAAGGAGGAAGATTTTAGAATTTGTTTGCACTTTAAAATCAAACACAATTATTTTACTGACACTACTAAGGGCATTAGGCGCAATAACATACAATCTCATTGTTCATCTCACTATTAAAGGTAAAGGTTTCTCCCACTCTCATTTTGTCACAGAATTAATCTTTTGGCAGATATGTCAATAATCCACATATTATATCCAACAGGAGGTCAGATTCCCATTCTCGAGGTTGTAGAGTACAATGAGCCCTCTCAAAGTCCATAAGTGGCTTGACAGACTCTTGAAGATGGACATTACAGGAGAAGTAAATTGCTTCTTTTTGATCATTTCAGGGATGCCTTTCAATCTCAAATTGTGTTTTTGGCCCATGTTGTTCAAATCTTTGAAGCATCTCTGCATTTCTAGCAGTTGTTGGAAGTCTCTCTTTCCACTCAGTCTAATCTCCTTGCTACTGCATGCAGGTCTTCCTTGAGATAGGAAATGGTGGCAGATAAAGTCGTTTTAATATCTGCTATGACAGTTTGTAGATCCCCTATTTGAGTCAATTGGTTGTGCTAGTTTTTCAGGTACAGGTCTCATTGTAGGAGAGATGGGTTCCCTCTGCTTCCCACTGTGTTGGGGACAATCCAGGAGAGACCTGGGGTGCAGGGATACACCACATGCTGGGACTGAAAGGGAGTTGGGATGTTACAGCTCAGTTGTGTGCTCTAGTCAGGAACAGATTTGAAAGAGGAAGCTTGTGTCCTATTTTCCCCATTACAGAGGGAGTGCTACTGTCAACACGTCAAAAAGATTACTCCACTTGTGCCAGAGCTCTATTCTGAGGCTGCCAACTTGGTCAAGAGATCCCACCCCAAAATCATAATTTTAGTATAATTTTAAAAAGGGCATAATATGAATACAATTTCTATATTTTATCTACACAACACTGATCAATGTACTTTTTTTTTTTTAGGTTTGTTACATTCTGTTTATGAATTGTATAAAAAATAAAATAGGTTTTATTGCAAGACAATATCACAAAAATAAATTTGTCCTTAAAAAACTATATATGTATTGCTTTGTTATCTTAAGTAATGACAAATTGATTGCTGAATAAACAGGTCCAGAGCAGAAATGTAAAAATAGTGTCAATCCACAGGGGTTCTACAGATGTGAGAGCTGAAGTAGATAAAGGGAAACTGCAGCCAGATATAATTGAATCTGACTGCTACATTTCATATGTGCTGGCAGTAAACATGACTTGCCAACCAGGCCATAGACAAATGACATCCAGGTTGGGAAGTGGAATGCCGGGGTTATGGCTGTAGCAATATGCCATAACCCTGGTATTGTTTTATTCAGCCGGTGATTCTCTAAAAAATGGTTCTAGTTGTAATTTTGCCACTGGATCACTTTTAGAAGCGCTGCTTCCCGATGGTTCCAGGGTTTAACTGACCGATTGGTGAAGCCCGGAACCCAACCGGTGGATTGGCATAGAAATGAGTGATGACAAGAAGGCAAGATGGCCTCTGCTCATCTCTATGGCCTTGAAGGACCGCAGCAATGTCATGACATCACTTCCGATTCCGGCATGTAGACAAGGCTTTTTTTTTTTAAAGCAAAAGATCAAACATTTTTTTTCTTGATACTTTGCTTTTAAAGGTAGAGGAGAGATTTGGGGTCTTATAGAGCCCAGATCTCTCCATAAAGAGGACCTGTAATGCTGTATTGCTATCACAAGGGATGCTTACATTTCTTGCAATAGCAATAAAAGTGATCAAAATATAAAAAAAATAAAGGGACAATGTTAAAAAAAAAGGAAAAAAATAAATAAATGAAATTTTTTAATATGTTGTGTTTTTTTTTTTTTAATTCATTAAAGTGTCTTTTTTCCCCAAAAATTGCCATGTGACATAAAACAATGTGACATCCGCTATTTTATTCTTTAGGGCCTCTGCTAAAAAATATATATATAATATTTTGGGGTTCTAAGTTATTTTCTAGCAAAAAAACACTGATTGTTACATATATGAGAGAAGTGTCAGAATTGGCTAGGTAGGCAAGTGGTTAATGCTGGAAACTCTCTAGAATTGGCTTGCAGACTTTAGCTAATCAATAACATTACCAGGTTTCTGGGTTGTTGAGTTTAAGCTCGTGCCCACCTTCCTGATTGTTGTTGTGACATTAGCGCGTATTTAATTGCCTGAGTTTTGCAGTGTTGGTCCATGTGTTTTATTGTCTGTGTATTACTTGCAGGGATTGCCTATGCATTTTAAAGCCTAGGCAATGCAATGATTATCTATTCATTTTGCCCATGCATTTTATCACTTGGGTACTATAGAAATGAATAGTCGATATTATTGTCCTGTGTATTGCAATGAATGCCCATTTTTCCTGGGTAATGTCACAGTTGGCAGTATGTTGTCTGCATATTGCCTCACTTTCCAATGTTTGTTGTGGAGATTATATTACTTCTGCAAAGGCTGTCAATATCAAACCATCTCCTAAAAAAACAATATTCTAGGTTGTTTTTATGTGCATGCTGCAAAGTTAAAGTCTCAGACAGTTAAAGTCTCAGGCTTATTCAGGTTTCCTGAACCCCCAGGTATGAACATGCTGATAAGGGAACAGAACAGGGAGAGCAGGTTAAGCAAATGGATAAAAATCGTTTTCTGTATAGAACCGTTTCCCTATATGTATTTCAACTGTGTATTTAGCTTCTTGCTGAATTTCAGCTTTGAGTAAGAAGTCTTTAATGTCCATATAGTCAATATAAAAATCATACGTATAAGCAATGATCCTACATATTCTTTTATCTGTTGTTACCAAATGGTTTGTTTAATTTCTCATGATTTTTTGGATTTCCTGAAGTTCATATTGCAATTTCGATAATGACCAAGATTCAAGCAACTCAAGGTCAAATAATCTTATAAAACATTTAAGGTATCCTTTGCATTGATAATAGCAATAAAAATACATTGATTTACTCCTTATCTGTTATCTAAGCTAAAAGGACCACTATATAGTCATCGAAGAATACTGCAAGGTTAAAACAAGCTAATGTGCTTCGTATAATTTTTTAATTCTCATGGCAGTAACAGATGTCATTTGACATTTTTAAAAGAAAGGAGTGATCTTCTGTTAGATTAGATCCCCGTGATACAAAGAATTTCTCATTCACAGTGACATCAATATCCCCTATGAGGCGCTTTTGTTTCAGATCACAGATGTCATTACTGGAGTTCCATTCCTAAGCTATAAATGTTTCATCCTTGTTTTTTTAGCCCTTCATTATACAGAGATATATATGCTACTTTGACTGGTTCGATTTAATAAGACAGTGACAATTGAAAATTATGCTTTTTTTGTTTGAATGGAAGTAATTAATGGGGGTAAAGTGTGTTGACTTTTTATTTAAGGGCTTCAATAATTTACACACATCCTGTAATCCCAGTTACTAATTTTGACTCTCTTTCTCACTGGGGGCTGCAACATCCAACAGTTATGATTAATGTAATCTGTGTGTAGGTGGTTTTCACTGACCATTTGACCCAGAAATGCTTATTCTGGTTTTGGGCAAATGTAAGTATGATTAATGTATTTGTTGGCTGGACCCATGAATGGGAGTAAAAGGAAAAAACAAAAACTACATGACATCGTTGTAACAAGCTAGGCAAGTGGGAAAATCTGAAAGCTGAAAAATATATACCCTTTAATAAAACAAAATAGTGAAATACAGTTTGCAACTCCAGTGTGACCTTTCAGACTAGGTATATAATGGCTTTGCTTAAAAGTTTCTGATCAGCAGATAACCAAATTAATGTTTATTAATATCAGAAAGTTAAAATATCATATACTACTATGGGAAAATTCTTTGAATAGTTTCTGCACTATATTAGAATGCTATAAATGTATTAGGGAGCAGCATATTTTTGAAATATCAAACAGACAAGTACTGTTATGATATGATTTATATCAACTATTTTCAATGTAGTGTTGTGTATATTTATTTTCATTTAAAGTGGTTGTAAAGGCCAAAGGTTTTTTACCTTCATGAATTCTATGCATGAAGGTAAGAAACCTTTAGTGTGCAGTTCCACTCTCAGCCCCTCTAATACTTACCTAAGCCCAATCTCGATCCAGCGATGTGCACGAGACCCAAGGCTCTCCCGGGTCTCTCCCTCCTGATTGGCTGAGATGCAGCAGGAGGAGCTATTTGCTTCCGGTGCTGTCAATCACAGCCAGTGAGGTGGAAGTTGGGGGCGGGGCTGAGCAATGCTCTCTGTGTCTTATGGACGCAGAGAGCTGGCTCGGGAGCGAGCATGCACAAGTGCCCCTATAGCAAGATGCTTGCTTTGGGAGAACTCGGCAAGAGGGAGGGGCCCAGAGCGCCTGTGCAAAACCTTGGAACAGAACAGGTAAGTATGATATGTTTGTTTTATTTTTATACATTTTTTTTTTACTTTACTTTACTTTACTTTACTTTAACTCAACTTTTAATATTATTATTATAACCTATTAATCACATTTTGTTTTTAAGAAGACACTTGGCCTAATTGAAAAGATATTAACCTGAATAACAGCCAGGAGGACTTGACGCTCTCCATAGATATTAAGATCCAGCCACATAAATCTCTGCATCTGCTCAACGGTTGTACTGAACACAACCAAAACTATCAGATTTTGACATTTGGCACCCCTTAACTTACAGCATAAAGCTGTATGATTGCCATATTTTACAGTGTATATGCACACCTTAAATATTAATCAAGTAATTGTGCATATACACTGTGAAATATGGCAATCATACAGATGTATGCATCTTACAAATTTTCATACTTGAGCAGATGAGAAAATGATCTTGGAAACACGCTGTCCTCTGTATGTTATTTTAAACTGGAGCTTTTAAGGGTCATATGGAAAAAGAGTATTTGAATGAAGAAACAAAAATAGAATGTTCTTTTAAGGATTGAAATTGGGGGCGGATACTAGCTGTGGCAGAGATGCTGGTATAAGGAGCAGTCGATGAACCTTCCCAAAGTCCATATGAAGCTATGCAATCCAAAAGTGAAATGCGTTGATGTCACTAGCATCAAGTGATACCAGCAACATGTCTCGTAAGGGAGCCGGTGTCAGCTAGGGATGGTGAAGTGGTTTTGGAGACCGGGGCACACTCTGGGAGGTTGTACAAGGTGGCTTCTGCCGAAACCATCATAGCCAGTAGGAGTGAAGCATCAATCCACCTACTGAGTCAAGTGCAGAGGAAAGTGAATGGTCTATGCGCATCAATCTACATGGGTAATGCACCAATATCTACTGCCCTGATATTTAGACTATTACACGGCTCCAGAGTGTCATGGTCTGTAGGAACACAGTGGAAGTCCACTATCAAAGTGACACTTACCAATCTGCTACCTGCTTGTTTACCCTATAAGTATGACAGCCCACTGGTTATGGTATTGATCTTGATCATGAACACAGCAGATCAGTATGCAGGATCAGATAGGACAGTGGAACTATTTTTAATTAGCATTTGACTGTTTCAATGCGCATTTATGGTGATAGGAATCCTTAGCATTGTTCATATGTCATCTCATCATTTTATTATTCTACTGCACCATAAAAAAGGAAGTTAATGCTCACTCGATGCACTAATTATCAAGCAGCCACCATTTTGGGAAGGTGAAAGCCATCTTTTTGTTGAACTAGCCAGTTCATCATGGGCAGGAGTTTATTAATAATAGTAATAGTAATAAATAACCCTAACATTAATAAGGGTCAATCGATATTAAAAAATGGTTTAAAGGACATTGCTGTATTTAACCCTTGTTTAAGTGTTTGTTCATAAAAGTCCCCACCCCTTGGGTTTTTGGCGATTTTTTCAAGGGCAAAAAAGGAGATTACTTTTGGGTCATAGCTGTCTCTTAAACCCACATGTTTTCCAATGGGCGTGTACAGGAGCCCCACATCAATGTACTATAGGTGGTCCTGTATCCTTTTTGTTTTCCCAATGTAGAATGATCCACATATGCAAGCGGTTCCGCAAGAAGTAAGGGCCACCTTACCTTACTTGTAGACATCCATTTGTGACCCTGGAGACTTTGCTTCCCTTTTGGTTTACATGCACATTGACCTTTTTGGGTCTGGTAAGTAGAGATGGCCTTGCGGTTCGCCCGGCGGTCGGTTCACGGCGAATTTAGCTTGTTCGCTACCTGGCAAATTTGGCAAATCCACAGTATAATATACTTTGTAGAAAGCATATTATAGTGGATTAGTACTATAATTGTGCACTGTGCAGCATTGTGACAGGTGTGGTGGTGAGACTGAGCGTTTCTGCAGCAACACTACACACAGTGACAAAAGCACTTATAATGTATTAGAACTGGTGTGATAGACCAATTGCCCCCCCCCCCCAATGCCACATATTGAAGTGGGGTGTTATCTGAGTAAACTTTTTTCAAGTGTATTTGTGTCATGCAACAATATTGCCTAGTTTGCTGAGCGAAGTCTGGTACACACAGCGCCTAACTCACTGGCCAATTTTTTGAACTGGTGTGCTACACCAATGCTCCCCCCCAATGCCACATATTAAAGTGGGGTGTTATCTGAGTAAGCTTTTTCAAGTGTATTTGTGTCATGCAACAATATTGCCTAGTTTTTTGAGTGAAGTCTGGTACACACAGCGCCAAACTCACTGGCCAATTTTTTGAACTGGTGTGCTACACCAATGCTCCCCCCCCAAATGCCACATATTGAAGTGGGGTGTTCTCTGAGTAAGCTTTTTCAAGTGTATTTGTGTCATGCAACAATATTGCCTAGTTTGCTAAGTGAAGTCTGGTACAAACAGAGCCAAACTCACTGGCCAATTTTTTGAACTGGTGTGCTACACCAATGCTCCCCCCCAATGCCACATATTGAAGTGGGGTGTTCTTTGAGTAAGCTTTTTCAAGTGTATTTGTGACATGCAACAATATTGCCTAGTTTGCTGAGTGAAGTCTGGTACACACAGCGCCTAACTCACTGGCCAATTTTTTTGAACTGGTGTGCTACACCAATGCCCCCCCCCCCCATGCCACATATTGAAGTGGGGTGTTATTTAACAGTATACATTGATTAAGCACATGATTAAGCACACAGTCAGTGTGCGAAATGCGTCTAACTTGTCACGATTGTCATAATTTGGATGTCCAGTCAATAAATCTGGATTTTGACTCAACCTGGAGTGCTGCCAATTCCTTTTCCTTTATCAAGTTTTCACGGAGGCGAGCCGGGGCATGCACCGGTGTGAGTCATCAGGCAATTACACCACCTTGAGCAGTGAGTCCTTGTCTGTTCAAATACAACGTTCTTAGCTGTCAGGTAAACGCACGTGGGTTAATTTTTGGGGCCTGGAATGGCCGACACTTACTTCTTTATCCTGTGAATGCCTATTTTTTCAGACTGGAAATGAAAAACAATGGGTTTGTAAAGGTTCCGCCAAATTGTGGAATGGATGCGGACCCATTTTACAGATGTGTGAATGGACCCTATATGTATTAGACAATGCATTTACCGGCTGCTGTCAGTTCTGGCTGATTTATGAAAAAAAAAATAAAAAAATTTAGGGCAACTTTTTCAATTGCAATACTTCTGTTATGACATTGTCCATGTGCTGGGACTATTTGTGCACAGCTAGTACGTCTTTTGTGGCTGCAAATATGACCTAAAGGTTTTTAAAGTTAGCCTCCCATTAAAGTCAATGGGGCCCGCCGCAAACTCGCGGTTCGCGGACTTTTGAGAAAATTTGCGACTGGCGTTCGCGAACCGCCCCGGCCAATGTTCGTCCATCACTACTGGTAAGCAGCCAATTCAACTCTTTTAAGCACATTGGTGATGCATGCAGCACTTTGAAACCGATCAAGTTGTCGCTGTTTGAGCTTATCACTTCTTATGGACTTTATTGTTAACCTTAATTTACATATGCACTTTATTGCACCTTAAGCCATTTATGGTAGCACATATTGACAATGGTATGTGTTATACTAAATGTTTGATCTTGCACTTCATTTTCATTTACAACAGTGCACTTTATATTTATTGCTTAACTTTTTCTCCCAGTAGTTAGGGAGCCTCAGGTGCAGCAGTTGTGATTAACCACTTGCCGACCGACCGCTGCAGATATAGTGTGGCAGGTTGGCTTGGCTGTATGAACCGCCGTACCTGTGCGGCGATTCACAGGAGTGCTCCTGGGGCGCTCCCCCTAGGCAGCGAGGATGCCGATCCACAAGGCCGGCGGCCGCGATTTCCACCAGGCACCCTCAATCGCTCCCCGCTGAGAGAGAACAACGGTCTGCTGTTGTAAACACAGCAGACCATTGTTCTCTCTGAAATGATCACAGAGCTCCTGTGATCGTTTTATATAGGATCACAGGTCTCTGTGTTCATTTCACAAGTCTCTCCCCATACATTTAGAAAACACCCTCTCGGCTAACACTTAACCCTTTGATCGCCCTGGGTTAACCCCTTCCCTGCTAGTGTCATTATTACAGTAACAGTGCATATTTTTAGCACTGATTACTGTAGTAATGTCACTTGTCCCCCCCCAAAAGTGTCAAAAATGTCAGTTAGGGGTCTGATCTGTCCGCCGCAATGTCGCAGCCCTGCTAAAATCGCAGATCGCCGCCATTACTAGTAAAAAAACTAATAAAAAATACATAAACCTTTCCCCTAGTTTGTAGGTGTGATAACTTTTGCGCAAACCAATCAAAACACGCTTATTGGGATTTTTTTTTACCAAAAATATGTAACAGAATACAAATTGATCTAAAGGGATGAAAAAATTATATATATAGTTATTTATTTATTTATTTATTTTTTAATTTGTTTTCTTTTTGGGAATGTTAAATAGCAGAAAGGGAAAAATATTGTTTTTTTTTCAGAATTGTCGCTTTTTTTGTTTATAAAAATCGCACGGGTGATCAAATACCACCAAAAGAAAGCTCTATTTATGGGGAAAAAAGGACATCAATTTTATTCAGGTACAGCCTTGCACGACTGCGCAATTGTCCATTAAATTACCGCAGTGCCGAATTGCAAAAAATGGCCTGGTCATTAAGGGGGCAAATCCTTCTGGTACAGAAGTGGTTAATCAAAGGCCAGAACTTCTTTTTTTCACTATACAGTTTGATACGCATTTGGATATAAGACTTCCAGAATCAAATGGTTCACTGTACATCACTCTGTACCGTAAGGAGACAGCAGGAAACACAATACTGCATTTGACTAGCGCCCATCCTCGTCCCCTGGTTTGTAGTATCCCCTACAGCTAGTATTTGAGGCTATGAAGGAATTGTAAAATAAAGGAATCCGCACTATGGAATAAAGGTCAGGCCGCAGCCCACCTCAAATATAGCCCTAAAAGGGATATATAGTATATGACAATTTTGATTTTTATCCTTTGGGACCTCCAAGTCTGGCCATATTTGCAATATTAAATTACTCCCCCCCCTTTTTTATAATACTTTTTCAAAATACTCTTTTTTATTGATTATTGGCTTCTCATTTTCATTATTCTTTTGGTCACCTTTTTTTTTTTTTACAAGGAATATATGATCACATATGATTTACATATTTTTGCCTATTTATAAAATCCATTATATATGGTTTATTATACTAATTCCATTTATGCACCGTTATATATATATATATATATATATATACATACATTTTTATTTTTTGTTTATCTAATATATTTTTTTCTACCTTTGTTTTTTTCATTCCCTCTCTATACGTTTATAATGACTTCACCCGGTTAATTTCCACCATCTATTCCATTTATTTTTATTTTCATTTAATTTGTTTAACTTTAGTAAATAAATCCCACATTCCACTTAGTAACAGATTACGGACTCCAGTGAGGTCTCTGTGATTGGCCGCATTATATTTAATTAATAGCACATTTGCCTTTTGCCTGGTAACAGCAGACCATGGAGATAGGTATTTAACGATTGGCTAAGCACAAATTATCTGCAGCTGTTCGTCCGGTTGCCTGGTAACTACTGAGGATTAGGGATGATCGAACGGTTCGGGTCCACCATCGGTTCGGCCCGAACATTGGGTGTTCGAGGTTCGGCCGAATTTAGAACTTTTTGCCCAAAAAGTTCGGAATTCGGCAACCAGAACCGACCAAAATGCAATGCTTCAGGAAATGGGCTTTAAAAGCCCGTGATTGGACCAGAACCATTAGCAAAAGCCAATTGAGGGGGCAGGAGAATGCTAGGAATGTGATTGGAGTGACTAGGGGGTCCCTAGACCAATCATTAGTGAATACGCCCCCCAGTATATAAGATCGCCCCCGCCAAATTCCTAGCATTCTTGTACGGGACATGGAAGAGAGTGGAATGCTGTTCTGTTCTAATGTGTTACAAAGTGTCATTTAGCTATTTTTAGTGTGAGGAAAGGGATATCTAGTGTAGTTAGAGTGCTCCTTTACACTTACAGTGGGTATGGAAAGTATTCAGACCCCCTTAAATTTTTCACTCTTTGTTATATTGCAGCCATTTGCTAAAATCATTTAGGTTCATTCTTCTTCCTCATGAATGTACACATAGCACCCCATACTGACAGAAAAACACAGAATTGTTGACATTGTTGCAGATTTATTAAAAAAGAAAAACTGAAATATCACATGGTCCTAAGTATTCAGACCCTTTGCTGTGACACTCATATATTTAACTCAGGTGCTTTCCATTTCTTCTGATCATCCTTGAGATGGTTCTACACCTTCATTTGAGTCCAGCTGTGTTTGATTATACTGATTGGACTTGATTAGGAAAGCCACACACCTGTCTATATAAGACCTTCCAGATCACATTGCATGTCAGAGCAAATGAGAATCATGAGGTCAAAGGAACTGCCTGAAGAGCTCAGAGACAGAATTGTGGCAAGGCACAGATCTGGCCAAGGTTACAAAAAGATTTCTGCTGCACTTAAGGTTCCTAAGAGCACAGTGGCCTCCATAATCCTCAAATGGAAGACGTTTGGGACGACCAGAACCCTTCCTAGAGCTGGCCGTCTGGCCAAACTGAGCTATCGGGGGAGAAGAGCCTTGGTGAGAGAGGTAAAGAAGAACCAAAAGATCACTGTGGCTAAACTCCAGAGATGCAGTCAGGAGATGGGAGAAAGTTGTAGAAAGTCAACCATCACTGCAGCCCTCCACCAGTCGGGGCTTTATGGCAGAGTGGCCCGTCGGAAGCCTCTCCTCAGTGTAAGACACATGAAAGCCTGCATGGAGTTTGCTAAAAAACACCTAAAGGACTCCAAGATGGTGAGAAATAAGATTCTCTGGTCTGATGAGACCAAAATAGAACTTTTTGGCCTTAATTCTAAGCGGTATGTGTGGAGAAAACCAGGCACTGCTCATCACCTGTCCAATACAGTCCCAACAGTGAAGCATGGTGGTGGCAGCATCATGCTGTGGGGGTGTTTTTCAGCTGCAGGGACAGGACGACTGGTTGCAATCGAGGGAAAGATGAATGCGGCCAAGTACAGGGATATCCTGAACAAAAACCTTCTCCAGAGTGCTCTGGACCTGAGACTGGGCCGAAGGTTTACCTTCCAACAAGACAATGACCCGAAGCACACAGCTAAAATAACGAAGGAGTGGCTTCACAACAACTCCGTGACTGTTCTTGAATGGCCCAGCCAGAGCCCTGACTTAAACCCAATTGAGCATCTCTGGAGAGACCTAAAAATGGCTGTCCACCAACGTTTACCATCCAACCTGACAGAACTGGGGAGGATCTGCAAGGAGGAATGGCAGAGGATCCCCAAATCCAGGTGTGAAAGACTTGTTGCATCTTTCCAAAAAGACTCCTGGCTGTATTAGATCAAAAGGGGGCTTCTACTAAATACTGAGCAAAGGGTCTGAATACTTAGGACCATGTGATATTTCAGTTTTTCTTTTTTAATAAATCTGCAACAATGTCAACAATTCTGTGTTTTTCTGTCAGTATGGGGTGCTATGTGTACATTCATGAGGAAGAAGAATGAACTTAAATGATTTTAGCAAATGGCTGCAATATAACAAAGAGTGAAAAATTTAAGGGGGTCTGAATACTTTCCGTACCCACTGTAAGTTAGCTTCAAAAATTTAGTTTCTGTAGGGAAAGTGTTAAGTGTAAAGGGACCGTAGTGTAGTGTAGGGTTAACTGACAGTGACTGCTATGGAAGGGTGACAAAACCCTTCCATAGCAGGGTGACCGCTATAGAGAAATGATCATTTCTCTGAGTTGCTTCGGGACAGGAATATGGCTTCTCACCAGCCAAGCATTTTTCATGCTGCAGGGGCTGCCACTGCCAGTGCTTTTTTAAAGACATGTTTGATGTCAGACATGACATCTGAACATGTGTATAGGGGGTATATATACACATATATGTCTGTATATATACCCCTAGACATATATAGGTGTGATAGTAGCAGAAATATATGCTTGCGCTAATGAAATCATTTACAGTAATATATTTCTGCTACTATCACACCTATATACGGCTAGGTGTATATATACATATAATTATGTGTGTATATATACCACTATACACAAGTTCAGATGTTTTGCCTGCCTCAAAAGAACCCAAAAAAATGCCAAAAAAACGCTAGCGTCAAAAAAAAAAATGCCCAGGTGTGTTTTTGCTGGCATTTTTTGGGGGGTTTTGGAGGCAGGCAAAACATCTGAACTTGTGCATAGTGGTGTATATACACACATACATATATTTATATACACACCTAGACATATATAGGTGTGATAGTAGCAGAAATATATGCTTGCGCTAATGAAATAATTTACAGTAATATATTTCTGCTACTATCACACCTATATATGGCTAGGTGTCTATATACATATAATTATGTGTGTATATATACCACTATACACAAGTTCAGATGTTTTGCCTGCCTCAAAAGAACCCCAAAAAATGCAAAAAAAACTGCTAGCGTCAAAAAAAATTGCCCAGGTGTGTTTTTGCTGGCATTTTTTGGGGGGTTTTGGAGGCAGGCAAAACATCTGAACTTGTGTATAGTGGTGTATATACACACATACATATATTTATATACACACCTAGACATATATAGGTGTGATAGTAGCAGAAATATATGCTTGCGCTAATGAAATCATTTACAGTAATATATTTATGTTACTATCACACCTATATATGGCTAGGTGTCTATATACATATAATTATGTGTGTATATATACCACTATACACAAGTTCAGATGTTTTGCCTGCCTCAAAAGAACCCCAAAAAATGCCAAAAAAACGCTAGCGTCAAAAAAAAAAAATGCCCAGGTGTGTTTTTGCTGGCATTTTTTGGGGGTTTTTGGAGGCAGGCAAAACATCTGAACTTGTGCACAGTACCACTATACACAAGTTCAGATGTTTTTCCTGACTGCAAAGAACCCAAAAAAATGCCTTCTATTAAACCGGCAAGGTGTGAAAACCGAGAAGAGAAGCCAACCCCCTGAGCTGAAAGTGTTCTAATACAAACAATCCTTTTTTTTATGGTTCTGGACATGCTACAGAGCTGAAACTTCACAGGTACACCTTTTAGACCCCCCAGATACGAAATCACACAAAAAAGTTCTTAAAAATTGTCATTTTTGATAAAAAAGCCAATTATTGAAAAAACTAAAAATAAAAAAAGAGAGATTTTTTGATTTTTACTTTGGATTTCAAATCTGAGGGGTCTAAAAGGTGTACATGTGAAGTTTCAGCTCTGTAGCATGTCCAGAACCATAAAAAAAAGATTGTTTTTATTAGAACACTTTCAGCTCAGGGGGTTGGCTTCTCTTCTCGGTTTTCACACCTTGCCGGTTTAATAGAAGGCATTTTTTTGGGTTCTTTGCAGTCAGGAAAAACATCTGAACTTGTGTATAGTGGTACTGTGCACAAGTTCTGATGTTTTGCCTGCCTCCAAAAACTCCCAAAAAATGCCAGCAAAAACACACCTGGGCATTTTTTTTTTGACGCTAGCGTTTTTTTTTGGCATTTTTGGGGTTCTTTTGAGGCAGGCAAAACATCTGAACTTGTGTATAGTGGTATATATACACACATAATTATATGTATATAGACACCTAGCCATATATAGGTGTGATAGTAGCAGAAATATATTACTGTAAATGATTTCATTAGCGCAAGCATATATTTCTGCTAATATCACACCTATATATGTCTAGGTGTGTATATAAATATATGTATGTGTGTATATACACCACTATACACAAGTTCAGATGTTTTGCCTGCCTCAAAAGAACCCCAAAAAATGCCAAAAAAAACGCTAGCATCAAAAAAAAAATGTTTTTGCTGGCATTTTTTGGGGGTTTTTGGAGGCAGGCAAAACATCAGAACTTGTGCACTGTACCACTATACACAAGTTCAGATGTTTTTCCTGACTGCAAAGAACCCAAAAAAATGCCTGCTATTAAACCGGCAAGGTGTGAAAACCGAGAAGAGAAGCCAACCCCCTGAGCTGAAAGTGTTCTAATAAAAACAATCTTTTTTTTTTATGGCTGTGGACATGCTACAGAGCTGAAACTTCACATGTACACTTTTTAGACCCCCCAGATACGAAATCCAAAGTAAAAATAAAAAAATCTCTTTTTTTTTAAATTTTTAAATAATTGGCTTTTTTATCAAAAATGACAATTTTTTAGAACTTTATTTTTGTGTGATTTTTGTGTCTGGGGGGGTCTAAAATGTGTACCTGTGAAGTTTCAGCTCTGTAGCATGTCCAGAACCAGAAAAAAAAAGATCATATAGGTGTAAAAGGAGGGTCCCACATCCCTGTTCTACTGAAAAATTATCTTTTTTTTTTTCATGGTTCTGGACATGCTACAGGGCTGAAACTTCACATGTACACTTTTTAGACCCCCCAGATACTAAATCCAAAGTCAAAATAAAAAAAATCTCTATTTTTCTTTTTTCAATAATTGGCTTTTTTATCAAAAATGACAATTTTTAAGAACTTTTTTTGTGTGATTAATGTTCTGGCATGACCCAGAACCCTAGGGACTTTTTTGGGGCATTTATTGGGTTTTAGGGCTTAAAAATTGTGTTTTTTGATTACCGAAGTTCGGGTCCCATTGATTTCAATGGGGTTCTGAAACCCGGGCCGAACTTTCGGGAAGTTCGAATGTTCTGGCCGAACCGAACTTTTCAAAAGTTCGATCATCCCTACTGAGGATATTAAACAGCGGAGATGGCGTGACTTACGCTGCTCCTGATAACGTCACTCTGACGAAACGCGTAGAGCGTAACCACATAATTTCCGCTTTTGGTTGGAACGCACATCCAGCGGTTGGAATGCATAGCGTTCCGGAAGTCCACCGCTAGACGAGGAAGTTGCGGTCCCTAATACATGCATGCTCGTTTACCTGTTTTTGTGATGTGAGTACCTTTCTTAATTCAAATAAAGCAAATATATTTTATAATACGTCACTATATGAGGCCTTTTTTCCTTATATATTATCTGGATCTACCCTCAAATATTTCTTGGATGCTGATGTTTCACCAATCCCATTGAGTGTATTATATTATCCTTGAGAGATGATCTGACTGGAAGACTGCAGCTATTGGTACCAGGGTCCAGGATCCCTACCGCATGGGAGTGAACCCCCGTATTAATACACGCTGGTCACCCCTGTAGGGGTACATAGCTCTTGTGAGTGCGGGCTAAATTGAGAGGGGAGCACAAGATTCCTCATCCGCACATCCACTTTGGATCACCTCAAAGAACCACTCAATCCAATTTTTTGACTTTGCACCAATTATCACTATATGGACTTTTATTTATGTATTATCACCCCAGTCACTTAGTAACCTATCAATACCCACCACCAATTTCTTTTTGGCTACCCAATGGGCAGTGGACCAAGTTGGGTCGAATTGCACCAGTCACTTTAATGCTAATTCTGTTATAAGTGCACATTTATTCACTTACTTATCCCCTTTGATTTATTTATATTTCAATTGATTTTTGTGGATGTTTTTACCCTGTGTCACGTGCAGAACATTTATAGATATTTATTTGTGGTGATTTTTTGATTCTTTTGCAATATTAGTAAGCACTTTTGTTGCACCACTACTTAGCACTTTGTTGCACTACAGCCACATTTACACATTTATTGATGTATTTATTGGTAATCTCTAAAATACCTGAAAGCACTTTATTGCATAACCACTTGACACTTTATCGCACTATTTGCACCTTTATATATAAGTTTTTATGTGTATATATTATATTTTAATGTGATGTATTTATGTGCCAACAACACTTTATGAGGATTTATACATTTATACACCAATTTGTCAGACCCTGAGTGGAGTATAAATCTAGGCAGCGCCATCTACCTCACACCCCCCATTTTTCATATGAAGGAATTGTGCCAGGGACAAAGATTTTAAATTGGAGGCAAAAGTTCTACACAATCGATTTTTGGCTCGAGATTACAGTAAAAAGATATTAAAGAACGCCTATCACAAAGCCAAACTCAATCAAAGAGAACATTTGATCTGGTGAAGCTGGTCCATAGCTGGTCAATAGCCACTATCTCCCCTTGGAGGATCCTGAGGGGGCTGTGGGAGGAGTAGGTACTTACCGATATGGGGGGTGTGATCAATGTCCATGGGTCAGAGAAGGGAGGACACTTCCACTCCCCAGGGGAGGTATCTTTAGATCTAAATCCTTTTTAGAATTTTCAAACAGAGGTAGGTGTCTACATTGCTATTTGCATATGTGGACCATTGTACATTGGGAAAACAAAAAGGACCTTAGGGAGGAGGATACAGGACCACCTATACTACATTGATGTGGGGCTCCTGTACACGCCCATTGGAAAACAAGCTATGACCCAAAAGTAATCTCCTTTTTTGTCCTTGAAAAAATCCCCCAAAACCCAAGGGGTGTGGACTTTGATAAATAAATACTTAAACAAGAAGCAAAATGGATTTATAATCTGAAGGCAATGTCCCCTCCGGGGTTAAACACGGCATTGTCTTTTAAACCATTTTTAAAATATCGATTGACCCTGATTGTTTTTAGGGTTATTTATTACTCACAATGGGATACTTTTGCGATTCTAATTTGCCGTTTTTCTTTATAGACAATCCATGTATGTGGCCCTTTATGTGGAATAATAATATTGTTAAATATTCTATATCATAATATATGCATTGTTCTTGGATGTTATGCCTTTTAATGGCAGAGATACTCTGGTTATTGATGACCGTGTTCTTTTGATGGACACTCGGGCGTCCAGTCCTGATGGGGGAGTATTCTTATCCTCCCAGCCATCTGTACCTGGCTGGAATTTCTCCTCCAGCCAAAGGTGTCGCTGCATGTTGTTGGATGCGGCCTCTCTCTATGGCTTTTGCCTTCGAGGCTGTGTCGGACCACAAGCACGTGCACTAGTCATGGCACCCGCGCCTGATGTGACGTTAGGGGACCACGCATCGGCCATGTCATATCCAGTGGGACTGTATTTAATGTGGGAATGGCAGGATCTGAGGCCAGATGCAGTGGCAGTGGCTTCTCCCACAATACCCACAGTGACACTACAAAAGGGGATAAATTGTAGGGAGCTGGTGGATACTCTTGGCCACAGACACCACTTTTTTACCTTTTGCCTTTACCTGGATGTGTGTTGAATTTTGGAGTGTGTGGAGCCTAAGGGGGAACGGGGCTCTTTTTGTCATAGCTGACTGAGTGTAGTAGGCTATTGCATGGTTGTTATATGGCTAACTAGATAGCTAGGGATATTGTAGTAAAAGAGGAGGCTCATGTGTGTGGGTCTTTGTGTGGGTAGGTTGCATGTGGATTGTCTGATGTTGTGCTTGGATGTTTGCATGGTGGGTGTTGGTTCATATGGGGAGGCATGTTAAAATAAAGGACAAAAGTCAGACATTAAAAACAAATGCAATCATCTCATCTAAGGATGGGTAAGCTGCAGTGTATTACATTTTTGTTTTTGAGTTTAGATACACTTTGTTTGCAGATTTGGCTGTTAATTTAAGACTACTTCTGATACCATTTGTCTGACAACATGTCACCTGGGTCTCATGTGAGCCATTCCCGTCATGAATTGTGAAACCAAACCCAAGCCAGGTTTTGAACTATCAGCAGATAATGGCTATATACTCTATTTATCACATGCACATTACTAATGTGAAAATTACTGGTGGATGTGTGTAGTCCTGTAATCCATTTTTTTAATATTGTTTAATCAAGGTTTTGCTCCTACAGACAACAAAAAGTATGTTGGTACAACACACAAAGTTTTTACTACATAAAACACAAGTGTTATAGTTGAAGAAACACGTTAATATATTTAGTGCAAATAAAAGATTTGTATTGTTTGTTAACAAGACAAAACAAAAGTATTAAAAACAGTTGCGTAAGATTTATTAGTTGGGGCCTATCATCAGGGACTTTGCAACCTCTCTGTAAATATATGTATATGAAGCTCTTTAAGCTGTACATAATCTGTAATAACTATATAATGAGATATTTATTATGGGCCACGGATTTGGGCTGCTATATTTTTGTTCCTTGTACTTGGGATCTTGTAGGGTAATGGAGGGCAGTTCCATTTTGGTCCATTTTGTTGTTGGATCCCCGGCGCAATATGTTATTTGTTATTTTTTGCAACCTTGCTGTTTTGTAAAAACAACTTTTTGATATTGTATGTTCTCTGCTATGATTTGTAATGTATGTGTTTTCTCTGAATATGTTGCTTATGTTTTTAGAAAAATTCATGTGACTTCAATGCCCAGTATCCCCCTGAGGAAGACTAGCAAGTTGAAACGTGTCGGCATTTGGGCAAAATTCTTTGGGAATTCACCTTGATGTGTATCCATATTGTTAAGTCTATGTCGTGACATGATACATGGGTTTATATGTTTCCTATCTACCCCCATCTTTGGGGTTATTTTAATATGGTTTGTTACCAATAAAACTTGTATTGTTTTATAAAAAGATTCTTTCTATATAATTGTATATTTTGTCTTGGCGTCATCAAAGTCCCGCTTTCTCCCCTCCTCAGCCCTTGTGGCCTAAGCATGCCTAATAAGCAAAAACGATTTATAAATACAGGCAGTAGAGGGCAGAAGATATACAGTATATAACATGTGGTACCTGCTATATGTGAGTTCTCTTTTTTAGCTGCACATTAAAGGTTGTATTGTTTTAAAACATGTCAATGCATGCCTCCAGTAAATACAAACATTTGTTTAAGGCCCACATATCAACCGTACCATAATTTACACCATTACAATAAAGCTTACTATCATAACTTCCTTTTAAGGGAAAACTTTACCAAGAAAGATATGGAGTCTGCCATTGTTGACCTACATCTGAAAACCCAAGTAACCTAGTTGACTAAGTCTTCAGAATCACTTGTATCACAGACTACTAAATCATGAAACCTGTATAAGAACAAATACACAGATCTTTAGAAATACAGTACTTGAATAAAGTATTAAACTTTTTTTTTAGTTATTTCTTATTAATTATACAAAGAAGGGATATAATAATATTGAATAATTAAGTTCTGGGGTATTTTTAGGCAACCATTCATTGCAAATACTGTTCTAAAAATAGAGAAAATGAATATATTCTTAGCAAATGTTCACCAAATAAAGTGTTTTATTTAAGCTGAAGGCAACACCCTTCAAGAACTGACATTAAGAAGAGGATGAATGAGGTTTTATCTCACTAACACATGTAACCTTTTATGTCTCCTGGCCTGACCTCTTTCTGCACTCATTTATGAAAATGATTCATGTGTATGAAGTTCTATTTTACTCTGTCTTTAGGCTATATTTCTTACTGCAGGAGCTTGAATGATGAGGTTAAAATCCTGGTTTAGTGATGGTTTTATAAAGCAAACCATAGCATAAAAGGAGATTTTGTTTTGAGCTTATTTTTAAGAATTGATAGGAGAAGAATATGTTTTAAAGGACATGAAACATAGTCTTCTCTGATTCACAATTTCAAGAAATGTCAATAACTAGGATAGCATCTTAAGAAATAACCCAACTTAGTAAATGCAAAGATTCCGATTGAACAAATAGGACACATTTTCTCATATCTGCTCAGGATATTCTAGCCTGTATAATAAATAATTATTATAAATATTATCCTAAATTTGTCAAGGTATTAGAATATTTGTCAGAGTAAAGGCCATTGGGGTATTTTTCAGAATCAATAGGCAATAATCATGAAATATTGTATGGTTATGCTTTAGGTAGAACACTAGTCAAAACTAATAAATAAAAATAGCCTGTTAAAACATGAAATAAAAAGCAGCTTTGGCTGTAATAATCCCCTTCCATTTGTAGTTGTTCCCTGCAGTACTACATTTCAGCTACAAGATGCCTCCTGGGATAAATGACAGCATTTTTAAACCAAATCAACTTCTATGAGCCCAGGAGGTCTGATGTACCTACCTCAGTCTTTAACTAAACAGTAAGAGAAAAAAAGAACAGTGATGATCTCATCTCTTTGTAACTTTGCTTTTCTCTCCAATCTGCATGCCTCATGCCAACATGTGAACTGAATCCTTCTGCTGCTTCTTTCTCATTCATTTTGAAGTCTGAAATCAAGTGCAGGTTCTTACACTGCTTGTATTTACAGGTAATACTGTATTACTAAATACAAAATTGTGTTAATTTTTGTCGTTTATATCTGCCTAGAGTTCAGCTTTAACTAGCCTGTACCTTACATAAAAACAAAACATTTTTTTAAACAATACTTACCGTATGTCTGCATTTGCAATATTTAGTTGCAAGGATATGCTAACTCAAATACTACAATTGTATACATTAGTCTCTTTTTTGCTTTGTAAATGTTGCTTTGATAACAAGGGGCTTTCCTGAGCGTGCCATCAACTTAATCAAATCAAGAAAAATAAACAGGTGTTCTAGGGAAAGTAACAATTGTATAAAATGTGGACTTTAAAGGGCACAATATGAGACATAGATCAAAAATGATTGTCGGTAAAATATACGTTTATTTAACAATGATCTAAAAAAATTAAGTATTTAAAATGAGAGACAGGCCCTATCTCCTGGGCCTGGCTTGCAAGACAACAGAGAACAAAACTAGAGAAACAGATCTCCTTAGGGTATATGTTGTAAACACCTTACATTTTAGTCACATACAAGACGAAATTAATGATGCAGTGAATACATGTATTCTTGTCTGATCCAAGGTCAACGTGTTTCACAAATAGCTTCTTCAGGACCATATAGGTGTACAAACAACATTCTCTTAAAAATATACAGGTATGCTGCATTATGGAGCACAATAGTTTGTAATTTTCCATCTTTTGCCCCCTTTTTTGATTTTCAAGAAGGTGATAACCTTCCACCGATTCTTTCCTATCCAGTTGAGGTATATTTTGGTGAAAATATCTTCCATCAAACATCCATAGAGATTAGGTGGGCTCCATGTATATACATTTTAAAGATAGGAGGACATTATAATAATTTTAGATATGGATAATGGGAATAAATCAATATACCGACCCATGATATTATTTACACCCTTATAGATGAACCACCTTTATATGTCTGGTCTTTTGGATTTGAAGGATACTACCATGCCTATTTATTAAAAGTGTATCCGAATAAACTATTTGGACCTCACTTTTCATCTACAGTAACATATACACAATTTAACTATCTGTTGGTTAATCCATCTACATCACAATTTTTAGTAAGCCTATTATCATTTTTACTGTTTTTTTTTTAACAAGAAGTAGACAGGGATTTCCCCTAATATTGATGCTAATTCTAAATATTTTATGCTTAGGATAAATAGATTGTTTACTCTGTTGGCTGGCTCTACTTGCACCCCTGTGTCTGCCCCCCAGACTGTTACACCTAGGGATCAGATAAACGCCGCCTTTAGTAAGCTATGTTGAGCCATTTTGCTTTATGATATCATTACAACATTATATTGATGTAATATTATTATTATTAAGGATTTCTATAGCGCCAGAAATTTACGCAGCGCTTTACAATAATAGAGGGAGACAGTACATATACAATACAATAAAATACAAGAGAAGAGGATTTAGAGGGCCCTGCTCAGAAGAGCTTACATTCTAATATGAACTGATGATAGAGTTGTATTCAAACATAAAATCTGTTTATTTTTTAGGAAATGTTGTTTGTACACCTACATCTATATGGTCCTGAAGAAGCTATTTGTGAAATCAGATCATATAAGAATACATGTTTTCAGGTATCCATCATATGTTTCATTCTATTCATCTTTTCTGTGACTAAAATGTAAGGTGTATATAACATAAATCCTAAGGAGATCAGGTTCTCCAGTTTTGTTTTTGTTGTCTTGTGGGACAGGCCCGCCTCCCGTTTAAATATTTCAATACATTTATATTTTACAAAAAATCCTTTTTGATCTATGTCTCATGTTGTGCCCTAAAGTCCACATTATCTACATGTGTTTCTTTCCCTAGATCACCTGTTTATTTTTCTTGTTGTTGTGATAATTTTCTTTTTAATATTTATATTATAATAATATAATTATTATAATATAATATCGACTACTGCAATTCCCTTCTCATTGGCTTACCTTTACACAGGCTATCCCCCCTTCAATCCATCATGAATGCTGCCGCCAGACTCATCCACCTCACCAATCGCTCAGTGTCCGCTGCTCCTCTCTGTCAAGCCCTCCACTGGCTTCCGCTCACCCAACGAATTAAATTCAAAATACTTACAACATCTTACAAAGCAATCCACAGCCTAGCCCCCAGCTACATCACCAGCCTCATCTCAAAATACCAACCTAATCGCTCTCTTCGTTCCTCTCAAAACCTCCTGCTCTCTAGCTCATCACCTCCTCCCATGCTCGCCTCCAAGACTTTTCCAGAGCCTCTCCAATCCTATGGAACTCCTTACCCTTATCTGTCCGATTATCCCCCACTCTATTAGCTTTTAGGCGATCTCTGAAAACCCTCCTTTTCAGAGAAGCCTATCCTACCAACCCCTAACAAATGTACCTCCTTTTTCTCCATCAACCCATCCCCCACGGTTATTGCCTTTTGTTTCACTTGACCCTCCCTTCTAGATTGTAAGCTCTAACGAGCAGGGCCCTCTAGTTCCTCCTGTTTTGAACTGTATTGTAACTGTATTGTCTTCCTTCACATTGTAAAGCGCTGCGCAAACTGTTAGCGCTATATAAATCCTGTATAATAATAATAATAATAATAAAGCAAGTTTTATGTTTATAGAGAAGAGCTATAAGACATTCAAACCATTTCTACGGCATCCAAATTTCAGATGGCATTTATAGATTACTAATAGTGATGGGACGGTTCGCAAACGCGATCGCGCAAACTCGCTCAAATGTTCGCGAACCGCGGGTTCGCAGCGGGTCCCATTTATTTTAATGGTAGGCGAACATGAAAAACCTCCAGGTCATATTTTCAGCCACAAAATACTTTCTAGCTGTGCACAAATAGTCCCACAACATGGACGCTGACATACCAGAAGTATTAAGCGAATCTGCGATCGACAAGCATTCTTTTTTTATCTGCGAAATTTCGTCAATTCAGGAGCGCATGAATGCCATGAAGGAGAGGCAACACCAGGCTATGAAGGGGGTGCAGGAGATGATCCTGCTATTGGAAAAGTTGCCATAAAAAAATGTTTTTATTTTTTTTGTAAGTTATATAAATCGTTTATACAGTTATAACGTGTATTTTGTTTTTTATAATATTGCTCGGTTTTAGTGTAATAGCTCGGTCTAAATCAGGCAGAACTGACAGCAGCTGGTAAATACATGTCAAATACATATAGGGTCCATTCACACATCTGTAAAATGGGTCCGCATCCGTTCCACAATTTAGCGGAACATTTACAGACCCATTGATTTTCAATTCTAGTCTGAAAAATTAGGCATTCACAGGATAAAGAAGTAAGTGTCGGCCAGTACAGGCCCCAAAAATTAGCCAACAGGCGTTCACCTGACAGCAAAGAACTTTGTATTCTGTGGCTGGAGGTACATTAGGCATTCACAGGATAAATAAGTGATGGCCATTACAGGACCCAAAAATTAGCCAACAGTCGTTCACCTGACAGCAAAGAACTTTGTATTCTGTGGCTGGAGGTACATTAGGCATTCACAGGATAAATAAGTGGGAGAGAGGATGAGGAGGGTACAAAAGAGGAAGGGTGAGTGAGCCACTCAACCAAGTCTGGTGCGTCCTTTGACGTAATCGAACGCACCTTCTGCAACTTCCCACTTTGGCTCCGGCCTGGTGCTCCTGCTCTACCCCTACCACCCCTGCAGAAGGGCCTGCCTCTTCCTCTGCCTGTCATTTTTTAAATTACCCTGTGACAAAAGTCTCTAGAGAAACACAGTATATGTGGAAGAAGGTATATAACACCCGGCTTCAATCTGTCGTTTTGGGGGGCCACTGATCTATCACACCAGTTATAATACTTTTTTCCAGTAATGTTTGTCACTGTGTGTAGCAGAGGGAACGCAGAAAAACAGGCAAAATTTCTGCAGTACCCAAATACACTATTATGAAAGTATATTGTTATAGAACACCTTGCTTCAATCTGTCATTTTGGGGGGCAACTGGTATATCACACCAGTTTTAATACTTTTTTTTCCAGTAACGTTTGTCACTGTGTGTAGCAGAGGGAATGCATCAAAACAGAAAAAAAATTCTGCAGTACCCAAATACACTATTATGAAAGTATATATAACACCCCACTTCAATCTGTCATTTTTGGGGGGTGACTGGTATATCACACCAGTTATAATACTTTTTTCTAATTGCATTTGTCACTCTTTGTAGTTGTAGTATCGGTGCAGAACCGCTCACCAGTCACAATGCTGCACAATACAAATCCACTATAATATGTTTTTTATATTAGAAAGTATATTATAAGTGTATTACACCCCTATATACTGCACACCAAACAATAGTACACCTATACCAGTCCTTTAAAGGACTTTGTGGACCTATTAGCTAGCGATTTGTGTCACTAACAGTCTATCTCTGCTCCACACAACAACCTCTCCCTACGCTGACAAAAGACAGAATGTAAAATGGCAGCCAGATCAGGTCTATTTATAAGGTGGGGGTATGTCCATGTGCTGAAATGTCTCAATTGACTGTCCTGTACCACCTAATGGATGTGTCATGGGTCAAAGTTCTTCAAATTGTAAAAGAATATGGCGGTCGCGAATATCGCCATATGTTCACATGTTCGGCAAACAGCGAACGAGCAAAGTTTGATGCAAACCAACCGCTGGGCGAACTGCAAGGCCATCTCTAATTACCAACATGATACAATGTTCTACTACTGCTATATTGGTGATTTTAAATGTTTCTGAGATACCTGCTGATCCAGTCAATTTCTGTCTCTCTCTAAAGGTATTTTTTACAGGGTAACCACCAATTTCCAGTTCTACAGGATGGTGCTCTCTCTGTGCTTTCATCCATTTTGATCCAGTCAATGCCACTTGTTAGATCATTGATGGCTGTTCTAACTGCTGGGACAGGGATTACCTGTAAATGAAAAGGTCCCTTTTACTGAATAGCTTGACCTGCTACAATTGGTGGAAAAAAAATAACATCTTTATGGCAGGATCTACAGGTAATACATTTATGTTACAGAGAGGACACAGAAAAACAATAAAGCTGTGTTAATGTTATTGACAATCTGCACATTTTTGTATAAATGTGTTTTGGTTAAATATTATCCTATTGTTTTTGCAATGGAACAGCACTGTTTTTATCCTCTTTATGTTAGGTTTTAAAGTCTTATTATCCTGAATTCTAGGAAATGAAGTGAAGTGTCAGTTTATTGCAGGAACAAAACATTGTTACTAAAAAAAAAAAAAAAAAAAAACAGAATGCTGAACATGAATTTTTTAAAAAGTGAATCCCAAGCAATAATTGTTGAACTGCAGCATTTCAAACTACAGGCTATGAAGCTCTAGTTTAGTCCATTACCATGAGTCCTGGTCATTTGCTGTTCATTAAGTGGGAAAATTTAATAGCTCATTCAGCTGCCCACTGAAATCAACTTTAGGTTGCTGCAGGAAGTAGTTATACATTTAGTGGCAGTATTATTACTGCCACTAAATATGACAGCCTTCTGCTCAGGTCTGTACATTTTTTACATGAAGTCCTTCTTGAAATTCATATAAGATCCTCATCTAGGATAAGAGTTAGGTATGTATTAATGTATTCTTTTTTGAGGGGGGCACACTTTTTTGTCCCTTTTACAATCCATACCAGACCCTAATCGAGGATAAGGGTCTGATATAGATGTTTTGTTTTTTGTTTTTTTGGTAACTTTTTTTGTCTATGTATAGATTTATGTTTGTCCCAAACATGTTTGAATCCACTTACTGTTGACTGAATCACTATCTCTGCTAGTGTATCTTTAATGCTATCGTGAAAATAAGTCTGGTGCGCTAAATTCTAAAGTGTCATTCCCAAGTGAAATAACTTAGTGACAAAAATAAATAAGATGACAGTATACTAAAATATCTATCAAATAATCCATCAAAGTGAAAAAATAAATTCATAAATATGTGCTCCACATAAAATATTGTGCAAATTCCCCTGATGGGGGTGTATCAAGAAATGTCCAAACAAATTTCCAGTTCAAAGTCCAAAGCTTTGAAT